>NC_136807.1:48696853-49106853 GCF_951216825.1 Electrona antarctica
CACCTGGAACCCCCCCCCCCCCCCCCCCCCCCCCCCAAGGACCACTGGTGGTCCCCGGACCACTGGTTGAGGACCACCACTGCGTGGAAGAGGAGTTATACTGTGCGCTCATTTTCTTCTGCTGTGACCACGTCTGACAGGCAGCGTGAGAGAGTGAGAGATCAGGGAGGAGGTGTGTTTCCCTTGGCTGGAGGAGTCAGTGATTCTGAGGCTGTCTGTCGTTGCATTCAGCTTCTCAGCACCTCATATAGGAGGGATGACGGAACGCTGTATTCTGTGAGACACACATACTGTATGGGTATTTTTGGCGTGTCCGAATCCGCCATTGCTTCATGGGGTGAAAAGAACAACACAGCTTCACCATTCGAATGGCATTATGGAACGTCATACACGTGATTACATTTTATGGGTTTTTCCCCCGCCATAGCGCTACACCTGGTGAAGTTTTGTAGTGCAAGTAATTGCAACAACCACCGATGCAGTGGTCCACATACAAATATTATTATTATTGTTGTGTCATATTTCTATTTCTTTGTCTTTGTTTATCTGTTTAGTTTAGAATTGCTGTTAAAGTGATTGCTTTTATGCTTTTTTCATTTCTGAACAGGCAAACCTGGTGGCCGCCTTTGAGCAGAGCCTGTCCTTGATGACCACCCGACTACAGAGTCTGTCAGTCAGTCACGAGCAGAAGGTAATTAACACGGTAATGTACACACACACGCACACACACACTCACACGCACGCACGCACACGCACATGCACGTATAATTAATATACCCCTGAGGGCAAGTAACCGACAAATAGCAGATAGACAAGCTCAGCTTGAAAATAGGCCTGTTTTTGGTGTGGGGCATTGGCGCACAATTATGTTTCATATACAGTACAAAATAATTATGATAATCTATCATTTATCTAATTTATAAATGATAGTTTATCATAAATGTAGAAAGATCACAAGATCCATCTTAACCAATTAAAACCGGGAAAGCCAGTCATTTTTGGCCAAATACACATGCCAATGTTTAAGCACCACTGATAACAACAACATAGGTTTTTCAGAAAACTGTTAAGATTTAGAAGACATTTTGTAGAATCTGCGGGTTATGGGCCGTTATGGGCTGATCAGCAGCACCTGGTGCGATTGAACCCGCTCTCACCCATTATGTAAACGGTGCAGAGAAACAACAGAGTCTCTCTGTTTAGTAGCAATGGAGCCGCCCAGCCTCTATCTCCTCCAAGGTTAACCCATTTTGGGCGGGAACCCCTTTTGGTGTTAGCATCATGTTATGCTTTAGCTATTGAAAAATAGCAGATCTACTAATCTACTAGTAGATCTAATAGCAGATCTACAAGCTCATAGCGCGCCACCGAGTGGCGCGCTACGAGCTTGTAGGTCTGCTATTTTTTTTAAAACTGAAGAACGACTGACATAGAAACGTAGCTTTTTCAGAAAACTGTCAGGATGTAGAAGACACTTTTAGACGGCATGGCTCAGTGGCTCAGTGGCTCAGTGGTCCAGGCACCTTGGCTGGTAATCCAGTCTGGCAGTGTGCCGCGGGTTCGACTCCCGATCCTGACGGCCTTTACTGCTGACGGCCATTTCCCGTCAGCCTACTGTCTGTCCCTCCATAAAAAAATATAAAATAAAGGCGAAAGCCACAAAAAAAAAACATTACAAAAAAAAAAGAATCTGATCTCAGGTCAAAATGGGTTAAAAGACACAGTGCTTAGAGGCAGATCTGTGCAGGTCACTGCGCTAGCTGGCACAAACATAAAGGCCTTCTTGAGAGAGAGAGTGAGCGCGTCTAGACCGAGCCTTTCACCAGGGGCACTAATGCATGAACCACAGTCCACAGGGTGCCAGATGCCAGTGTCGCAAGAGAAATAAGCAACCAGGTCTATGAAAACAAGCCCACAAAGTAACGACTCCTAGGCCATATGAACCTGATCAGCTATTTGGAAAATAGCCGATCCACAAGCTATACAACGCATCGCGACAAATATATATTATTGTTTAAGAATCACTGGTTTAAAACGACATTAGAAAGGAAGCCCAAATAAGCAACTACACTTTAGAAACAAGCCCGCAACCCGCAACTACCAACATGTGTAGTACTAGAAAAACCAAGCCCAAAGTCATTTATAATAAGCAGACATGGCCAAGGGAGAGAGGTAGATGGAGAGAGAGGGTCCTCATGTGCACACATGCAGATAATAGGCAGAACACCACCACCCCAGGGCTGATCCACTCACACACTTACGCACACACGCCGCTCCATAAGGGCAGAGGAATGTAGGGGTGTGTGTGTGTGTGTGTGTGTGTGTGTGTGTGTGCACGCGTACGTGTTCATTCTTGTGAATATAACACTGTGCACTGGGTCAGGTTGATCCCATACACCCTCACGGCCACCAATCTCCCATAATGCAGTGCAGTCCACCCTGCAGGGCCCGCGGGCCTGGGCCTCTCTCTCTCTCTCTCTGTCTGTCTGACCCATATTATTCAGCTCCTCGTGTCATGTCAGGCTGTGATCAAAGCCACCCCTCCCTCCCTCAATGCTAACATGGCCCCCTGTACTGGTAGCTTTCAGCTTACTGCTCAGTGGAGAGGGCCGTTACGCTGGAATGTATAGCCGGGAGGGAGGTGTGTAAAGCGTAGGTGTTATTTCTGTGTGCGTGCATGTGTGTGGGCGTGTGCGTGCACGTGTGTGCTTTTATTACTACTAGAAGTGTCTCCTCATCCTCACGAGAGAAATGGTTGTTTTATGGTTAAACACATGTACATTTTTTTAGAGACATTTTGGGGTTACGGTTAGGATTAGACATTTAGGGCAGTATTATGCGTGTCTTAAATACCAGGTCTTATTACATAACTTAAGACCTGGAGGCGTGATCAATGCCATTTGGCTATTCATAGTGGCCAAACAGTATTGACCACGCCTCCAGGTCTTAAGTTAAGTCATAATACCTGGTACTTAAGACACGCATAATACTGCCCTTAGAGGTTAGGTTTAGGGGCTGGGGCTAGAGTTTTCCCTATTTTATAATGCAAGGCAATGCACTTTAAGTCAAAGTGCACGGAAGAAAAATTGAAAAGTTTTTTCAAAGTTTTTGAAAAATCTTGAAAGTGTTTTCAGATGGGGATCCACGGCCATCGATGCCACACAATGTATTTATTACATTGTTGAGTCCATACCGCACCAATGGTTCGCCATGCAACTCCATGCAAACATGCAACCCCTTGCAGCCATCATACCCATAGCAGGTCGTCCAATGATCTCTGGGTCGGCGGTTAGAATCCAGGCTCCTCCTGTCCACACGTCGAAGTGTCCTTGGGCAAGACACTGAACCCTACTGTACATTGCCTCCAATGAGTTGGTCGGTGTGAGCTCGCCACCGTTGGTGTGTGAATGTGGGAAGTGAGGACGCTGGTGTCGACCTCCCAATGTATGAATGAATGAACCATTGTAAAGCGATTTGAGCACATGGAAAACTGCTATAAAAATGCAATTCATTATTATTAATACTAGTTGCATTGGTGCAGTTCATTCAACATAATTATGATCTTGTGCAGGATACTGAACTGAGCGACCTGAGGGAGACCATCGAATGTCTGAAGACCAGGAACGAGGAGGCCCAGGCTTGCATCCATGGAGCACTCAGTGTCCCAGACATTAAAGGTCTGTCTGTCTGTCTGTCTGTCTGTCTGTCTGTCTGTCTGTCTGTCTGTCTGTCTGTCTGTCTGTCTGTCTGTCTCTGTCTGTCTGTCTGTCTGTCTGTCTGTCTGTCTGTCTGTCTGTCTGTCTGTCTGTAAATATTTCAAGGGGTCAAACTAGCAATACACACATGCAGCTTAGCCTTAGAGGAAGCCTTCCTGTCTAAAGTTCTAAAATATCATCAGCTAGAGCAGACCATCTCACAGCTAGGCTACACAGATGTAAACTTTAGTTTAAAAATAAATAAATAAATGCTTAAACATATAGCTACAGTAGGTGTAATGTTAGAGTCCACAGAAGTGAACCTTTCAGGCCTGTTTTTTTCAACTCGCTGTTTCTCTGCAAGATATTATACTCTATAGGATAACATTATAACATTAACATTATACTCTATAAGCCTCTATGGGCATTATTATGCGTGTCTTAAGTACCAGGTCTTATATTACTTAACTTAAGACCTGGAGGCGTGATCAATGCCATTTGGCTATTCGGAGTGGCCAAACAGCATTGACCAGGTCTTAAGTTAAGTAATAAGACCTGGTACTTAAGACACGCATAATACTGCCCACAATCTCCAAAAGTGGTGGGTCAAACTGAACAACCAATATGTCAACTTGAAGATATGTGCTTTCATATGACATGGAAAAAGTAAAATCAATGATGACTTATAGCGTTTGTCATGGTGGTCATAATTAAATAAACATTTCAAATGTGTTGTGTGTGCGCTTGGCAGACATGTGCATCCGTCGTCAGAACTCGTGTGAGAGCATCTCCAGCCTGAACAGCCTGACCAGTGTGTCCAGCTTGGGCAGTCTGAAGGACCAGGAGGCCAAGAAGAACAAGAAGAAGAAGAGCTGGGTAGGAACACGCACATGCACACGCGCGTGAACACGCATGCACGCACGCTTAACATCTGTTATGACTTCTCTCGCTGCTGGCTGTGTGTCACACTGCTGCAGACTGACTCACACATGCATGTGCTTACTCACACAGACATGCACACACACACACACACACACACACACACACACACACACACACACACACGCACACACACACACACACACACACACACACACACACACACACACACACACGCACATCAACATCAACAACACCTGTTATGTTACTTATTATTACAGAGCCCCTGGCATGTGTTTGTGTGTGTATGACTGTAACATTCTTCTATGATAACGTGTGAGGAGTGAGTGTGAGGAGTGAGTGAGTGTGTGAGTGCGTGCGTCCGTGCTCTCTGTGATCTTGGAATCTCCCCCCCCCCAAAAAAAAGGACAAAAACGTTACGATATCATGTCCGTAGCGCTCGCACACAGCGTGAAGCCCTGTTGCACCGTTCCATCCTACACTGAGGTTAGCTTAGCTGGAACGTGGACTTCTCGTGGTTGTAGTAATGGTGATTCACCGATTGTAATGATTGTAAATCGCCGGGTTGTTGTCACATACGGAGCAGGATTAACCCATTTTGGGGCGGGAACCCCTTTTGGTGTTAGCATTATGTTATGCTTTAGCTATTGCAAAAATAGCAGATCTACAAGCTCATAGCGCGCCACCGAGTGGCGCGCTACGAGCTTGTAGGTCTGCTATTTTTGAAAAATCGAAGAACGACTGACATAGAAACATAGCTTTTTCAGAAAACTGTCAGGATGTAGAAGACATTTTTAGAATCTGATCTCAGGCCTAAATGGGTTAATGACCGGCGAGCTCCTTTACAAAAGTGTAACCATTGCCAGCTTGAAGCGCCCAGGGTTCTCTGGCAAAAAAACTAAACAAAAAGCACTGGGATCGCTGAAGCGCGACGCTCCGGGGCTGGAAAGAGGAGCACACCAGCGTGTCTTTATACCATAATAATGCACAGTATGGTAGACTGGCAGTGCCAGGTCAAAAGGCTTTCTGTGTAGACGTGGCCCCTCGCCGTTATACTTTCTATATGTACAGTTGGGTGCCACCGATATTGTCCCTTATCATTTGACCCATTTAGGCCTGACCTCAAAATTTAAAAAAAATCCATCTAAATCCTCCAGTTTTCTGAAATAAATATTTTCACGATTTTTCAAAAATAGCAGACCTACAAGCTCGTAGCGCGCCACTCGGTGGCGCGCTATGAGCTTGTAGATCTGCTATTTTTCAATAGCTAAATTATAACATAATGTTTAAAACACCAAACTGTCCTTTTTGCGCAGATGCACGCAAACCTCAGCAAAAAGAAAAGGACAATATCGATGGCCTCCAACTGTATGTAGCCGAGAGGCTCACAAGCTCAGCCTATAGTCAGCTTAAAACGTCTAATATCTCCACCGAGCCATTTGGAATTCCCTATGACGTGGGGGGGGAGATATTATTAGACTTTTTAGGCCATCAGGCTGAGGTTGTGAGCCACTCTGCTAATGTATGTATGGATGTACGGATGTATGTATGTATGTATGGATTTATGAACGGTATGGATGTATACGTATGGATGGATTTATTTACATTGTACAGTACGGATGTATGTATGTATGAATGGATGGCCAGATTGTATGGATAGATTTTCTGTGTGTATACAACATGATGAACATATTGTAGTGCAGTCAGTATTGACGGGCATTCCCTCTCCCTGTGTGAGTGTACACACTCAGTGTGTGACCCAGTGACTGACTACTAACTATCACTTTACTTACTGACACACTGACACACATGTTGACTCAACATTGACCTATACATACAGCACGGGTTTGCCGGGGAATTCCACGAGAAGCATCATTGTGTGTAATTAACAATTCTAACAATTCATTCTTATTACCTTGTTGAGCACCGGTGCCGAACTCCGAAAATAGCTGATCTACAAGCTCTACAAGGCGTCCATTGTCCACTTATTATGTATGAGACTTAGGGCATGTTTTTCTGTAAGGTCGCTGGTAAATATTGGTTGTTGCAGGGTTTTTTGGGGCATGTTTCCAAAGTGTAGTTGCTTATTCGGGCTTGCTTCCTAAACCATTGGTTCTCAAACATGTTCATGTCAAAGACCGCCTAAATCAAAATTTTGTCCATCTGAAAATATTTGTACATTTCATATAAAAGCAGATGATGCGATGTAAATTGCTGTGTAGAGGGTATAAACGCATGCATAAAGTGGCATTGTTTAACATTAACATTGTTTAACGTTGTTTAATGCCATCAGATAGGACCTTTCTGTTTGGATGTATGTGCTGTCAAGGCCAGAACGTTTTTTTTGCCACTCAGTAGGCGTTCCCCACTTCCCACATGACTTCAGGGTATGATGATGATGTCACGCGCATACCCTAGTTGCTTATTTTGGGCTTGTTTTCATAGCCCAGTTGCTCGTTTCTCTCGCAAAATCTGGAAACACCTGATTGTAGAGCTTTGTAGATCTGCTATTTCCGGCTTTGTTTTGTGTTTGACCGCTACCATTATTTAATCCCTCCGTCGCGTCCTGCCAGGGTTTTATCGCGCGTGACACTTACTTTGAAGAGCCAAATATCCGTAATCGCATTTTACTATGAAACCATTCCGTGTGTGTTGACGAAGCTGGTGCTTGTTCTCTCGGTCGGTGGTGGAAAAAGTGGACCGCGAGTATCACAGCGCCTGCTACAGGCCGTTGAAAACGCTTGTCTGGGACAAAGCGACCCCTGCAATGTCGCTTCTGGAGATAAAGCCGTCTGAAAACAGAGCAGGCAATGTAAGTGGATGCGCGCGCATCTTCAAAATGGCCGCGGCCATTGGCTCAGAAGCATAACAGAGCTAACGAACGGTAGCTTTTAATACGATCGTATCAAAACATGCATTAAATAATACATCGCTGTTAAAACGGCTTTTCCGGGTGTGGCACGGTACGCTATTCTACGTGTCTATGTTCCTGGCGGGCCTCGTGTTAAGCATAACAAATCCAGCCATCTTGGTGAATGTGGGTTCCATTGTGTCTGTCTCCCTGTGCTTCCCTGGGTTCATTGTGTCTGTCTCCCTGTGCTTCCCTGTGTTCATTGTGTCTGTCTCCCTGTGCTTCCCTGGGTTCATTGTGTCTGTCTCCCTGTGCTTCCCTGGGTTCATTGTGTCTGTCTCCCTGTGCTTCCCTGGGTTCATTGTGTCTGTCTCCCTGTGCTTCCCTGTGTTCATTGTGTCTGTCTCCCTGTGTCTCCCTGTGTTCATTGTGTCTGTCTCCCTGTGCTTCCCTGGGTTCATTGTGTCTGTCTCCCTGTGCTTCCCTGGGTTCATTGTGTCTGTCTCCCTGTGCTTCCCTGTGTTCATTGTGTCTGTCTCCCTGTGCTTCCCTGGGTTCATTGTGTCTGTCTCCCTGTGCTTCCCTGGGTTCATTGTGTCTGTCTCCCTGTGCTTCCCTGTGTTCATTGTGTCTGTCTCCCTGTGCTTCCCTGGGTTCATTGTGTCTGTCTCCCTGTGCTTCCCTGTGTTCATTGTGTCTGTCTCCCTGTGCTTCCCTGGGTTCATTGTGTCTGTCTCCCTGTGCTTCCCTGGGTTCATTGTGTCTGTCTCCCTGTGCTTCCCTGTGTTCATTGTGTCTGTCTCCCTGTGCTTCCCTGTGTTCATTGTGTCTGTCTCCCTGTGCGTCCCTGTGTTCATTGTGTCTGTCTCCCTGTGCGTCCCTGTGTTCATTGTGTCTGTCTCCCTGTGCTTCCCTGGGTTCATTGTGTCTGTCTCCCTGTGCTTCCCTGGGTTCATTGTGTCTGTCTCCCTGTGCTTCCCTGGGTTCATTGTGTCTGTCTCCCTGTGCTTCCCTGGGTTCATTGTGTCTGTCTCCCTGTGCTTCCCTGTGTTCATTGTGTCTGTCTCCCTGTGTCTCCCTGTGTTCATTGTGTCTGTCTCCCTGTGCTTCCCTGGGTTCATTGTGTCTGTCTCCCTGTGCTTCCCTGGGTTCATTGTGTCTGTCTCCCTGTGCTTCCCTGTGTTCATTGTGTCTGTCTCCCTGTGCTTCCCTGGGTTCCATTGTGTCTGTCTCCCTGTGCTTCCCTGTGTTCATTGTGTCTGTCTCCCTGTGCTTCCCTGTGCTTCATTGTGTCTGTCTCCCTGTGCTTCCCTGTGCTTCATTGTGTCTGTCTCCCTGTGCTTCCCTGTGTTCATTGTGTCTGTCTCCCTGTGCTTCCCTGTGTTCATTGTGTCTGTCTCCCTGTGCTTCCCTGTGTTCATTGTGTCTGTCTCCCTGTGCTTCATTGTGTCTGTCTCCCTGTGCTTCCCTGGGTTCATTGTGTCTGTCTCCCTGTGCTTCCCTGTGTTCATTGTGTCTGTCTCCCTGTGCTTCCCTGTGTTCATTGTGTCTGTCTCCCTGTGCTTCCCTGTGTTCATTGTGTCTGTCTCCCTGTGCTTCCCTGTGTTCATTGTGTCTGTCTCCCTGTGTTCATTGTGTCTGTCTCCCTGTGCTTCATTGTGTCTGTCTCCCTGTGCTTCCCTGGGTTCATTGTGTCTGTCTCCCTGTGCTTCCCTGGGTTCATTGTGTCTGTCTCCCTGTGCTTCCCTGTGTTCATTGTGTCTGTCTCCCTGTGCTTCATTGTGTCTGTCTCCCTGTGCTTCATTGTGTCTGTCTCCCTGTGCTTCCCTGTGCAGCTGAGGAGCTCCTTCAACAAGGCCTTCAGCATCAAGAAGGGAGGCCCTAAAACCTACTCGGACATCGAGGAGATCGCCACGCCCGACTCCTCGGCTCCCAACTCCCCGAAGATCCTCCACGAACACGATTTGGAGGGCGTCATGGAGGGCGGAGAGAGCCGGCCTCCGTCCCTTAAGAACTCCACCTCTGCCACCTCCTCTGTGTGAGTGCTGTTCTAGAATCTTTTGGAGAGTACTTCTAACAGTTAAACAACATAATGAGACAGACACAATTCAGAGTTTCAGAGTATTGGAATCTTGTATTCGAATACGGAGCCAGCGTCAAGCATTTGCAACGGAACACCATACTGACTCAACTCAGCTCAGTCAGACTTCAGTTTAAATACATTTCCTACCCCCCCCCAGGGCGTAGTTGGGTCTTAACAGCTGAGACAATGAAAAGACCATCCCCCTCAGTCCACAAGTCACAGGTCAAATGTCAGTAAAGATAATAATGGGACAGAAGTGATTTGATCTCCTTAAATGTATAACTTAGGTATTCCACATTTCCTCGACAGTGCCCCAAACCAATCCAATCCAAACCTTCCTCTGTTTCTCTCAGGTCTCGCTGGGTGAGGCCCGGTAGCCTCTTAGCTCATCATATAGTGGACGTAGTCAGCCTTCAAGTATGCATGCTAATCTAATTCAACCTGTTGAATTAGCCAACATGGACCTGTACCTGTTATCTCTAGTCTACCCAAAGCGTGTTAGTCTATCTGTTGTTTGCTGTCAGTTGAGCACCCACATGATAAGATTTGACTTGATTACAGATCCCCATTAGCTGGTGCCATAGATAGCAACCACTTAGTTTTCCATGTCTATCAAAAGGAAAGGCCAATATTCAACACACATTACATAATACACTAAAGCTTGTAAATGGGCTATTTTTGCTACTTCTGTGCAACACTCTTATAGGATGAAGTAGACCCCACTGCCCAACAAAAACAACCTTTAAGTTGAAATATGGACTGGAGATACACATTAATGTTGCTGCCCGATGGCAACAATTTGCAAAACAACTATGGTCTCATTGTGGTGTCCAGGACTAGACTAATAGCTGTGGTCTGGTGTCATGATGCAGGATCATGGAGAGCACGGAGGAGGTGGAGGAGGAGAACGACGAGGAGCACATGGTGACGGAGCTCCGCTCTGAGCTCTGGGAGAAAGAGAGGAAGTTGACGGACATCCGCCTGGAGGCTCTGAACTCCGCCCATCAGCTGGAGCAGCTCCGCGATGCCATGAACAACATGCAGGTGCGTGTGTGTGTGTGTGTGTGTGTGTGTGTGTGCGTGTGCATGCGCGTGCGCGTGCTGCATTGAATTCAACATTTTATGAGATTTAGCCTCTCAGACCCGAAACGTAGAATATTTTGTCTGTATTGATTTGGTACCATTGGAGAGACAACAGGAAAATCTTGATCAAAATAACAATTCTTCTTAATTGTTTAAGCTTCTTTTAAACTAAGTAATACGTGTGTTTAACAATAATTTAACTCTTGAGAGCATAACATTTGTAAGGGTCCACTTACAACACCTTTAATAATAGTGTACACAGTATGTGCAAATGAGAGTACATTCCATGTATTGAAAGTTGAGTGTAACTGTGAAATATCGCCCCCTTGTGGCCTGCAGTCAACAGTGGAGAACCTGAAAGCAGAGAATGACCATTTGAAAACGGGCAGCAGCGACCCCAGCGTTGCTGCGGCGGGCTCCGGTGGTCCCACGACGTCCACCTCTCAGCCCTCAGGTCTGGCCTCTCTGCTGGGACCCTCGCCCATCAGCATGTCCCTCACCAAGTCCTTCAGCCTCAGCATGAACGACTGTAAAGACCCAGGTAAGAGACCACGCTTTAGCAACGAGGGCAGGGGTCACGTCGACAAAATGAATGTGTCCGAGGCAGAGGCTGTTATACACACCATTATGATGTTCTTATTTTGACCATAAATACCCAATTTCTGGGTTTTCTTCAGAATATGTATGATACTTATGCCACTATGGTCCACTAGTACTAGTTATAGGTCTCAAATGTTTTATTTACAAGGACACCCTTAACTCTGAGAGTGTACAAATGTACACAGACTTGTTATGGTCATTCAGGGATAGCTTTGTATGTGTTTCTGGTGATTATTATTATCATTTTGTATGTCTGTGACAAAACTGTCCACCACAAGCCAGCAAGGCGAGGACCCCTGAACTAGGGCTGTCGCGATTATGACATTTTACTTGACGATTAATTTGTCACACAAATTATTTCCGATTATTTTGTCGTTGAACACTGGAAACCTGTGAATAAAAGTTACATTTATGTTACAATTACATCTACAATTGAGGGAAATAAGTAATGTTTTGGTTGAACTACTCCGTTAAACACGTATGCATCCTCACGTGTTAACCCATTTTGGGGGCGGGAACCCCTTTTGGTGTTAGCATTGTTATGCTTTAGCTATTGAAAAATAGCAGATCTACAAGCTCGTAGCGCGCCACCGAGTGGCGCGCTACGAGCTTGTAGGTCTGCTATTTTTGAAAAATCGAAGAACGACATAGCTTTATCAGAAAACTGTCAGGATGTAGAAGAAGATTTTTAGAATCTGATCTCAGGTCAGAATGGGTTATGAAGATGTCAACCGTCTCCTTCCCTTTGCTCATCCCACCCTCTCTTCTCTTTCATCAGACGTGTTTCCAGCGGACACGCTGAGCATGTCCTCTCAGCGGGGCGACACGTGTGTGAAGGTGCTGGTGCGCATCGGAGATCAGACCGAGGTACGTCTGTCTGGAAGGTCTTTACCGTGCATCTAATGACCTCCATTATGTGACCGCACCGTAATGCCTAAAGCCCCCTTACACATGACATAATGCATAAAAGCCCCCTACACATGACAAGCGATAGGGAGGGCAGTTAGGTAGCCTCGGAAACCCAGACGTTTTTATTTCCAGGGAGGAAAAAAAAGTCTGGGTCAGAGTCCACTTCAATTCGGCATAGAGTAGCGTAAACATCACTCACTCTCTGCTGATTTCTGATCGTCTGCACCTTTGTTAAATTGACACGCACACATATACACGCACACACTCCTCTCTCTCTCTCTCTGTCGCTCTAATTCATTAGTCTCATGTCTAGCAGCTGCGCATAGTTTCTCCTGGCCTATGCCATAAAAAGCATAGGTGAGTTCCAGGCTAGCAGTTAGGTAGAGAGTGGAAGATGAAATATGCACCTGTATTTGGAACAAGCAAAGCCCTGACAGTTTCATTGTTAAACCTGGTAGCCCCCAACCGTCCGGATACTGACACTGACTTGCAACACATGATTTTACTGTTGTGTTGAAGAGATCTGGGAACTCACTGGAGAAAAATAAAAACGGTTAATTTAACACGTGTGTACGACACAAACGCTATCCCGTTCTTTATGACGCTGTGAAGTCATCGGTCAGGCTTTGAAAGGTCACTGTGCAAAAAAAATCAAATTGGCCGACGAGGGCATCGCCACAGGCAACACAGCAAGCACTGTCTGACACTCTCCTCATGGCAACAATGACTCACCGTGTGTGTGTGTGTGTGTGTGTGTGTGTGTGTGTGTGTGTGTGTGTGTGTGTGTGTGTGCGTGTGCGTGTGTGTGTGTGTGTGTGTAGGAGAGTAAGCAGCAGCAGGAGTTCTATCTGGGTACGGTGCAGGTCACTGGCAGGATGGACTGGGCCAGTCTGGACTCACTCATAGCCAAGACGTTCAGAGTAAGTTGACATTCAATAAGAAGGAATTTCTCTTTAGAACTGGAAGGCCTACACGTTGTTAAACCTTCCTACTCGGGAAAGCATCTGTGTCATTTTAGTTTTTACATATATCGTCAGTCGTCACTGTCAAACAGAAACCTTGTATCTTCAAGTTTTCAAATTTGTATTGTTGCCCGTAAATTTAAGCCCCCTAGTTCTTCATACAACAGTGTCGCACAAAAGTAGTGAAAATAGCCGATCTACGCCTTGTGCGCTTAAATTCTTCTTAGAGTAATATTAAAAAGGAACGGTTTTGGACATACATGACATGCACGCGACGACAACAACGATAAAAAAAAGATTTTTTTCAGAAAACCTGGGTTAGGATTTAGAAGGCATTTGTAGAATCGGCTTCACGTCTTAACGGGGTAACCATCACATTGTTACCACAGCATCATGCAGGCGATGCCGTGATGTAGCCTTTTTGTTTAGACGAATGAACGTGATAATGATCGTTTTCCCCCTCGTCCCAGGAATACTTGACCCAAGTGGACCCGACGGCCAGCCTGGGTCTGTCCTGTGACTCGCTGCACAGCTACCAGCTGTCCCAGGGAGGTGGGCGCAGGGTGCTGGGTGGAGAGAAGCCCCAGGCGTCGCCGTCCCGCTGTCTGGGCAGCGGCCCAGCTCGCATCCTCGTCACCTTGAAAGGTCAGTTGTGACTGTGATCCAGCCAGAGGAGAAGCACTGTGCTTGAATGGTTCTAGCATCCATCCATCCGCGTCGACGAACGAATGCCAAAAACATGTTTTTCCTGATGAGTCACACTCATCAGGAAAAACATGTTTTTGGCATTCATTCCACCTGATAGCAATGAAATTAATAAAAAAATAGTCTTTCTTTCTCTCTCTCTCTCTCTCTCTCTCTCTCTCTCTCTCTCTCTGCCTTATCTGTTATCTTTGTCTTCTCTCTCTCTCTCTCTCTCTCTCTCTCTCTCTCTCTCTCTCTCTCTCTCTCTCTCTCTCTTTTGCAGTTTTGCAGAGCTGACTGCTTATAAACAATATACTGTACAAACATTATATACAGTATCTGAATTTATGAATATAAGACTGTTAAACACATATATATATTTATTTCCCCCCCCCCTAGCATATGTGTGATTGCTGTTTGTGATCCTGCTGTTGTATACAACAAATAACACTTTATTGTTTTGCTATCATAATGAGAAAAGTACCGTAAATGCATTCTCCACGCCCTCCCTCAGGCCTCAAGGAGAAGAGTGTGGACTCGCTGGTGTTCGAGACCATGGTGCCCAAGCCCATGCTGCAGCACTACATCAGCCTGCTGCTGAAGCACCGGCGCGTGGTGATGTCTGGCCCCAGCGGCACGGGGAAGACCTACCTGGCCGGGCGGCTGGCCCACTACCTCCTGCAGCGCAGCCGCGAGGCCGAGCCGCAGTCCCCCTCCTCCCCCGTCTCCCCGCCGGGGGGTCACTGTGCCGCTGTGACCTTCAACATGCACCGGCAGTCACACAAGGTACTGTAACAAGGGGTGGAAATAGTACTCACTTTTTTTTTTACTTAAGCAAAAGTATCAAGAAGTAAGACCGGCACCCGCCCCTCTACTAGACCAGAAACAAGTAAGACGCGTGAACGCGGGAAGCGAACGCAGCTGTTGTGGCAGTCTGACACACATACACATACACACACAGAGTTTTTTTTTTCCTCTTAAATTTATTTTCTTTTCTTTTTTTTAATTATTTTTAAATGTATTTATTTATTTATTTTTTTAAGGTTTTTTCACGTGCGTGCGTGCGTGCGTGCGTGCGTGCATGCGTGTGTGTGTTTTTTGTGTGTGATACAGCTGCGCCCTCTGGTGGCGGGCGGGTGGTGTTACAGCGTGACAGACAGACAGACACACACACACAGACAGACATGATCTGCTGG
This sequence comes from Electrona antarctica, assembly GCF_951216825.1. NCBI lineage: Eukaryota > Metazoa > Chordata > Actinopteri > Myctophiformes > Myctophidae > Electrona > Electrona antarctica. The sequence continues at coordinate 48,711,817 of NC_136807.1, forward strand.
GTCTCATAGTAAATGCTCACTGCGTTCGCAATCACTGCGTTCGCAATCACACTGGCTGGGCCAGGTTAGTCTAGGGCTAATCTCACAAACTGCTGTACCAAATTGGCACCGGATTTCTCATACTGTGTTAAGTGTACAATGTCAGATGCAAAGCTACAGTCTACCATTCATTTCCGATGGAAGCCAGCCACATGAAGATGCAAAGCTACATCTGACAATTAAACTGCAACCGTGTGACAGATACGCTGCTCTACTTATTTTTTATCTGACAGTGTGACTGCAGCATTTATGCTAGACCTCATTTTAGATTTGTTTTTAATATATTTATCTTTAATTTTATAATGGAAGTGAATGAGGGTCAGATGGGGCTGATTCTGAAACCGTGCCCAAATCTTTAGTCATACGTAACGTTATAAGTTACACTGTGAGTGAAGTCCGAGATCCACAATGGGATCCACGCCATTATTAGAGCGCGTCTTGTGTCCTCCATGCACAAATATAAACAGTACACGTGTAAAGACAACAGTTTATTTACCTCCTCTGACCTTCTGCTCCAACAGGAGCTGCAGTTGTTTCTGTCCAACATGGCCAATCAGATTGACCGGGAGATCAGTGGAGGAGAGCAGCCATTGGTTGTTATCCTAGATGACATCAGTGACGCTATGTCCATCAGTGAGCTGGTCAATGGAGCGCTCACCTGCAAGTATCACAAATGGTGAGTGCACCCTTCCAGCAGAGAAAGAGAGAGAGAAGGAGAGACAGAGAGGAGATACCGGCAAATACAAGTAGTAGCAATAATAATAAATGTAATAGTGTAATAATAATAAATCTTTGTGTGATGGGATAATTATTTATTTTTACGATTTGTAAAATGTAACAATGGATCAAGGTCAGATTTCATCCATGATAATTAGACATCCTTTAACTTTGCTGTTCTTTATTTTCTTTTCAGTCCTTACATCATTGGAACGACCAATCAGCCTGTGAAGATGTCATCCAACCACGGACTGCACCTTAGCTTCAGGTACTGTAAATCTAGAGTCAACTAAGCCTAACCACATACCTTCTCTCCTACATTTTAACCCATTTTGACCTGAGATCAGATTCTAAAAATGTCTTCGACATCCTGACAGTTTTCTGAAAAAGCTATGTTTCTATGTCAGTCGCTCTTCGATTTTTCAAAAATAGCAGATCTACAAGCTCATAGCGTGCCACTGAGTGGCGCGCTATGAGCTTGTAGATCTGCTATTTTTCAATAGCTAAAGTATAACAGAATGCTTGAAACACCAAAAGGGGTTCCCGCCCAGAATGGGTTAAATCACATGGTATCCGCCTGGGCACCATTGTCCTGGTCCTCAAAAGATAAATGGTTGTTTTATGGTTAAAAGAAAAGATTTCTAGAGATGCGTTTATAACTAGAAAATGTTTCACCTCAGGATGGTGACGTTCTCCAACAACGTGGAGCCCGCCAACGGCTTCCTGGTGCGCTACCTGCACCGCAAGGCGGCCGAGGCCCAGCAGAAGGAGCCAGAGGTGATGGACCCGGCCGGGCGGCAGGCCCTGCTGGGTGTGCTGGACTGGGTGCCTCAGCTCTGGTACCACCTCCACACCTTCCTGGAGAAACACAGCACTTCTGACTTCCTCATAGGTTAGTTCCTCTGGTGCCACCTCCACACCTTCCTGGAGAAACACAGCACTTCTGACTTCCTCATAGGTTAGTTCCTCTGGTGCCACCTCCACACCTTCCTGGTGAAACCTGACTTCCTCATAGGTTAGTTCCTCTGGTGCCACCCCCACACCTTCCTGGTGAAACCTGACTTCCTCATAGGTTAGTTCCTCTTGTGCCACCTCCACACCTTCCTGGTGAAACCTGACTTCCTCGTAGGTTAGTTCCTCTGGTGCCACCCCCACACCTTCCTGGTGAAACCTGCCTTCCTCATAGGTTAGTTCCTCTGGTGCCACCTCCACACCTTCCTGGTGAAACATGACTTCCTCATAGGTTAGTTCCTCTGGTGCCACCTCCACACCTTCCTGGTGAAACATGACTTCCTCATAGGTTAGTTCCTCTGGTGCCACCTCCACACCTTCCTGGTGAAACATGACTTCCTCATAGGTTAGTTCCTCTGATGCCACCCCCACACCTTCCTGGTGAAACCTGACTTCCTCATAGGTTAGTTCCTCTGGTGCCACCTCCACACCTTCCTGGTGAAACCTGTCTTCCTCATAGGTTAGTTCCTCTGGTGCCACTTCCACACCTTCCTGGTGAAACCTGACTTCCTCATAGGTTAGTTCCTCTGGTGCCACCTCCACACCTTCCTGGAGAAACACAGCACTTCTGACTTCCTCATAGGTTAGTTCCTCTGGTGCCACCTCCACACCTTCCTGGTGAAACCTGACTTCCTCGTAGGTTAGTTCTTCTGGTGCCACCCCCACACCTTCCTGGTGAAACCTGACTTCCTCATAGGTTAGTTCCTCTGGTGCCACCTCCACACCTTCCTGGTGAAACCTGACTTCCTCATAGGTTAGTTCCTCTGGTGCCACCTCCACACCTTCCTGGTGAAACCTGACTTCCTTATAGGTTAGTTCCTCTGGTGCCACCTCCACACCTTCCTGGTGAAACCTGACTTCCTCATAGGTTAGTTCCTCTGGTGCCACCTCCACACCTTCCTGGTGAAACCTGACTTCCTCATAGGTTAGTTCCTCTGGTGCCACCTCCACACCTTCCTGGTGAAACCTGACTTCCTCGTAGGTTAGTTCCTCTGGTGCCACCTCCACACCTTCCTGGTGAAACCTGACTTCCTCGTAGGTTAGTTCCTCTGGTGCCACCTCCACACCTTCCTGGTGAAACCTGACTTCCTCATAGGTTAGTTCCTCTGGTGCCACCTCCACACCTTCCTGGTGAAACCTGACTTCCTCATAGGTTAGTTCCTCTGGTGCCACCTCCACACCTTCCTGGTGAAACCTGACTTCCTCATAGGTTAGTTCCTCTGGTGCCACCCCCACACCTTCCTGGTGAAACCTGACTTCCTCATAGGTTAGTTCCTCTGGTGCCACCCCCACACCTTCCTGGTGAAACCTGACTTCCTCATAGGTTAGTTCCTCTGGTGCCACCCCCACACCTTCCTGGTGAAACATGACTTCCTCATAGGTTAGTTCCTCTGGTGCCACCCCCACACCTTCCTGGTGAAACCTGACTTCCTCATAGGTTAGTTCCTCTGGTGCCACCCCCACACCTTCCTGGTGAAACACAGCACTTCTGACTTCCTCATAGGTGAGAGGGAGGGAGAGGAGGAGGGAGCCTGTTGAAGTCTGAGATCCACAATGGGATCCGTGCCATTATTAGAGCGCATCCTGTGTCCTCGTGCACAAATATAAACAGTAGGCCTACTTGTGTCTAACAGGGCCTGTTACAGGCAGTGTTGATTTCGTAGACAAAAAAATGTGGAGAAAAATGTCCATCCACTACCTTTTTTCACTGACGAAAACTAACGAAAAATGAATAAAAACTAAGCTATGATGACTAAAACTGAGACTACATACGTATATTGACAATTTCATCAACAAATAAAAACTAGACTAAAATGTAGTCTAATGGAGTGTAGTCTAATGGAGTGCATGAAAAAGAGATCCAGTAGAACTAAAAGACAAGTCATTTATGTTTGGTGTTGTGCTCTGAAAATAGCAGATCTACAAGCTGCTTGGAGGTCTGTATACTTGTACACACTCTTTTTGTGTCATGCGTGTTAACTTCAGGGTCCACTTTATGCTACTCGAATGCATCGATTAGTTAAATTACCTGTTGCACCCCTAGTTTGGTCAAATCACTAGGAGACTGTTGAGGATGGCAATGAAGGACCGGGAAGTCTGGCGTGGTATTGTGAAATCCATTTCAAAGAAACCTTTGAAATGGCTGTATTCTTTGAAGTGAACCAGTGGATATTATTGTATAGAATACTTACCTTTAGAACCATCATCTGGGCTGACAGGATGTTTTTTTACCTTCCCCAGGTCCCTGCTTCTTCCTGTCATGCCCAGTCACAGTGGCGGAGTTCAGGCCGTGGTTCATCGACCTGTGGAACCACTCCATCATACCTTACCTGCAAGAGGGAGCCAAAGATGGAATCAAGGTGCTTACTTAACACACCCATGGATGCATGTGTGTGTCTTGGACACAAAGATCTGTACTACAGCATACATAAATACAATACAATGCTTTACAATACAAGACAATAAATGTCCACAGTGACTCGTACACATAAGCCCACATACCTAGTGGGCTTATGTGCATACCAGCACCTTAGCACCACCTCAAAGCCTTCTACCCCTACCCTGTCTGCCCTCTGCAAGGACTCAGTTAAGGAGTGTGATTGGGCCCAGGCGGTGGCGTAACCGTCTGGGCACCCGACTGGTAATCCAGTCGCAGTGTGCCGCGGGTTCGACTCCCGAGCCCGACACGGCCTTTACTGCATGTCTTCCCCCATCTCTCTCCCGTTTCCTGTCAGCCTACTGTCTGTCCCTTAAAAAACCAATAAAAGGCGTAAGCCGCAAAAAAATATCTAAAAAAAGAAGGAAAAAAAAGGAGTGTCATTGACAGAGGGACAAAGGAATTCTTGTACCTATTATATTTGCATGCATGTACCTCGTACCTCGTACCTGAGGGCATTAACCTATACTCAGGGTATAGTACGTACATGGGAGGGGTCAGGCACAATTTTCTTAGCCTGCCCAATCTGTGTGCTTGTTTGTGAAAGATTCAATCCTTTATTTATCCATGTTGTTTCACTAGGTCTTCCATGGCCAGCCTAATGAAACAGTGGATTGTGCCTTCTGCCTGCACTATTCATATGTTTAATTTGTCATTTTAATGCCAATAGAAAAATCTGTGATATACACACTGCATCTCATTCTCACACGGCAATCCTATAGTATTATACCCAGTCCTGATGGTGGCGGTAACGTCACCATCATGCCGATTTTGACCAAATAGAGCGAATCTGGCGATGTCACTTCCGGTTTAAGGAATCACAACATCCAGGACTAGTTTGGACTGGTGCAGCACTATCAGATGTCCGGAATGCTAAGCGATCATTGTTTATTTTAATAACCAAGTCAAATTAAGCTCTAATCAAGCCCAAAATATCGCATTTTACACAGCGATGCATGCGCAATCACACGCGTGCGTGATCGACCGTGCACGCGCGGATTTCGGCCGGTTTTAGGTAGATTACATCGGCCGTTAGCCAAACAAGCTAAAAGTTGCTACATTTTTTTATATTAAGCTCCCGATTACAGGGGATTAAACGATTACGTCAATAGCGTCAGTGGCCATGAGGGATTTATTGATATCAATACGCATAATACGTCACTGGCCATAAGGGGGTTAACAATATCCATTCCACTTACATTTTTAGTCGTCAAGCGTCAACATGACGCAGGCACTGGAAAGGTATTCATTTAGATATTTTAAAATGGATACATACACCATACCTTGTGCTAGGACACCGCAGCATTCGTTTTGGAGCGATACTTCTGTGGTTGAGTTAAAAACTGAATTAATAGTTCTGACAATGGAGTTTACCAGAGGTGATGCAGCATGGGCGTCATTCACTAAACTTGGGTACGCACAGATTATGTAATCTATGTTTGTCTGTGGACTCACATAAAAATATTTATGTGCCCAACATTTTGTCATCAAATGATCTATGTTTGGATGCATATGCAAATTCAAACTTTTTATTATGTTATTATCAGTTTGACCACAAGTCTGTGCCTTATGTTGCTTTAGGCGACAGACGCACCTCCAATGTTGAGTTATTAATGTATAATATTGATCACATGAACGCCACGCAATAGCCTAATAAGTCTTACCGTCTGAGGAGGACGCGGTACGGACGCAATCTAGCAGGATAGCTAGCTCGGATAGCGGCGCTCTAGTATGCCCTGGATCCCATGTCATCATTTTACCTGAGCAAAGGTGAGCATTGTTCAGTAGGCTTGGGCTATATATCCTTTTCCTTCTTTTATTAGCCCATTATAGGGTGCGGTGGTGGGGTTAACTTTCTTATTCACATTACACGTGAGGGCAACTTTATTAACGTTCAGCTCGCTTCCGGACAGAACAGCTGTCAAGTTGTCAAGGCGGTGCGATGCGGCACTTTTGTAAGCTTGCAGATGTGTTTTTTTCCCTTCCCCACGTTGGTTATTTCCGGTTGCCTTTTATGGTGAATGTTAAACGGGGCACGGGACGATGCAAGTGATCTACATGGGAGCACGCTTGTGATGTACAAACAGCTGGGATTCATCATCATGATGAGATACACCTGTGATCGGCACTAAACAAGGCTATAGACTCCCTTTTCAAGAATCACTTCACTTAGAACAAACTGTTCTGTAGAATCCATCATAATACTGTAGCACATTTACAAACAGCTCTGTGAATTCCCTATTATAATTCCATACCTTCTTCTCTACTAGGTGCATGGTCAGAAGGCTGTATGGGAGGACCCCGTGGAGTGGGTGAGGGGGACCCTCCCCTGGCCCAACGCCCAGCAGGACCAGTCCAGACTCTTTCACCTACCTCCGCCCAGCACTGGACCGCCCGGCGAGGAGAGGAAAACCCCCAAAGTCACCCCTCCGCCCGCCACGCTGGAGTCAGACCCTCTGGTGAGTCGGTGGGAATTTAAGTGTGTGGAAAATGGACAGTTTGATTGATTTTGAGTACAGTCAAACACTTAGGGCTCCATTCTCGTCACCGCTAAACCCCTTATCCCTAAACTTCTTTGCCTCTTTTTACTATTTTGCAAAACATTTTTGAATAGTTAAAATGGCCAGTCTACAAGCTCACAACGTGTCAATGTAGATTGGCTAGTTGAACTATTCAAAAATGTTTTTCAAAATAGTAGAAAAAGGCAAAGAAGTTTAGGGATAAGGGGTTTAGCGGTGACGAAAATGGAGCCCTTAGTCTAATAGCACTGAAAATATTTGATTGGCTGAGCACCCCATAGCGATGATTTGATTGGCTGAGCAATGTACATATTGAGGATAAAAAGTGAGGACGCCACAGGTGATCAGCCTTGGGGATTAGCCTTGAGGACTTGAGGATAAAAGGACTTGAGGAGAGAAAGTGAGGACACCAATTGTGTTTGGCCGGAATGTGATGATGTATGATGACAAGAGCGCCCCTCACTTCACACGGGTGTGATTTTTGTTTTATATAACTCTATGCTTGACACATTCCCCCTCTCTCTATCCCCCTGCTGCGCAGATGGCCATGTTACTGAAGCTCCAGGAGTCTGCCAACTACATCGAGTCTCCGGAGCGGGAGGGAATGCTGGACCCCAGTCTGCAGGCGACCCTCTGAGCACAGCAACCTGCTACACAATAGACACAATGCTGCCTGAAATAGTACGGAGGATGACGACCGTCAGCCAAGCCACTGGAAACACGGTTGTGCCTAACAAAATGGCTGACTGCATGTGGTGGTGGAACATGGCGTTCACACGAGAGAACTTAACAGACTGAAAAGTCATCTGTGCGCTCAGTCGGCAGTTTTGGAGACTTAACTTATGAACATAATGGACCTACAGAATGTGTGATTTTATGGACAAAGGATAAAGTCTGCCTGACTATTATTATAATATTGGCGGGGAAGTGTGGGCGAACATGTCGGGAAAGGTATCGATTTGTCTTTTCTCTGTTCCTCGGTTTTGTTGTCGAGGAGGGGGTTTTGGAGTTGCTGAATCTGCAAGTGCATGGTAACCAGAAGAGTGTGATGCTACATTTTTACATTATAACCTTATTGATCAAGACCTCCATCTTATTTCCATTTGTAGCCACTAAGACGACTAGTGCTGACTGAATTTGTGCCGAGGAGGCACAGGCTTCATTCGGCAAAGAGATAAAGCTCCAACGGTAAATTGTGACAACATCTGATTTCCCCCAAAAATTCGAAACGTCACTAGGCATCAGCCAAAAAATGCACTTTATTTTCTACCTATCCTAATTGGGTTTTTTTATTGGCTGTGTCAGTGTCTGGAAGAGCACATTAATGGCCTGATTGGCTCGACCGTGTCTCTACAACTAAGTTTCTCTAGGTGGCAGTGTTTACTACCATCGGCCTCCGCAGCACTCTCAAAGTGTGTGCCTCTCACTTATTGAAGGTGCTCGGTAGAAGGCCACACACTTAATATACAAAGCAAATTGCATCGGGTAGCGTTCTTGTGTTGTCTGTTTTATTAAGACATCATAACCATTCGCTGATATTCATCGGATGCATCGGATTGGTCAGAACTGTGAATTTCCAAAGTGGGTAAAAGAAGTGCATAAGAGTGACGTGCATGGGTGAACACTGAGACGGTTTTAGGATCAGTCTATTATAGAATGACATTATCATTGGATCCGATGGTCGGCGGTTTAGTTGGGCTGTGTATTGATATCAATATAACCACAGATGTGAATGAGGAGGCTGTCAAGCTGCCTACTGGAATGTCGTCGGTACCAGACATTCCCTCGGTGGTGTGAGCTAACTGACTGATGTTAGCAGACATTGTCTCATCTCAACATAGGCTACTATAAAACCCCAGAGGTAGGGGGAAAAGTGGCTTATTTAACTTGTCTGCCAACACAGCCTACACTTTCTTGGCTATGCTCGCGTAATATTATGTACTTAGAATAACTGTTTTTTGAAATACACACACAATACATCCTCTTGTGATCGTTAGGAGAGGATACAGCTTTGAAATCTTGTTTTTTTGTAGGATTTTATACTGAATCGTCCTCACCGATAATCATCGACATCTACTAGCTAACATGCCATTGAGTCTGACCGTCAGCCAAAATGATTTATCGACAGCGGCGCTGTCGCAGAAGCTCTAGATTTCAGTCATCGCTGTTCCTACTAATATCTCCCGTTCATCACCCCACGAGTGCTAGAGCAGAACACCATTGACGAAACTGCCATCCGCCATTGCAGAACCCGTGTACAACAATAAGGATCTTCCTACTCCACGTTTTTTGGGTTATTTATATCTTAAAAACAACATTATTGACTTATAGAATTTGATTTTATTCCATTGTCCCATATATGCCATATCTTCTGACGTCTCACAAGCGCAACAGGCGCGAGTGTCAGTCGCAGAGAGCTGAGCCTAATTTATATATATTATCGGATGTATAAGATCATCGGCATCGATGGTGTCGCTCGCCGAAAATAACTGTTATTTTATTTGTACGGTTATGGTACGGTTGCTTCTGCATTATAAGTGTCCTCTTGCCTTTTCCTTCCCTCGCCACCTCTCTTCATGACGGTTGACAGAAATGACAGCTGTCTGTAGATCAGTGGTTCTCAACCTGTGGGACCTAAACTAAAAAGAATACAAGAAAAAGATCAACAAAACTATACTATTAAAGCAATTGGTCAAATTGTCAAATAGAAAGCGGCAAACATAAAAAAAAAACATGAAAATAGCCGATCTACAAGCTTGTAGATCTGCTATTATCACAATGTTTACCTGTGGAACCGAATCAAACAAAATTGAATGCCTCAACTCCTACATTCCAAGTGCTTATCAGGGTGGGGGGGGGGGGGGGTCCCCCAGTTCAAATATTTTCAGGGGGTCACGGCGCTGAAAAGGTTGAGAACCACTGGCGTAGACGAGGGAAGGAGGGAGGGAGGGGGGCGGTGGGGGTACTATACTGTAAACAAAATGTGGTGTGCTCTTAACTTCTCATCTCTGTGCCATTTGACCTCAGACTGCCATGTTGTGTTCCGATATCTTAGTCTGGACCTTCCAAAACACACAGGGTGCTGCTGGCGTCAAAAAACTAGACACTCAGATTATTATTCTCTGTGCCTAAAACACAATGTTGGCCTGATTGAAGCTGTCTGCCTGGCCCCTAAGCTGCTGTACAAAACCACCACACCAAGGCCTATAGGTTTTAGAGGGAGAGAGATCATACTATATCATAGACATATAAAGGTAGACGCCTCCTTCGACTCTGGGGCTTTCCCGAGGTTCCTTGCAAAGCACAAGGACTGTCTAAAGAGGACGAGACGCGAAGACCGTACGGGCGACGCCATGTTGCTTATGGTGCTCCATGGAAGGAAAGAAACATGCGCAGTTGAGACCAAGGAAGCTGAACACGGAAGTATTGGCTGCATATAGCCCATTGCGCATGTTTATTTCCTTCCATGGAGCACCATAAGCAACATGGCGTCGCCCGTACGGTCTTCGCGTCTCGTCCTCTTTAGACAGTCCTTGGCAAAGCATAGCGGAAGCATGAGCGGAAGCATTGCCAAGCTTTACGCGTGCGTCACACAAGGGGACGTTCGGTAGGCCAATCAGAGACAATGCAAACGCTTGTTTCCTCATGCCAATAAAACTCCCTTGGGTTGAATTGATAAGTCCCGGAAAAGACACGCTGTGATTGGCCAGTAGTCACTTGAGTACGTGGCAGCGACGCACGCAGCTCGAGTGGAATAGTAAGAGAGTGGCGACACTAGCGTTGACTCGCATTGTAACAATGGATTGCGGAAGTGCTCATCTCAATGGGATAGTTCCAATGTTTGGAACTATAGCCCATATAGGCACCCGCTTTGCAGCGAAATCAAAGCGTGTCGCCACTCTCTTACTATTCCACTCGGGACGCAGTGTGCCTTCCGCACTTCCGCCTGACTTCCGCCTAATGCTGTAGACACGCGGCTCCAACGAACTGCAGCGGCCAATGAGGTGTCTATTTTATAAAATATCTATGCGTACTGTACCCTGGAGAACTTCCCTCTCTCTGACCTATTATGATGTCACTTTAACGATGTCACTTTAACACCCCCATCAGATCAAAGAAAAAACAGCACGCTGGGCAGACAGAGAGGATGAAACATTTGGACCTTTTGGGCTGGTCGTTATAACGATAGAACTGATAGTAAAGAGTGTGCGTGTGTGTGTTATCTGTGTGCACCTCTGTGCTAGGATAGACTGTGTAAAAGAACAACACAATGAATGGGCTTCTTACTATAGTTGACGTGTGATTTGACACCGAACAACACCTTATACACATTGTCCTGAATATATAAGCGTGTGCCACGACGTGATGTATTTGACCGTCGAGTCGCCTGAGAGTGAACGTTGGTGTAATGACACCTCGCCGTCCTCGCCCATCGGAGAAGTGACCATGTCGATGCATGTACAGTATATCCCTGCCCTGGTGTGTGTCGTCCCCCCCCCCCCCCAGAAAACCTTGCCTCGATCCGGATCGTTGGACCTACCGTACTTACCTTATCCATAGGGAGGGGGGGGAAGGGGATTTTAATAACTATCCTATGTCCATGTTTTGTCTGTTTTTAAAGCGGATATTTCTTTTTTTTTTCTTTCTTATGTATAATTCTTTGTATAGTTATCCTTCTTGTTTTGTTTTTTGTACAGGACATGGCTATTGTAAACATTGTAAATAGTCAACGAACGCATCTCTGCGACAGCAATCACTTAAACTATGGAGGTGTGTGTGTGTGTGTGTGTATAAAGACTCAAGAGAAAAGGCCCTTGTTAATGCAGTGAATGCAGGAGGATCCTGGCGGTCATTTTGTATTCCTCCGCTGTGTTGAAGGAGCAATATAGAGGCTTGATGGAGAGAAGGGGGCTAATAGTGGATTCATGGCATGTCTATAAAAACCACGGCGAATCCCATATGTCTAACATTGCTCTATAGACACTCAATAAAGTCATGCCATTCTTAACGTGTCAATGTGTCTTGAGCTTTTGTGTGTGTGTGTGCGCGTGTGTCTGTGTGTGTGTCTGTGTGTGCGTGTGTGTGTGCGTGTGTGTGTGTGCGTGCGTGTGTCTGTGTGCGTGTGTGTGTGTGTTACAGTGAACATAACTTGTATAAATAATAATATCCCTAACTGATTCATTCATTTTTTTCATTTTTATTCTTCACTACAGTTTTGAAAATTACACAAATCCTGAAAAATGACAGTCCTCTCAGCCAATTAATCATTCAGTTTTGTCAGCAGCAGATGTAGGCTAATGGAAAGTGGGGGGCGATCTTATCATCTTATCATCTTTATCAGTATTTGGTCTGGCTATAATACAATTAAGTGTATGTGTTTCGATATAATACATCTGTTAACAACAAAACAATCGATTGATTTGAAATGAAAATTGACTGACAAGCCTGTATGAAGCCTTCTATACACACTTTTGTTTTTCTGTAAAAAAAAAAGTTAAAGTCCCCTCCCGGCTCCCACCACCATTTTCCCATACTGTACATACTGTACACTGCACCGTACATCACTATCAGTCTTAATTTTATCCTTGAACTTCTTGTTTATGCCCCAACATGACTGGATATACAGGTTTTGTTGCAGTTGTAGAAATATTAGACCTTAATTGTCTAATGTTAAAGCATGTTCTTCTAATCATGCAGAGCATACTTTTCTTAAAAACAAACTTTGTTATATATTTTGGGGGAAAATAGCCAATTTAACACAGAGGTGCCCCCTCTTCCTTGGTGCCCAGTCTGCCCACCTATCCTCTTACCGTACTGTAACTAAACCGTGCCTATGATATGAATAACTAAATATGTCTAGCGGCAGATAGATTTATTTCATCTTTCTATAGAGCAAATATAATGTTCCCAGCTAGGAGGTCAGGGCCAGGCTTTTACACTTAGCAAACTGGAACTGAGTTGAGTCTGTACTTGAGTATTTCCGATTTCCAATACTTTTACTTCTACTCCACTACATCTCGGATCCAAATATTGTTCTTTTACTCCACTACATTCATTTGAAAACTTTAGTTACTAGTTACTTTGTAGATTCAGATTATTATAACAAAACATAGGGGAGAACGGGGTAATATATTTTTGCTTAAGTTGTCCTGGAAGCAAGGCAAAATGAGATGGCAGTAAAATCTAATGATCTACCCATATTTCAGGGTGTCTTCTATCAATTGAAATGATGACAAAGGGCCATGAAAATATGACCTTTTAAAAAAAAGTGTCATGTGGCTCAATTTGCCCCCAGGTAAGGGGTAAGTTGATCCAAGTCGAGGGGCAAGTCGAACCACATGATATTTTAATGTTAAAAGCTTAAACTTGCCCCGTGGGTGCACGGTGGCACAGTTGGTAGTGCTGTCGCCTCACAGCTAGAAGGTCCTGGGTTCGATTCCCGCTCGGGGCGCTGTGGGTGCTGGCGGCGTGTTTCCTCCTCCGCGTCATCAGTGCCCATACCCGAGGCGGGGTTGGCGAAAGGGCCTTTCTGTGTGGAGTTTGCATGTTCTCCCCGTGTCCCCTAGGGTAGGTACCCTCACAAAAACATGCAGTAATCCTGGTCTCTAAACAAACTGCCTCCCCCTGGCCAGCCAGGGCGCCTGATGGAGGGGAAAGGAACTGGTTGGAATAACGTGTTCCTTCCACGCGCTACGTCCAACCAGGGAAACTCCCCCCTGTCACGTGTAAAGGAGCAACTTGAGTCTTGGACACTCAGGCAGGAAGGAAGCATGAGTTCAAGTCCGTTGCTCTCCCCATGTCCCCCATATATGGGGACTAGGTTGGCGAAGGGTGTGTAGAGAGCCCAGGATCACATTAGATAATTGGCACAGGGGTGAAAAAATGGGTTACAAAATCGAGGGATAAAAATAAAAATAAAAGAAAAAGCTTAAACTTGAACAGATAATGTATTCACGTATCAATAATAATATAATAACAGTTTTCCCTTTTTTTCCCAATATTGTTAATACAATATTGCAAACTTCTTTTAAATGAGTATGTACATGCAAATTAAAGGTAATTCAGTAGCCTATAATTTGAGTAGCAAAGACTTAATAAAAAAATATGAATAGTGATTCCCATTGACTCAATTTACCCCCGGACATTGGCTCATCTTACCCATAGCCACCATTTTAGAAAACAATGACTAGAATTCAGACAACTTCAGACAATTCAATTGCTAAATGATTCACATGGTTCTATCCATTGGCAAATCATCAACGTGTATGATATTACATTTTAGACCTAGGTACATTTTGCTTTGTATAACAGTCATTTTACATGATGTGTCGAAATTTTACTTTGACCGACACCAAACATTTTTTTGTGTAAAAGAATCTACTTTCCCCATGTGCTTCCCAACTTCACAGCCAGGTGTAAATTATGGATGCTTACTAGATTTAAGGTCACATGGCAACACAGGTTTCTAGTTTTCTAGATAAAGAAAACAGTAACCACTTCAGTCTTCAACACTAGGCTATACATTTTGGCCATTTGAAAATAGCCGATCTACAAGCTCACAATGCGTCGGAATGTGACGCATTGTGAGCTTGTAGATCGGCTATTTTCAAAGGATGTTTATACATTTGACATTCTTCACAATGACTAGTCTACTTTTACTTTTGGAACTTTAAGTACATGTTGATGCCAATACTTTTGTACTTTTACTCATGTAGGCCTATATTTTGAATTCCGGACTTATACTTGTAACAGAGTAGTTCTACATTGCAGTACTGATACTTTTACTTAAATAAAACATTTGAGTAGTTTTTCCACCACTGTAGATTGGATAATGTTCCCTGAATTTTAGATGCTGGGGTTCTCAAATGGTTATGTAGTGTACACATTCTGAGTTGTTGTCCAGCAGGTGTCAGTAAAGGGTTAACAGCAACAGTTCGTCAGTGAGGAAATGAAATCTGTTGAAACGAAAAGTTAACAGATAAAAGTTTGGTGGCAGCGACACTCTCTAGTCTAGAACTCTCTACAGAACCTTTCTACAAGACGTTATACACAAAGTCTCTACAGAACCTTTCAACAAGACCTTTTACACAAATACTGACAAAATCATTGGTGAGTAGCTACTGCATTTAGTTAATGGTTTACTAAACAAGGAAACCTGCCTCAGTCAGTCTGTCTATTAAACTCTAATCCTGATTTCTCCTCATGTATGACTATCATAGCGTTTTTCACTTCCCCAAAATGTGTGTGTGTGTGTGTGTGTGTGTGTGTGTGTGTGTGTGTGTGTGTGTGTGTGTGTGTGTTGTAGGCCGCATCCAGCTATCTAAATAGGTGACAGGTAGTCTGTGTGGTTAAATATGAAAGTGAATGAACAGGTGTGAGATCTGTGTGAGTCTGTAATCCTTCTAAAAGTAATGTAGTGATTATTTTTGTTGCTATTTTCTTGTAGTGTCTTAATGTTGATCTTGCCTACTTTTAATTTGTTCTTGATCGTGTGTTTTTATCTTGTTTTTAATCTGGTTTAATATAGTGATGGGAGATTAATCGGCAAACACATCGGTATCGGCCGATATTTGCCTTAAACCAATTAATCGGTTATCGGTAAAACAATATATCATAGTTAAGTTTAATTTTATTATAATACTTTGTTTTTTTTAATTAAAAGGCCT
Source organism: Electrona antarctica (assembly GCF_951216825.1). Lineage (NCBI taxonomy): Eukaryota > Metazoa > Chordata > Actinopteri > Myctophiformes > Myctophidae > Electrona > Electrona antarctica. The sequence continues at coordinate 48,727,206 of NC_136807.1, forward strand.
GAAAAAGCCTTTTGTGATGATGAAGGCTGCAAATTATATCAGTGTTTTCTGGGGAAGCTTTCGAAAGAGTCAATAGTTGGAACATTTAAAAGAAACATACTACATTCAAGCTGTTTATGTTGGGATATGAGCCAACATTTCAATAACGGTGCATCCCTAGTTTTGGAATAAAGAGGCATTGCTTTTATCAAATTCAGCCTTTTTTCAGAATGGTCAAAATAATTATATATTTTTTGAGTGGTGTAAACCACTCCTACAACCGGCTTTTGTGTGCAGAAAAAAATGAGCATGGTTGCTATGTTCAAAATAATTTCTGACGTAATTAAATCACACCCGGGTGAACTGGATGACCGTAGCAACCATGGTCATTTTTTCTGCACAAAAACAGCCAGTTGTGAAATCACATCCGGGTGTGAGGCTAAATAATACCTTACCTTATATAATACCTTAGACATTACGTCAGACCACAGCTGATCATGCTATATAAAACCTTACACCACTCAGTTCACACGGGTGTGATTTTTATTTAAATACAGAATGAGATCATATCGACATCGTTTATATCGGCTATCGGCCATAATAGCAGTTAATTATATCGGATATCGATATCGGCCAAATTGTCTCATCGGTACATCCCTAATTTAATATTATGAATGTTATTTTTATTTTGTTCTCTATTTTATGTAAAGCACTTTGGGCTGCATTTGATGTCATTAAAGGTGCTATGCAAAAAGAAAATACATTTTCACCTGTCAGGAGAAGTGATCATTTCCTCTCCCTGTGGCCTGCTGAAAGGTTGATTTTCAGGCCTGATTTTTAAAAACAGTGATCTGCATTTTTGAGGGAAGGGGTCAGGACATTCCACGTCTGGGTGGCAGTGCTGTAGAAGGAGAAATAAGTGTGTAAGTGTTATAAGTGTTTTTATAAAATCGTCATTCTAGGGCACTGTAGTATTGTGGATGTGGGTGCCGCTCAATTTATTTTTAGGTAATTAGTCAGATACTCTGTGAGAAGTAGCATCCAAAACTAAAATTGTTTCACTTTTTATTTTCTGTGTGTAGAAATGGCATCTGCCAGCAGCAGTCTCCTGTCTGAAGAGCAGTTCCTGTGTTCTATCTGTCTGGATGTGTTCACTGATCCAATCACCACTCCATGTGGACACAACTACTGCAACACCTGCATCACACATTACTGGAACACTAGTGGTGTGTGTCAGTGTCCACTGTGTAACAAAACCTTCTGTAATAGACCAGAATTCTCTGTCAATAAAGTCCTCTCTGAGATGGCTGATCAGTTCAGGAAGTCAAAGCAGCAGAGACAAACTTCCAGCACAAACCCAGAACCTGCTGAACCAGATGAAGTCTCCTGTGACGTCTGTACTGAGACCAAACCCAAAGCCCTGAAGTCCTGCCTGGTGTGTCTGACCTCCTACTGTGACGCTCACCTGGAGCCTCACCTGAGACTCGCAGGGTTAAAACGACACAAGCTAATCGACCCTGTGAAGAACCTGGAAGACATTCTGTGTAAGAAACATGACAGACCTCTGGAGCTGTTCTGTAAGACTGACCTCATGTGTGTTTGTCAGTTCTGCACTGAGTCAGACCACAAGTTACATCAGATTGTATCTCTGAAAGAGGCCTATGAAGGAAAGAAGGCAGAGCTGGGAAAGACAGAGGCTGAAGTTCAGCAGATGATCCAGGAGAGACAAGTGAAGATTCAGGAGGTCAGACGCTCGGTGGAGGTCAGCGGGAAAGATGCAGATACAGTCATAGCCGTCAGTGTGCTGGTCTTCACTGCTCTGATCAGCTGTATTGAGAGAAGCCAGGCTGAGCTCATTGATGTGATTGCAATGAAGCAGAAAACAACAGAGAAACAGGCTGAAGGCTTCATCAAAGATCTGCAACAAGAAATCACAGAGTTAGAGAAGAGAAGCTCTGAGCTGGAGCAGCTGTCACACACTGAAGACCACCTCCACCTCCTCCTCCAGAACTTCACATCCATCAACACTCCTCCACCCACCAAGGACTGGACAAAGGTCACTGTCCATCTGTCTTCACATGTGGGGACACTGAGGACAGCTGTGGCTCAGCTGGAGAAGACACTCAGTCAAGAGATGGAGAAGAACCTGCATGATGCTGAGCTGAGGAGGATCCAGCAATATGAGGTGGATCTAACTCTGGATGATGATACAGCACATCCTAAACTCATTCTGTCTGAGGATGGAAAACAAGTGAGTCATGGAAACATATGGAAGAATCTCCCAGACAATCCAGAGAGATTCTGTACATGTTTCAGTGTCTTAGGAAAACAAAGCATCTCCTCAGGAAGGTTTTACTATGAGGTTCAGGTTGGAGGGAAGACTGACTGGACAGTAGGAGTGGCCAAAGAGTCCATCAAGAGGAAGGGAGGCTTCATCCTGAGTCCCACCAATGGTTACTGGACTATAGGGTTGAGTGATAAAAATGAGTACCGTGCTGCTTCTAGCCCTCCTGTTCTCCTCCCTGTAAGAGAGGAGCTCCAGAAAGTGGGAGTGTTTGTGGATTATGAGGAGGGTCTGGTCTCCTTTTATGATGTGGAGGCCAGAGTTCACCTCTACTCTTTCACTGGCTGCACCTTCACTGAGAGACTCTATCCATACTTCGGTCCATGTCTTAATAACAATGGTAAAAACTCTGCTCCTCTGATCATATCTCCTGTCAATCACACAGATTAGACTAATCCGCACCAAAAGGTTGTTTTTCCATTTAAAACAAATAGTAGCCAAATTGTTTTCTTTTATGTCAGTGGTCTGAGCAAGTATAGGCATAGTGTCTATTTTACGTCATGATGATGTATGATGATAAGAGTGCCCCTCACTTCACACAGGTGTGATTTTTTTAACTTATATATATAAATATATTCCGGTCTGTGTAGAATTGGGTTTAGATCATATTTAATTTCATGCCATTCAGGTTTATATTCAAATCAACATTGGCAAGATTGATATCTACCAGGAATAAAACATAATGTTATTGTCAGTCTTGTACTAATATTCTAGAACGTTTTAAGTGCAAATAGGAATGCAGTGATTCTGCAATGATTATGTTATTGTCTCTTATGTACAGTAGTAATCTATGATGTTATCAATCATAGGAGATGGACAAAATAAATCAGTTATTGTACATTATGTTCATATGTGAATTGTTCTTTGAATGCAGACATTATAACCACTTCCCTATCGTCCTTGGGGAACGTTCACCGAAGATAGCAGATCTACAAGCTCACAACACATAACGCGGAACATTACAATTTGTATTCCTGTTTTCCTTTTAGGCTTCCTAATGACAAAATTGCACAGTGCAGATATGACGAGTAACTTAAATGTACAAATAAATCACTGACACATTTATTTTCTTCACAAAAAAAGTATAAAGAAGTGGAAATAGTTGATCTACACAAGCTTATACGACACGTGACTCACAACGTGTTGTAAGCATGTCAATCTGCTAGTTCTGCTATTTTTGGAAAAAAAAATGTATGGACATTTTTCAACATGGAAATGATTGACGATTATGCAAAAATAATTGTGATTAGGCGATCATGTTTGTGACAGGTTGTGAACTACTAAGCTTCTAGATCTTCAGATTTTGTGTTGAAGGGAAAAAGAGCGTGCCAAGTACAGTGCCAACTCAGGTCTGTTTTAAGTATAGAGGGTATAAGTTAAGACCTTCATATAGTATAATTATGTTGGTCTTCATCTTGTGGAATTGTGACAGCATGTTTTGCATGTCTGGGATTTGCTAGTGAGGAAGATTTTGGAAAATACAATGTTGTTATATTTGGTGGATTTTACAATAAATGTTCATGGGGAGATTATCCAGTGTCCAGACTGTTCTTTATGTATTATATTGTTGTTCAGAGACCTTGTGTCTCACAGACTGACACAGTGTATTCCTAGAACTTGAAATGTCCTTCCTTGTAACACTTGGGTCATTAAACCATCTAAACTAAAATGTGGAATGCCCTACCAACAGCCGTTAAGAGATGTGAATCCCTAGACTCCTTCAATACCACTTTCAAAGAGCACCTACGGGTTGCTGCAATTTGAAACTGTAAAAAAAGGTAAACCCCCATCACCATTTTCCCATACTGTACATACTGTACACTGCACCGTACATCATTATCAGTCTTAATTTTATCCTTGAACTTCTTGTTTATGCCCCAACATGACTGGATATACAGGTTTTGTTGCAGTTGTAGAAATATTAGACCTTAATTGTCTAATGATAAAGCATGTTCTTCTAATCATGCAGAGCATACTTTTCTTAAAAACAAACCTTGTTATATATTTTGGGGAAAAATAGCCAATTTAACACAGAGGTGCCCCCTCTTCCTTGGTGCCCAGTCTGCCCACCTATCCTCTTACCGTACTGTAACTAAACTGTGCCTATGATATGAATAACTAAATATGTCTAGCGGCAGATAGATTTATTTCATCTTTCTATAGAGCAAATATAATGTTCCCAGCTAGGAGGTCAGGGCCAGGCTTTTACACTTAGCAAACTGGAACTGAGTTGAGTCTGTACTTGAGTATTTCCAATTTCCAATACTTTTACTTCTACTCCACTACATCTCGGATCCAAATATTGTACTTTTACTCCACTACATTAATTTGAAAACTTTAGTTACTAGTTACTTTGTAGATTCAGATTATTATAACAAAACATAGGGGAGAACGGGGTAATATATTTTTGCTTTAAGTTGTCCTGGAAGCAAGGCAAAATGAGATGGCAGTAAAATCTAATGATCTACCCATATTTCACTATCAATTGAAATGATGACAAAGGGCCATGAAAATATGACCTTTTTAAAAAAAAGTGTCATGTGGCTCAATTTGCCCCCAGGTAAGGGGTAAGTTGATCCAAGTCGAGGGGCAAGTCGAACCACATGATATTTTAATGTTAAAAGCTTAAACTTGCCCCGTGGGTGCACGGTGGCACAGTTGGTAGTGCTGTCGCCTCACAGCTAGAAGGTCCTGGGTTCGATTCCCGCTCGGGGCGCTGTGGGTGCTGGTGGCGTGTTTCCTCCTCCGCGTCATCAGTGCCCATACCCGAGGCGGGGTTGGCGAAAGGGCCTTTCTGTGCGGAGTTTGCATGTCCTCCCCGTGTCCCCTAGGGTAGGTACCCTCACAAAAACATGCAGTAATCCTGGTCTCTAAACAAACTGCCTCCCCCTGGCCAGCCAGGGCGCCTGATGGAGGGGAAAGGAAAACAAAAAGAAAAAAAAAGAAAAGAAAAAAAAGCTTAAACTTGAACAGATAATGTATGCACATATCAATAATAATACAATGATACACTATTTGTTTATTTATTATTTAAACAATATTAAGACAATTAAATACAGTTTGTTATTCAGAACCTTATATTTGCAATATTGTTAATACAATATTGCAAACTTCTCTTAAATGAGTATGTGCATGCAAATTAAAGGTCATTCAGTAGCCTATAATTTGAGTAGCAAAGACTTAATAAAAAAATATGAATAGTGATTCCCATTGACTCAATTTACCCCCGGACATTGCCACCATTTTAGAAAACAATGACTAGAATAAGCTACTTCAGACAATTTAATTGCTAAATGATTCACATGGTTCTATCCATTGGCAAATCATCAACGTGTATGATATTACATTTTAGACCTAGGTACATTTTGCTTTGTATAACAGTCATTTTACATGATGTGTCGAAATTTTACTTTGACCGACACCAAACATTTTTTTGTGTAAAAGAATGTTTTCTACTTTCCCCATGTGCTTCCCAACTTCACAGCCAGGTGTAAATTATGGATGCTTACTAGATTTAAGGTCACATGGCAACACAGGTTTCTAGTTTTCTAGATAAAGAAAACAGTAACCACTTCAGTCTTCAACACTAGGCTATACATTTTGGCCATTTGAAAATAGCCGATCTACAAGCTCACAATGCGTCGGAATGTGACGCATTGTGAGCTTGTAGATCGGCTATTTTCAAAGGATGTTTATACATTTGACATTCTTCACAATGACTAGTCTACTTTTACTTTTGGAACTTTAAGTACATGTTGATGCCAATACTTTTGTACTTTTACTCATGTAGGCCTATATTTTGAATTCCGGACTTATACTTGTAACAGAGTAGTTCTACATTGCAGTACTGATACTTTTAATTCAATAAAACATTTGAGTAGTTTTTCCACCACTGTAGATTGGATAATGTTCCCTGGCTGGAATTTTAGATGCTGGGGTTCTCAAATGGTTATGTACACATTCTGAGTTGTTGTCCAGCAGGTGGCAGTAAAGGGTTAACAGCTACAGTTCGTCAGTGAGGAAATGAAATCTGTTGAAACGAAAAGTTGACAGATAAAAGTTTGGTGGCAGCGACACTCTCTAGTCTAGAACTCTCTACAGAACCTTTCTACAAGACGTTATACACAAAGTCTCTACAGAACCTTTCAACAAGACCTTTTACACAAATACTGACAAAATCATTGGTGAGTAGCTACTGCATTTAGTTAATGGTTTACTAAACAAGGAAACCTGCCTCAGTCAGTCTGTCTATTAAACTCTAATCCTGATTTCTCCTCACGTATGACTATCATAGCGTTTTTCACTTCCCCAAAATGTGTGTGTGTGTGTGTGTGTGTGTGTTGTAGGCCGCATCCAGCTATCTAAATAGGTGACAGGTAGTCTGTGTGGTTAAATATGAAAGTGAATGAACAGGTGTGAGATCATCTGTGTGAGTCTGTAATCCTTCTAAAAGTCATGTAGTGATTATTTTGTTGCTATTTTCTTGTAGTGTCTTAATGTTGATCTTGCCTACTTTTAATTTGTCCTTGATCATGTGTTTTTATCTTGTTTTTAATCTGGTTTAATATAGTGATGGGAGATTAATCGGCAAACACATCGGTATCGGCCGATATTTGCCTTAAACCAATTAATCGGTTATCGGTAAAACAATATATTGGATTTAGTTAAGTTTCATTTTATTATAATACATTTTAAAAAATAATTTAAAAAAAGCCTGAAAAAGCCCTTTGTGATGATGAAGGCTGCAAATTATATCAGTGTTTTCTGGGGAAGCTTTCGAAAGAGTCAATAGTTGGAACATTTAAGTAGCCAATGTTTTGCTGCTGTTTTTTTTTGTGCGTCTGCGCGCGCGTGTTGCATGACAAATCGTGAGCGCATCCGAGTTCCATGATGAAGGGAGGCTGCTAGGGAGGGTGGATCTGTCCCATAAGGTCATGCGGGTGGAGTCTCTTTGCCTATATTACCTGATCAAGTCCCTCTTTTCTCCTCTATCCAGAGGAGTGAGAGAGAGGACTGCAGGCTGATTCCTACTAGGATACTTACTTACTTTTTGCACCGCCATGCCAGCCAAACCAGCACCCATCAAAAAATCCCCCGCCAAGAAGGCGGCAGAGGCTGAGCCCGCAGCGAAGGCTCCTGCTGAGCCCGCTGCTCCTCCGCCACCTGCCGCCGAGGCACCTGCGGAGGCAGCGCCGGCCGAGGCTGCTGCTGCGCCCGCCGCGGCGGAGGAGGAGGCATCGCCTGCTGCAGCCCCAGCGGAGGAAGGAACCCCCGCTGAAGGTACTATACTATATTGCTCTGTTCTGAGTCCTGACCTGGTGGTGCATGATGGGACATACCCTTGATATAACAACAGGTCATTATGAGTATAATCTCGCGTAGCCAGACTGTTGCCTCTCGCAACGTGTTCCTCGATTGTGGAATATTGTCTGCCTACGCGAGACTATTATGAGTATGACTATGACCGTGGACGATGCCTGCCTGGTCTTTCTTGACCCAAAGGCTATAGGAAAACTTGGAAAAGGGCTCCGTCTGTCTGTGCCCCAAAAGCGCTCTCATCATCAGCAAACTGCGTTTAGCCTATACTCATACTGTTACTATAGGCTGCTTTTTCGATGAATTGAGTATAGGAGGACTCCTACTCAATTGAAAGAACCCCAATGGACCCCAATAGGCTTTCTTGGATTCATCCTTTTTACAGTATTGTACCCTATAGGCTACTGTACTTGTCCATGCAAACAGTTAATAAAGTATCAATCAATAATAACCTTGTCCTTAACACATTTTGATTGATTGAATAGGCCTACTTTTATCAGTTTGTGTGTGAGAGAGAGAGAGAGAGAGAGAGAGAGAGAGAGAGAGAGAGAGAGAGAGAGAGAGAGAGAGAGAGAGAGAGCGAGAGAGAGAGAGAGAGAAAGCACCTGTAGAAGATTGAACCCAAGAAAGCACAAAATTGCTTGTTTCCATTGGGGTCCTGTGTATATTTTCATTGAAACATTTAGTGACAGACAAATACAATACAATACAAAAACATCATAAAAGAAAAATATGTGCAGTATAGGCATTCATTGTGATAGGCTTGGATTTCTTCACCTTCTAATAACAATTAATGGTATATGGGATTGGCAGGTGATATTTCCATTCATATTGTTTCAAATCGGAATCTAGGCCTATATATAGGCTACTAGACTTAGCCTACTGTGAATGATTTATGAACTCATATGCCTGCCTGTTTATCATCAGAGGATTTAAACATTCTATTAAACGCTGCCTGTTTATCATCAGAGGATTTAAACATTCTATTAAACGCTGCCTGTTTATCATCAGAGGATTTAAACATTCTATTAAACGCTGCCTGTTTATCATCAGAGGATTTAAACATTCTATTAAACGCTGCCTGTTTATCATCAGAGGATTTAAACATTCTATTAAACGCTCTAACAGTTGACGTCAAGTATAGCCTAGGTTGGAATACAAAGTAACCAACACCGACCGTAATGTAACTCACGCTGCATTTTAATGGGTGTAGGTCATCTCCTGAATGCACTGACCCAGTTGCTCTAGTCCTCAGAATGCTGATGACATCAATTGGAAGGCGTTGTAAAATTATAGGGGAGCCAGCAATACCTTACGTGTATGATTTATCTGTGTCTTGCTGTAAGGTGCCGATTCTTTTAGCGGGTTGTGCCAAAACGGTAGCACTTGACTTAAAGGTATGGGGTAAAGTAATAATACAACCATAACTCATTATAAAGCGTGGCTTTTCTAATGACTTAAGTCGTAAAAAGTATACTTTTATAAGGATTGTGTTATTTAAAGCATTAGTATCTGATTCTGAATAATAGTTAGAACCATATACCTATAACATCCAAATGATATTTAATCTATCAGTAATTGTCCCAACTGATCTGATATCTGAATCTACTTGTCCAGTGTGGTACATTTTCTTTCCTTTATGATTTTCCTCTACACTTTACACACTTTGACTTATTACTTCGTACAATTGTATGATAACCTTTATAACCTGGTGGGAACAGAGTGGCATTCCCGACACACCGCCACTCCGACTACGTTGCTTCAGGGTCCGGTTATAGGGTTATAGGGACAGGGTTAGGAATAGTGGGCTTCGGAATACTGGAGTGGTATTATACCTTGTATCCATGTAGTGTGTATTTAACTACACACTACTGTATTTGTTTGAGCATGTGACAAATACAACCTCTTGAATCTCGGTGCTTTGGACCGAGTGGGTTTGCTATCAAAACAATGTGGCAACCCTCACCACTTCGATAGGCGAGGGAACTATATATAAGGCTATAAGATCCATTGAATCTTTCATGGTAAAGGCTATACAACTTTGTACATCACTGTCTGGAACCTTATCTAACCTCTTTTTTCCCATAAGGCACAGTATATGCTAACATCTTATGTACATATGCCAGCAGAATTAATGCTACTGCATTTGCAACGCAATTGGCTAAATAAACACAGTACTGTAGGTCAACACAACGCTGTCTCAACCCAAATGTGCCCAAAGTTAAACGTCAACATGTGACTTGAAGGTGGGGGGGAATATATGATGTACGATTCTGTCCCTATCGGGACAACTCGGACGGCGCTGAGTCGGCTCAAGCGGACTGCGCAATGTTCGGCACAGCGACTGGCTCGCCTATACACTGACACCACGCTAGACAGGAACGCCCAAAAACGTCACATCCGGTTTTAGCCTGGGGTAAGAATTTTCTATGGCTGCCAATGCAACTTGGTCCAATCCTTAATCACATACGGACAAACATCTATGCCGATGCTATCTAACTTGCGGAGGTAGCGTGCCTTGTCCACGGGCAACAGATCTTTCAACGTATGGCATTGCAAATACGTTTGATAATCGCTACTCTGCTCAATATTGTTTTGAAAATGCCGCAAATTGCATTGCAGTGAACGAGCGCAAATCACAACTTCCCCCGGTTGTGGGCGGAGTCACAGTTTGAGGCGCTGTTTACGCGCCGTGGTGTCAGTGTATAAGGCTAGCTCAGCGGTGCGTCCCGTGGCTCAAGTGTGCGGATGTCCCGGAAGGTCAACATGTGCCGCTCTTATTTGCCATAGTTTGAAGTTTGGGGGCGAGACAGACAGTGTTGGTCAGCATAATTGATTCCAGCTTGTAGAACAACAATTGAGCCTGCTTTGCCCTGAAAGATGCTCTGACTTGTGATGTTCAACCTGTAATCTCAGCCCCTACACCTGCTGTAGAGGAGGAGACTCCGCTTCCCAGCCTTGAACCTGAGGCCGTTCCAGTTGATGGTAAACCAAACCCTCAACTCTGTTAGAAACCACTACCTGACCTCTTTAACCTGTTACCATGATAGTTCTTTTTTAACTTAATGGTAAGGCGAAAGGCTTCCACTTTTACATCACTGGAACATTATCTGGCATCTTTTATCACAAGGTAATATATGATCATGTTGCATCATATATATAATGCATGTATGCCAGTATAGAGTTGATACAATATAGAATTTATGAAATTCTATTGCTACTGCTGACAGAGGTCAAAATGTTGATACTTCAGTGTGACACATTTGCCCACTTTTGACAAACAAAAGCTGTTTGTATCCAGCTGATACTAACTCTGGATGTTCAACCCCTAACCTCAGCCACCGCACCTGCTGTAGAGGAAACTCCAGCTCCCAGCAATGAAACCGAGGCTGCTGAAGCTGATGGTAACTCTCATTCATATCTTAAGTTAACTACAACATAACCTCTTACACTATAAAGGCCGTTTCAGACGGGCAGCGAGTGACGCAGGCATTGCCGCCTGGATCAGCGACAGGTGTGCTCATGAGGGCCGCGGGACGCGCAGGGTAAAAAACAAAAGAATCTGACCACAATCGAACGAAACGAGCACGTGTGCGACAATTTCACTGGACTGCACCCGTGAAAATGTGCTTGCGCAATCGCCCCTCAACTTGTCCAAAATAAACGCACTTGAAAATGAATTACTAGGCGCGTCAGTCGCTGCCCGTCTGAAAAGGCCTTAACGCTTTGTTAAAATGTGTCCGTTATCATTCATGGTAAGGCTGAGCTCACACGGTTAATGCAGTGATTTTTGTTGTGAGTGTCATGGCCGCCCCCAATGCATTTCCAATGGAGGTCACATGGTCTGTTGTATGGCTTTCAGCTGTGTTTCGACTGCGCCCCTCCCCCTCACACAACACAATGTTGTGTCAAACCATGTGACTCCCATTGGAAATACATTGGGTCGGCCATGACACTACCCAACGAGCATAGAGCATTGCATTAACCGTGTGAGCTCAGCCTAAGTCCACAAATGCCAAATGTGTAGGCTTGCACGGGCCCTATTTTCGTCAGTGTCTTACCCCTATCCCTAAACTTCTTTGCTTCTTATTTTTTCTTTTTTTTTTAACTAATTTTAAAACATTTTAAAATTGTTCAACTAGCCGATCTACGTTGACACGTTGTGAGCTTGTATATCGGCTATTTGAACTATTCAAAAATGTTTTTCAAAATAGTAAAAAAAAAAAAGGCAAAGAAGAATTTAGGGATAGTGGGCCTCATGCGCCAATAAGTTCCTAACTTTTCCTCTTACATTTCTTCCTAAGTGAATTCCTAAGAGAAGTCCAGTCAGATTCATGAAACGTTCTTAAGTAGGCAGAATTGTTCGTAAGCATGTTCTTATGATGATGAATCCAAATCCTCGTAACTTGAAGGGGTGTGCCAGTTCGTTCAAATTATCATAGGTAGACGCCCCATATATCCTAATTAGCATCCTAATTACCATAGGGAACCACCCCACCAATCCCATATAAGGCATTGGGAATTCACTTTCCTACCTGTGTTCACCCAGGTGGGTGTGGTTTTGCATGACTCCATGGCCTTGCCTGCAGTCACACCTGTGTGTGATTGCAGCACACAGAAATCTCAGGACCTCACACATAGAAATAAAGTTGAGTGAAGTCAAGAATACCTAAACTAAAGTCTAAAGATGGTGGAACACCAAACTCCAAACATTAAAAATCAATAATACTGTGGAGGTACTGAACTGAACAGAAATTTTCATATTTTCAATATTTTCGATATTCATGAATGTATTTTATTATTTATCTCACAATAGTCAACTTGGGGGGGGGTGGCGGGTGGGGGGGGGGGTTATGTGGTGGGTATGGTGCATTTGTTTGAGTTGGGTTGTAAACTCTAAACCAGTGGTTCTCAAACATTTTCATGTCAAGGACCCCCAAATTGACATGCATTCTGCAGACCCCCATATGAAAATATTTTCTGCTAGGGAAATGCTTTGAAGATTTATCAAAATGTTTCGAAAATAGCCGATCTACAAGCTCAAAATGGGCAGTAATGGGACGCGTTTGTGAGCTTGTAGATTGACTATTTTCAGTATTTTCAAGTATAAAATGGGATTAAAGTGGTAAAATGTTCCATATTTTGCTGTGGACTGCCTGGAACTTCCTCAAGGACCCCTTGAGGTCCTCAGACCAAACTTTGAGCATCATGCAGATGGCGCTGTTTTTCCTTTATGTTTTCAGATTGCACTTAAGAACGAAAAAGGCACCCTAAGAGTGCTCTACAGTGTGCGTAGATTCTGTTCTTACCTACGAACAAATCACAGCTAAGAAAAGATTGAGGGATCCCAAAACCTTCTTAAAAATGTCCTAAGTGGGTCTAAGAACAAATTTCCTCTTAAGAACTTCTTAAGAACGGTTGGCGCATGAGGCCCAATGGCCCCGGTACAGTATGTGCCTACTGATGCCAGTAGAGTTATTAATGCTAATGTCAACATATGCACTGCAATTGGTTATAAATGCTATCGATCAACATTGTTGATTATCAGTGTTGGGCAATATTACTTAGGAGAGTTTACTTTACTTATTACTCCTTATTACTCCAAAGTAATAATATTACATTACTTTATATTACTTGGAATCTAGAGTAATATAGTTACATATTACTTTATATTACTTTTCAACCGGGCCTCTTCCACCCGCAAAAGAACACAATCTGTTTAGCCATCTCGTTTTACAACTGAATCCAATTCATTGGAATAAGAAGTCTCCAATCAGCCAAACTGAATAATTGCAGGATATAAAACAAAATATTCAACAGTCTCGTAATATGTGCTATTTTTTTTACAAAGTAAATGGGTATAATATTACTGTTTTGGCAGAGTAATACCTTACTTTACTCGTTACTGGAAAAAGTAATAATATTACAGTAATATGTAACTAGTAACTCGTTACTGCCCAACACTGCTGATTCTATACAATTTGTCCTGCGTTGACCTATAAACCTTGTTTCTGCTTCTACGATACTAACCTGTGACTTGTGATGTTGGACCTGTAACCTCAGCCACTGCGCCTGCTGTTGTAGAGGAGACTCCAGCTCCCAACCTTGAACCCGAGGCCGGTCCAGTTGATGGTAACCTTGAGCCATTTTACGAAGTCAGCTACAGTTTATAATATAAGCTGATAAAATATGTTTTAAAAATGTTGTGGTTCTTCATGCTATTGCTACGGCTACCTATACCACTTAACATTCTTTAACCGCTTTTATCACAAGATTAAAGGTAGGGTAAGTGATTTTATTTGGTTAAAATAATTGTTAAATAGCAGATTAAACAAGTGAAATTGGAAGTGATGATGATAATACAAATAAATAATTGGGTAACTGGAACACTGTAAAAATGAAGCTGATAAATGGGAACTCTCTCTGGTTGGCAGAAATGTTTGACAAAAGAAAACGTTTTGTTTTAACCCGAAAATATCTCTTACCCAGCTACCTTTAACAGACATAATATAAGGTTAAATACAACATTATATTTGTTTCCTAAACAGTATTGATATAAGCTATTTATTAACTGGTATTGGTTGGTAATGGAAGCAGCCATTGTTGTTGATTCTTCATTTGACAACAATTAACCCTCACTTGTAACTTCATTGTGATGTTCGGCCTCTAACCTCAGCCACTGCACCTGATGGTAACTGTCACCCCCTTTTTTGTATAAGCCAACAATAACCTCTTATAATACTTACAATGTGGGTTTTTTCATGGTAAGGGTGGAACTTTGTAACATCTCTTGAACATACACTAACCTCTTGTATTGTCACAAGGTCGAGTATGATCGCATCACATCCCTTTGGCCTTTGTGTCATCATTCACTCCCCTGTCTATTTTCTCGTATATCTCTGTGCGTATTATGTTCCCTGGTCCAGTTCTTTTGGTTCTGTGTCCGTCTCTTCCTCAGCTGTTTCTTTTTTTTAATCACCCCATGTGTGTACGTATACTAGTCTTGTTCACCAGTCCGTTCTTATTGGATCATGTGTTCCGTGTTTCATGTGTCAGTTTATGTGTAGTCTCTCTCGAGACACGGAATTCAAAGGAAAAGAGGGCGCCTTTATTTTTTGACGATGCGTTCTCAGATTGGTTTATGTGTGACAGCTGCTGTCCTCGTTTACTTGCATCACCTCGTTTACTTGCATGTTTGTATCACCACCTGCCTCTCTGTCCTGCCTGCGTTTGGGTCATCAGCACCACCACAGTGTTGTGTTTTTATCACCACCTGCCTCTCTGTCCTGCCTGCGTTTGGGTCATCAGCACCACCACACCAGCTCATATAACTATATATATATATATATATATATATATATATATATATATATATATAGTTATATATATATAACTATAACAGATAATATGAATGACAACATAGTATTTATACTGTACACCAGTGATTCCCTACCTGTGGGTCCCATGGGGATACATATATATCCCCACAAAAAATATATATAAGAAAGAGGCAAAAATGGTGAAAATAGCTTATCTACACTTCAGCTATTTTCACGTTTATCTGTGAAACCGAGTCAAACTAAATGTAATGCCTTAACTCCTACAATTCCGAGTTCTTGTCGGGGGTGGAGGGTCCCCAGTTGAAATATGATTATTTTTGGAGGGTCCCCAGTTCAAATATGGTCATTATGGGGAGGGGTCCCCAGTTGAAATATGATTATTTTGAGGGGCCGAAAAGGTTGAGAACCACCTCACTATGGCTATAATACTATGGATCAACATGGTTGATTTCATGTTGCAGAACAACAATAGGTCCTGCTTTGTCCTCTAGTCCATGTTACTCAACCTGTGGTTTGTGATGTTCAACCTGTAACCTCAGCCACTGCACCTGCTGCTGTTGTAGAGGAGACTCCAGCTCCCAGCCATGAACCTGAGGCCGTTCCAGTTGATGGTAACCTTCAGCCCTTTATATAAACCAACTATCATATACACTGACACCACGCTAGACAGGAACGCCCAAAAACGTCACATCCGGTTTTAGCCTGGGGTAAGAATTTTCTATGGCTGCCAATGCAACTTGGTCCAATCCTTAATCACATGCGGACAAACATCTATGCCGATGCTATCTAACTTGCGGAGGTAGCGTGCCTTGTCCACGGGCAACAGATCTTTCAACGTATGGCATTGCAAATACGTTTGATAATCGCTACTCTGCTCAATATTGTTTTGAAAAGGCCGCAAATTGCATTGCAGTGAACGAGCGCAAATCACAACTTCCCCCGGTGGTGGGCGGAGTCACAGTTTGAGGCGCTGTTTACGCGCCGTGGTATCAGTGTATAAGCTCTTATGATATTTAAAATGTGGTGATTTTTCATGGTAAGGCTACAAATGTGTACATCACTGGAACATTCTCCAACCTGCCTTTCACAAGGTGCTATATTGTTGCTGTCGGGTGTTATATCTACAATGCATATCTGACATTTCTGCTACTTTTGTGGGACACTGCAGTAGGACGAAGTAGAGCGTTAATTTATGAAAAAACATAAAGTTAAAATATGGACATAAGAGGTTTCTACCCGACAGCAATGATATGATTATGGTGCAGTATATCCGTACTGTGTACTGTATGCCAGTTGACTTAATACTAATATAACATAGAATTCATGAAATTCTATTTCCTATTACTGAAAGAGGCCATTGTTGTTGATTGTTCATTGGACACCAACGTAGCCTTTAGCCTATACTTTCTACTGCCAAGGCTGTTTCTAGTCATTGACACTAACATGAAATCTGTAACCTCAGCCACAGCGCCTGCTGTAGAGCAGGGGTTCTCAACGTTTTTGGCCGGGGACCCCCGGAAATGCTTTGGCAACGTCTCGGGACCCCCGCCCCGCCCCCTCCCGACCCCCAATATAAATTGACTGCTACAATAACCTTAAACCATTTTGGGCGGGAACCCCTTTTGGTGTTTTAAGCATTGTTATAATTTAGCTATTTAAAAATAGCAGATCTACAAGCTCATAGCGCGCCACCGAGTGGCGCGCTACGAGCTTGTAGGTCTGCTATTTTTGAAAAATCGTGAACATTTTTGAAAAAACAAAATCTTTTTTTTTTTTTTTTTTGAAAATAATTTGGGGACCCCCTAAAATAATTTGGCGACCCCCCCCGAGGGGTCGCGACCCACGGGTTGAGAACCCCTGCTGTAGAGGAGACTGCAGCTCCCTGCAGTGAAACCGAGGCTGATAAAGCTGAGGGTAACCTTCACCCCTTTTTCATAAGCCAATTATAATAACCCCTTGTAATTGTTGAATTGTGGTGATATGGTAAGGCTATATATCTCTGGAACATACACTAACCTCTTTTGTGGTGTGATATCGGTATGATAAGATATCAAGTATCAATATGCCAGAGTTATAGAGCGTTGCAGTCCCGCCCCCTTTCATGACGACGCCAGGCCCAGGAAATGAATCACAATGCATTTTTCCCATAGACATTTCAAAAAGTATTTATTTAAAGACCTTTTAAGCGTCTTACGAAGCCAACTCGAGTCGTGACAAATCATGACAATACACACAATATTTTGGACCAAACAAATAATTACAAAAAACAACAAAAAAAGTGTTGTAACCTGCCGTTTCTTTCTACTTTCTAATTCTTTGTTTGGCCCAAAAAATTGTGTTTGTTGTCATGATTTGTCACGACAAGAGTTGGCTTTGTCCGCGGCGTAAACGTCTTTAAATAAATACTTTCTGAAATGTCTATGAGGAAAATGAACGGAGAATCATTTCCTGGGCCCTGGTAGGGGGCGGGACTGCGACGCTCTATAAATACTAATGACAAGTTGACAACAGCATATTTCTGAAATATGTTATGAATCCAATGCAGTATAGGAGGTCAACATGGTCGATTCAAGGTCGCAGAACAACAATAATTGGTCCTGCTTTGTCTTAGAAACTTTATTTCTAGTCTAGGATACTAAAGCTCTGGCTCTGACATGTGATGTTCAACCTGTAATCTCAGCCACTGCTCCCGCTGCTGTTGTAGAGGAGACTCCAGCTCCCAGCCATGAGCCTGAGGCCGTTCCAGTTGATGGTAACCTTCAGCCCTTTATATAAACCAACTATCATATAAGCTCTTATGATATTTAAATGACGTGATTTTTCATGGTAAGGCTACGAATGTGTATACATCACTGGAACATTCTCTAATCGCCTTTATCACAAGGTGCCAGCTATGATAATTAATAACAACCTTGTTTCCAGGCTTTTCTCATCTCACGAAAAGAAAAGTCTGGTAAAAGAACTACGACAGAAAGTGTCCATATAGGGCAGGACTTCCGTGCATATGCACTTCCTCCGGAAACTGTTCTATTTTTGGCCGATCGCCATTCGCGTTTTCATCAGGCCTACGGCATCAAAGTAACTTCCATCGGCAGTAAGTCCTGTACTTAGACACTTTCAGTAGCAGTTCTTGCCCAGCGTAATGCATTATGTTCTGTCAAGTTAATGCTAATAACAGAATTGATTAAATTATATGGCCTATTACTGAAAGAATGAGGTCATTGTTGTCAATTCTTGACAAGTTGGCCTAATTTCCACTACCAAAGCTCTTTCTAGTCATCGATACTAACTTGTAATTTGTAACCTCAGCCACTGTATCTGCTATAGAGGAGACTCCAGCTCCGACCGATGAAACCGAGGCTGATACAGCTGATGGTAAACTCTCATCCTTTGTACAAGCCATTGAAGCCAACAATAACCTCTTATTATACTGTACTTGAAATGTAGTGATTTTCCTTGGTAAGGCTACAACATTGTACATCTCTGGAACATACACTAACCTCTTTATTTTGTCTTGAGGTATAGTATGATAACACGGCAGCATATATCTCTATCCGATTAGAGTTAGTGCTAAATGACAACAGTGTATTTCTGCAATTAAGAAATGCTTATAAATGCAGTACAGTAAAGGCCTATTCACACTCCAGTTTTAGGTGATAAGGTGACAACCGAAACGGTGGCTAGTAAAAACAAGAGAGATGAGTTTGGTTGAGCGGTGAGTCGCTTACCACCTCAGTGTGACGTCATGTTGTAGTTTTCGGTGGTCACCGTATCACCTGAAAGTGTGTATGAATAGGCCTTAAGTACACATTGTTGATTCAAGCTTACAGAACAACAATATGTCCAGCTTAAATTGTCCTAGAATCCTTGATTTATAGTCTATTATACTAAGCTTGTACCAACCTGTAATCTCAGCCACTGCACCTGCTGCTGTTGTAGAGGAGACTCCAGCTCCCAGCCATGTTGAACCTGAGGCTGTTCCAGTTGATGGTAACCTTCAGCCCTTTATATAAACCAACTATAAATTCTTAGATTACAAAGGGAAAAAAATTGTGGTGATTGTTCAACAATGTTTTCTACCACTTTGTACATCACTGGACCATTCTCTTCCTGCCTTTATCACAAGGTGCTTACATAATGTTGCATCTCATCTGCCAGTCAAGTATACTAATTTATTTTTCAAAGAAAAGGGCTCATACAGCTCATAGTTTTTAGCTAATGCTAATGCAATACTGGGAGACTATAGAAACTACAGTTCCCATAGTTCTTTGCAACTAACATCTCCTCAGCAAGTGCTAACATGTATCTAATGTCTGCTAGCTACTGCGCCCGCTGCCGAGGACCCCGAAGGCCTAGCTTCTGCTGCTGACGCTCCAATAGCTGATGATGGTAAATCATGTTGTGCATAACATATTGTAGTCCAACTTCCACCCAGCATCTGTCCTGCAAAGGTATTGCAGAGCTTTCAAACCTAATCCCCGTGGACTGGTTGGATCAACAGTACAGCTACAGTATTACAGCAAGCTTGTTAAATGTGGGACTTGTAATAGTGCTCGGCATGAAACCGAGGCCATTAAAGTAACTCACACATACTTTAGGCCAGGGGTTCTCAACCCGTGGGTCGCGACCCATTGGGGGGGTCGCCAAATTATTTTGGGGGGTCCCTAAATAAATTTCAAAAAAATAAAAAATACTTTTTTTTTAATGCAACTGAATGGCTGTAAAATGGAAATGAAGAGTTTACATATAGTACACATAGTACATGCATACACCTTCCCTAATGATTATATCTGGTTTCCGTATGTATTTTGTATATTGTCTATTATTAAGGTTATTGTAGCAGTCAATTTATATTGGGGGTCGGGAGGGGGCGGGGCGGGGGTCCCGAGCCGTTGCCAAAGCATTTTCGGGGGTCCCCGGCCAAAAACGTTGAGAACCCCTGCTGTAGGCTACTTCTTTACTCAGCTACGATCCACATGATACGTCCTTGTTTTTACAATATAGGTACAACTTGGTGAAACACGGACTGGACGATGTTCTCTAATCTCTTTCAAAAATGTGTTCGTATAGTCTCTTTAATGGTCTTGTGCAAATGCTAAGACAATAGTGGTAAATAGAAATATGACTCGAGGGAGACTGAACACCTCATTTCCCATAGTTCTTTGCACTATAGTACTGAGTGACCTTTGACTGGAGAAACATTTCAATTTTGCAGGTAACAAGGAAGTGTTTCATGCATTTTTGAGGGGAGCACACTCCAATGACTGGCCGCGTGTGTCCCTCCTATGTGTCTATGTATATCCATTTGGGGTATGAACAGCTGCAATACCGCTGGGTGACCTAAAGTGGCACTGTTAAGTATAACTAACAATAAAACTGTACCGTACAGTACAGTAACTATCGCAATTATAGTAAATGGTGCATTTATATAGCGCCTTTATCCAAGGCGCTTTACAGAGATTGTGCATTACATTCACCCATTCACACACATTCACACACCGATGGCAGCGGAAACCATGCAAGGCACCAACTAGCACATCGGGAGCAATTAGGGGTTCAGCGTCTTGCTCAAGGACACTTTGACAGTAACTCTGGGGGAGCCCGGGTTCGAACTGGCAACCTTACGGTTACCATCCAGGCACTCTACCCCTGAGCCACCACTGCCCCATAGTATAGTTGCACCACTCAGTTCACACAGGTGTGATTTGTCTTTTTTCTCCAGATCTGCCACTAACATTTCCTCAGCAGCTTCTAATGTCTCTAAACCAATGTCTGCTATACACAGTAGCTGCTGCTGCTGCTGCCGCTGCTGAGGACGCCACTGCTGCCCCTGAAGCCATTGTTTGTGCTGCTGATGCTCCCATAGCTGACGATGGTAAATCAAGTTCTGTATAGTCCTCCTTTCAGGCTTTCACCCAGCATAATATGTCCTGCAAAGGTAGTGCAGTATAGGCCTATCTCACAGCATTTCCCCGCCCCCTTTCCACGCCCCCTTTTAGAGCTAGTGGTGTTATTTTTTTTGCGGTCCATAGGCTTCCATGTTAAAAGGTATTTTCACAAGCCACAAACTACCGTTTTGTAAAGGTAAGGTTTATTCTACTTATTTGAGTTGTTATACCATTGTGTTTTCTTCATATTATTATCGGTCTTTGACATTTTAACATTAGGAAATGTACTTCTTTCTCCAGAGAAAAAAAGTGTAAATGCCTAATGTTAAATGACACCACTATCTACCGGAAGTGGGCGTGGAAAGGGGGCTGTGAGATAGGCCTATTGGTTGCATCAACTGTACAGCCATATCCTGTAGCAAGCTTGTTAACACCCCAATCGCCCAGGACGAAGTTCTTTGTCCTTTCTATTAGTAACGCCCGACGCCCAGGACGAAGTATTGTCCAAAAGACGAAGTTTATTGATATGAGAACGGATCGCATGGCTCCATAGCCCAGGAGCGCCTGTTGGGCAATCCTCGGTGTTGCGTAAGAGTGAGACGTCATCGAAAAACTCCCTCCCCTGCAGTGTTGGGCATAACGGCGTTTAAACAAACGGCGTTACCTAACGTCGTTATTTTTTCCAGTAACGGGTAATCTAATTAATTACAATTTCCATCGTTACAACGCAGTTACCGTTACTGACAATGAAATGTGCTCCGTTACTATGTCAAGCGTCTTTCTGTTACCACGGGCTGGCTGACAGTGTGTGTGTGTGTGTGTGTGTGTGTGTGTGTGTGCGTGCGCTACTACAGGCTGGGGCTGCTGCTCCTCTTGCTGCAAACATGACACGGTTAGAAAAAAAGAGAGAGGTCGTCGGTACCTACCTACCTTTTCACTTCACTCGAGTGACTAGTCGTTTTGTTTGTGAGCGGATCTGCACGAAACTAGCCTACATGTGTTCAGTTTGTTTTTGTTTGGTTCCATTGTGTGTATAATTCGACTGCGTTGCGCGGTGGTGCGGCCGATCTACAAACTCACAACGCGTCGCACTGCGACGCATTGTGAGCTTGCAGATCTGCTCTAATTCTGCAGCGCAAGCGTGCACGGCAGATGCAGTTTGTTTTTGTTTCGTTCCATTGTGTGTATAACTCGACTGCGTTGAGCGGTGGTGCGGCCGATCTACAAACTCACAACGCGTCGCGCTGCGACGCATTGTGAGCTTGTAGATCTGCTCTAATTCTGCACGGCAGATGGGGGAACAGGGGGCCCCACGACGGGACGGTCGGGCGTCGCTTAACGGGAGGATGAAGTGACGCCAGTTTGGAGGAGTAGTGGTGTAGTCCAGTGTTTTTCTTTATAGTTGACAAATGTATGTGAACATGTTGCTCTGTAAAGTTTTAAACCAAATTAAGGAAGCATTTTGACTAGCACAACTGTCACTGAATGGAAAATAGGTTACTTTTTATTTCAACATATTGAGACTTAAAAACTGGACTTGCAATACATATATTGAAGTTGAAGTTTATTTCTCCCTCAAATGGCAAAGGTTATTAT
Source organism: Electrona antarctica (assembly GCF_951216825.1). Lineage (NCBI taxonomy): Eukaryota > Metazoa > Chordata > Actinopteri > Myctophiformes > Myctophidae > Electrona > Electrona antarctica. Next base: position 48,749,669 of record NC_136807.1, read on the forward strand.
GTGTAAGTTGTAAGTAGGCCTACCTGTCTATGCTGTTCTACTCTATGCACCTGGCTTGTGAAACCTGCTCCCAAAAACAATCCAAATTCTTTGACATATTACAACTTTTTTACGCAAATAGTTACTTTTCCTAGTAACTAGTTACTTTTACAATAGAGTAATTCAGTTACTAACTCAGTTACTTTTTTGGAGAAGTAACTAGTAACTATAACTAATTACTTTTTTAAAGTAACGCGCCCAACACTGCTCCCCTGTTTAGCTGATGAAAACAAAAATCTTAAAACGTTCATAACTCGCGATCTAAATCATCCCGTCTAATTATGAAAAAAGATCCTGTGTTAGACGGCGCTCCAGTCGCTAGTCGCGATAGATTTATTCTTACCTCCCGTTGTTGTCGACCGACTCTAGAGTGGTGTGGCTATTGTTAGCTGCTACACACACATTCACAACAACATCCGGTCCGTCCGGAAAAGGGGTCCGTGTTTATAAATCGAATGGGCGCTATAATGTAATGGATTAAATAACCCCGGGGCAATTAAAGTGTTAACAAGTGTGATTTATACTGTATGGTGGATACTTTATAAACTGCTGTTTGGCTAATTCCCCATCTGACAGTAGCTTCTGTATGCTCGCAAGCAGCACCCAACACTGACAGCTGAATGTGTACATTTCTATATAGTGACCAGATTTGACTGAGAGACTGCCATCGCGCAAATTCCAGATTTTCACCAGAGGAGAAAATCTTTTTTTTCTCTCTTTTTTTTTTTTAAATGAGTTAATAGCACAGGCAGACTCTTCACATACTAGAGCATGTCTGAAATAAGTGTCAGAGCTGAAATCGACATGTAAATATGAAATAAATGCCCAAACATGTAGCTAGGTGTAATGTTAGAGACCACAGAAGTGAACCTTTCAAGCCTGTTTTCTCAACTCGCTGTTTCTCTGCAAGACATTACTCTATAAGCCATATCTTCAAAACTGGTGAGTCAAACTGAACAACCAATATGTCAATTTGAAGCTATGATTCTCTGCTTTCATATGACATGACATCAAAAAAATCCAATGGCAGTCCCTCAGTCAAATTTAGTCACATATATATAGTATCTGAGTGCATGTGGAAATGACCAAAGCAACCAACCAACACATATCTTGTTTTGTGGAGCTTCGAATGACCAACTGTTGTTGACCAACCTCTTACTGTAATCATTTCTTCGTTCTCAGTATATTCTTCTATACTTTTTCCATCTCATCTCGTTCACATCTCTTGCCCACCATCCCTTCACTGGCGTAGTAGTCTACCATCATTGGTCAGTGTAGTGGTCAGTGTATAGTGGTAATACTCAATAGGCGTCCAGTTGGTGCCTGGACCTTTGCGAGTGTCCGTGTCCGCACGTGTTACACTCTCCTGGTGAAATTCCTCGTTGTCAGGTGAAAAGTATGAATGGAGGAGGCCCGTGGTGTTTACCGATGATACTATTAATGAAGGCTCTATTCCATTCTAGTCAAACAGAGTCAGGGTGCTGCTATTGTGCGTGTTGGCTCACTGGAAACACTCTGCTACACCGGTGGGCCTCAAAGTGTCCTTGAGTGGGTTACAAATGGCTCCGTACGGGTGTGTAACTGAGAGTATACAAAATTACAAATGGAACCATTCCATTTGTACACTCAGAGTTATGGGGGTCCTTGACATTAAACATTTTGAAAACCACTGTACGCTAAATGGAACACAGCCTTAAATAGTATCATCGGTAACACCTAAGTAAGTAAGTAAGTAAGTAAGTAAGTAAGTAAGTAAGTAAGTTAGTTATTAGTAATTAGGAAGTAGGGAAGTGACCCGGAAATAGGAAGAGTTATTCTGTGTGCATAGAGCGGCAGCCCATTGGCAACTACTACATTTAGGAGAACAATTTGAAGAAAATGGGTTGTGAATAAATGGCATAGTCACTGCATCACTGACTTCAACCTGTAACCCCAGTGACGCCTGCACCCGCCGAGGAAGGAGCTGCCCCTGCACCCGATGCCCCTGCAGATGGTAAACCTTGAATACGTCTGTGTGCGTGTGTTGTTGTACCAGTCACGTTCCTCCCGTCACGAACACGTCCTACACATTGTCTGCATCACATGAGTCATATCTGTGTCTCTGACTGTCACCACGCACGCCGAGTGGGTGCTATTCTCGTGACAGAAGGTCTTATCGTCTCGCTCTGTATACATGTGGTCCTCCTCGTCTGTCTTCTTATCTATCCGTGAATGTGTCCTGGTATAAGTGACGGTGCATTCGAGGGTCACTTTGTCACATGTTGTCCCCGTCTGTGGTTGTGCCTGTCACACAGTGTCACACATGTCTGTGGTTGTCCCCGTCACACGGTGTCACACATGTCAGTGGTTGTCCTCGTCACACGGTGTCACACATGTCAGTGGTTGTGCCTGTCACACAGTGTCACACATGTCAGTGGTTGTGCCTGTCACACAGTGTCACACATGTCTGTGGTTGTCCCCGTCACACGGTGTGACACATGTCTGTGGTTGTCCTCGTCACACGGTGTCACACATGTCTGTGGTTGTCCTCGTCACACGGTGTGACACATGTCTGTGGTTGTCCCCGTCACACGGTGTGACACATGTCTGTGGTTGTCCTCGTCACACGGTGTGACACATGTCTGTGGTTGTCCCCGTCACACGGTGTGACACATGTCTGTGGTTGTCCTCGTCACACGGTGTGACACATGTCAGTGGTTGTCCTCGTCACACGGTGTCACACATGTCAGTGGTTGTCCTCGTCACACGGTGTCACACATGTCTGTGGTTGTCCTCGTCACACGGTGTGACACATGTCTGTGGTTGTCCTCGTCACACGGTGTGACACATGTCTGTGGTTGTCCTCGTCACACGGTGTCACACATGTCTGTGGTTGTGCCTGTCACACGGTGTCACACATGTCTGTGGTTGTCCTCGTCACACGGTGTCACACATGTCTGTGGTTGTCCTCGTCACACGGTGTGACACATGTCTGTGGTTGTCCTCGTCACACGGTGTCACACATGTCAGTGGTTGTCCATGTCACACGGTGTCACACATGTCTGTGGTTGTCCCCGTCACACGGTGTCACACATGTCAGTGGTTGTCCCCGTCACACGGTGTGACACATGTCTGTGGTTGTCCCCGTCACACGGTGTCACACATGTCAGTGGTTGTCCTCGTCACACGGTGTCACACATGTCAGTGGTTGTCCTCGTCACACGGTGTCACACATGTCTGTGGTTGTCCTCGTCACACGGTGTCACACATGTCTGTGGTTGTCCTCGTCACACGGTGTGACACATGTCTGTGGTTGTCCTCGTCACACGGTGTGACACATGTCTGTGGTTGTCCTCGTCACACGGTGTCACACATGTCTGTGGTTGTGCCTGTCACACGGTGTCACACATGTCTGTGGTTGTCCTCGTCACACGGTGTCACACATGTCTGTGGTTGTCCTCGTCACACGGTGTGACACATGTCTGTGGTTGTCCTCGTCACACGGTGTCACACATGTCAGTGGTTGTCCATGTCACACGGTGTCACACATGTCTGTGGTTGTCTCCGTCACACGGTGTCACACATGTCAGTGGTTGTCCTCGTCACACGGTGTCACACATGTCAGTGGTTGTCCTCGTCACACGGTGTCACACATGTCAGTGGTTGTCCTCGTCACACGGTGTGACACATGTCTGTGGTTGTCTCCGTCACACGGTGTCACACATGTCAGTGGTTGTCCTCGTCACACATGTCTGTGGTTGTGCCTGTCACACATGTCTGTGGTTGTCCCCATCACACGGTGTCACACATGTCAGTGGTTGTCCCCGTCACACGGTGTCACACAGAGAGCCGTGACTCCTGTACTCCATTCTGCTTGCTTTAGTAGAACACATAGCATGATTCTGGTTACTGCATGACGTTGCCTTCTTAAACTAATGGCCTAAGTCATTTGTTTTAAGGTTTTCAGGAAAAAAGTCTGTCAGTTATGTAACATAATATGATTAAATTGAACTAAATAGGATTAAACCTTAGATTTAGGCCAATTTACTTACTGACTGAGTCCTGATGACATCACAACACCATTGACTTTGGCCAAAAAAATAGCCTATTTTGGCCTAAAGTCACACTCTTATTTTGGCCTATATGCCACACTCATTTTACTAATTAGGGGCAGGATCAGCATGATCCTTTTCAATTAGGACTTTGGCGATTTTGCCCAGAGGTGACCAGTGTCATGACGAGCTGACTAAAGCAAAATAAAATAATCATCAAAAAATGACATAGGCCATTAGTTTAGGAAGGTGACGATGAGATATAACTTCATTTAACTTGATCATTTCTAATGCATTTCTAATGGCATCTCAACGCTAGCTGCTGCTGCCGCTGCTTCTGATGACAGTGCGGCACCCCAAGGTGCTGATGCCCCTGCTGACGGTAAACACACACACACACACACACACACACACACACACACACACACACACACACACACACACACACACACACACACACACACACACACACACACACACCTTACCGCAGATGTAAAGTATAACGCTGTGACCTTGCGTGTTGCGTTGCCAGATGATCCTCTGCCTTCCAATACTGTCTGGTGACAGTAATGCTTTATCATGGTGTCCTCCACAGTAAAGGTCCCTGCACACAGAACGCGTTTTTCTGATATTTAGCGGCGTTTCTCCATCAGTTTTCCGAAAAACGCGTCCAGTGTGCAACCACCTTAACAGTTTTTGTATTGAGTTCTATTCTGACCAACCTCTTACTGTCTCTTACTGTCACTCACTCAATCAATCAATCAATCAATCAATCAACCAACCAACCAACCAATCAATCAATCAATCAATCAATCAACCAATCAATCAATCAAAGCAAGTCTGAAAAGGTGGGTTTTGAGTGTGTTTTTGAATGTGGTGAAGGTGGGTGGGTGAGTGAGTTCCACAGTGAAGGGGCGGCCACTGAGAAGGCCCTGTTGCCCCAAGTTCGCTTGCTTGACTTGTATTGTAGGTTTCCACATCAGCATCTTCCGCAGTTTAAACTCTTCATCGTTTTCATCCAATTTTAGCAACAAAAGCAACATTTGGAGACAGACCTGTGAGTCTATAATTTAGGAGTGTGCCAATATATCGATATCACAATATAGCCCGATACTTCGTCCCGCGATAGTATCGTAAACCCAATATGGTGATATTGATAGTTAGTACTAGTAGTACTAGGCTACCCATTGTTGTGGAGAGACAAGTTGCAAAGATGCAGTCAGTGTTTTACTGTTTGGACCAGGCAAGATTCATGTACATATTGGCCAGTTTGTGACACAAAACAATCATGTAAGATTTTGGAATAAATACATAATTCCAGAGTTTTGCCTTTTATTGTTATTTTTTTTTTCATTTTCAGTTACAGACATCGTGATACATTGCTGATGAAATCTCTTGCGATACATTGAATATAGCAATATTGCAATATATCGAATACCGTGATATTATCATTATCGAGGTCCTAATATCGCCACAGATATCGTATCGTGAGGTATACCCCGTATCGTTCCACCCCTATGATATATATCTAGTGAGCCCTCAGTGCTGGGGTGATTTGTGGTCCCTTAACCCATTTTGGGGGCGGGAACCTCTTTTGGTGTTTTAAACATTACGTTATATTTTAGCTATTGAAAAATAGCAGATCTACAAGCTCATAGCGCGCCACCGAGTGGCGCGCTACGAGCTTGTAGGTCTGCTATTTTTGAAAAATCGTGAAAATATAGAAGATTTTTTTTAAATTTCGAGGTCAGACCTAAATGGGTTAACCTGCTGTCTGTCTGATGCTAGCTGCTCCAACCCAAGCTGCTGCGGTAGAGGCCCCGCCCAAGGCCCCGACGCCTCCTCCCCCTGCAGGTATACTACTGAATGAAGGCTCCGCTCTCAGGCCTTCATTGGCTCCACAAACTGTCACTCATAATGTGTTACTGTTGTCTGTCTGTCTGTCTGTCCGTCCGTCCATCTCTCTGTGAGCAGCTAATCTCATGAGCAGTGGCGTGCACAGACATTTAGAGGGGCAGGTGCTCAAGTTAAAAAAGGGCACCTTGTGCAGCGCGTGGAACCGGCCGGTTGCCTTAATCCATTTTGGGCGGGAACCCCTTTTGGTGTTAGCATTATGTTATGCTTTAGCTATTGAAAAATAGCAGATCTACAAGCTCATAGCGCGCCACCGAGTGGCGCGCTATGAGCTTGTAGGTCTGCTATTTTTGAAAAATCAAAAAAAAAAAAAGAGAAAAAAATGTTTTTGTTTTTTGTTTTTGTTTTCAAAAGGGCACATTGCCAAAAGGGCAGGGGGTGCTCTAGCACCCCCTAGTGTCTATCTGTGCACGCCACTGTCTGTCTGTCTGTCTGTCTGTCCGTCCGTCCATCTCTCTGTGAGCAGCTAATCTCATGAGGCACCCTTAATCTCGGCGTGAAGCCACTACAAATCAGGATATTATCAATGGATATCAACGGTTTATTTGAGCTGCTCATCTCTGTGTCATCCTTCCGTTCTGTCACGTCTTTTTATTTTTTCAATGACAATGAGTGTTCATCTTACAGGCAGTGCTATATAGACTCCTACATTTAGATTTACAATTTAGGCATTTTAGCAGACGCCCTTAATCCAGAGCGATTTACATATATGCAAGACCAACACATGATAATACTTCAAATTCATAGACATAGTCAGTCAAGTAATCCTAACATCCGTCTTAACAGTAGAATATCTGTACAACAATGAAACTACAGTATCCAGTACTATAGAATGCTATATGTCTACATAACGTGCTATGTAATAATTTTAGCCTTTTGCATACGCCTGTAAACTCGTCGAGGCTAGGGCAAGTGCTATGGCAAGTGCTGCAGACTATAAGGTGGAGTCTGAAGAGGTGTTTTTTCCAGACTACTACTCCAACCGCTCTGTTGTTTCTGAACGGCGTTTGTTCAGCCCCTACCAGCGCCCCTCTGGACGTCACCGTGGAGGACGTGAACGACAACAGCCTCACCGTCGCATGGACGACCCCGGAGAACATCGGAGACTCTGGCCTGGACGGATACACCGTCGAGTACTGCAAGGACGGAAGTGAGTTTAACCACCCTCCCTGGCTGTCAAACGTGTGTGCGTGTGTGCGCGTGCGTGTGCGTGTGTGTGTGTGCGTGTGCGTGTGTGTGTGTGAGTGAGACACTCTGAGGCCCGCCACCTGTCCTCGAGTGTCAAAGGGACACAGCAGATTGACTCGTAGGCGCATCCGGGCCGTATTGGGCAGGCAGCCCTGTCAGCGGCTGTCTGTCACTCGTATTGCGCTGACGTCCACTTTTAGAAGCGCAAGCTCGCTTTGCTCTGATGACATCAGGTCTACTGGGGTTGCACCGTCGATGGTGGCCAAATTCTACCCTGTCCTCCTAACCCGTGTTGTTTGTAAACGTATGTCAGCAGGTGATAAACCACTGAAAGTGCCCTCATTAAAGATGCAGTGCCATGATTTTTTTCCACCCTAAAACATGATCATCAGGTCTTATTGTTATATAAGGAGGAAGAATTTCTTCAATAAAGTGTACAGTATTTGTTAAAATGTCGTTTTTATGTGGGCACCCCCACCAGTTCATTAAGTATGCCTGGTTTTCCTGGTTTGCCTGGTGGGTGGTGATGGGTGGTGATCCACCTGAATTTAAGGCGCACCCACAGCTGTGGTTGTATGATAAAGGGGGAGGAGTTAGGGGAGGGGCTGATAATGTGATATCACTATATTACTGTTTTTTTCATTGGCACGTTTGACTGTCAAGGGTTCAGCCTCCAGGAAGAAACCCTAAATACAAAAGGAATACATCATTGTACATAAAAACGACTCCAGGGTGTCTAATGAAGTACTGTCACCTCATAGACACATGAAAAACTGGAAAAATACAAAAATTGTGGCACTCCATCTTTAACAATCCGCTGGAAATGATCTTTTAAATGCTGTTTTCAGTAGTAATCATTGCTGTGTTTGTTCAGTAACAATGGTCTTAATTGTTTCTCCAGCTCCTTCAATTATGTCCAATCACTTTAGTTTCGCCACTTCCAATTTCACTTACTCCATTTAAAGGGGCATTCCACTCATTTTCAACATTTTACTATGTCATTAATATACCTTAGAGCTGTTGTGTGGAAATAATAAAAAGTCCCCACGATTCTGTGTTTCCTAGAACTAGAGATCTGAAAAAAATCATTAACATGGTGAAACACATCTTGATGATGTCATCAAGATGCGTTTCACCATGTTAATGGTGAACTTACAGTTCTAGGAAACACAGAATCGGGGGGACTTTTTTATTATTTCCACACAACAGCTAAGGTATATTAATTACATAGTAAAATGTTGAAAATGGGTGGTTTTCCCCTTTAACACGTTATCTCCCAGCCCTCCAGGCCATAGCATAGCACTATAGTGCCAGAGAAATCCGCGTTATAAGCTTGGATTTATTGTTAACTATGGAAACATGCATTTCCCGTCAGTCAGTCAGTAAGTAAGTCAGTGTATCACTCAAAATCCCCATACATGCGGAAAGCCCCCATATATGGTGCCCGGGGTCTCGTGACAGGGATCGTCAGGGATGATAGTAAATCAGTGGATCATAGTAAATGCGACCTGCCACCCTTAGATCTCCATATATGGAGCTGACCTGTTCTGACATTCCATATGTTGATCTGACCTCATCAAACCCTGTACACTCAAGACAGAGGGCGAGGTTGGCCATGGAGCGCTTCTCGCCCTCAGGCGTCTTACTGGTATGTGACTTTACTGAATAAACACTCTTGCCTCCCCTACAGCAATGACTGCTATCTAAGACTTATTTTAACCCAAGAAATATCACTTACATCACCTTATAAAAACCAAAACCAGTCAAAATCCTTTCTATCAAAACCTCATCAGGAGAAAGCCTGACAGCTCGTCATGAGCACTCGCACCGTGCCAATGCTAACTGTGGCGTCCCCCCCCCCCCCCCCCCCACACACAGCCTCTGATTGGGTTGCAGCTAACGAGCAGCTGACCTCCTCTAATCACCTGATCATCAAGAATCTGACGACGGGCGACCTGCTGTGTGTGCGAGTGGTGGCCGTTAACCCCGGGGGTCGCAGCGAGCCCGCTGCCCTCGGCGCCGCCGTGCCAATCCACGAGGTGGCTGGTGAGTATAGCATGAAGCACCGTGACAGGATGTTATTGTGTAACGTGTACTGTATGCCAGGGGTTCTCAACGTTTTTGGCCGGGGACCCCCGGAAATGCTTTGGCAATGTCTCGGGACCCCCGCCCCGCCCCCTCCCGACCCCCAATATAAATTGACTGCTACAATAACCTTAAACCATTTTGGGCGGGAACCCCTTTTGGTGTTTTAAGCATTGTTATAATTTAGCTATTGAAAAATAGCAGATCTACAAGCTCATAGCGCGCCACCGAGTGGCGCGCTACGAGCTTGTAGGTCTGCTATTTTTGAAAAATCGTGAAAATAAAATTTATTTTTTATTTTTTATTTTTTTTGAAAATAATTTGGGGACCCCCTAAAATAATTTGGCGACCCCCCGAGGGGTCGCGACCCACGGGTTGAGAACCCCTGCTGTATGCAATGGGTATTCTCATGACGGGAATAACTGTTGATACAATTCATTCAGTGTTATTCCCATGTCTACCTAATGGGGAATAGTATACCAATTAAGAGCATCTCTCTATCATTTATATAGAGTACATTTCTGAGACATTCAGTAGTGTTCCGTTATATAAAATCTTTCTCCATGCGTACAGTAAGGAGCGGAAAGGGATGCAATTTTGTTTTCTTTCCCCCTGAATGAAAACAAAATTATATATAAAAAAGACCTTTAAAATATTATGGGACATTTATGTTCCCCTCCGGAACATAAATGTCCCATAATATTTTAAAGGTCTTTTTTTCTCTCTCTCTCTTCGGTTTCCAAGCCTCTCAATCAAGTCGGCCGCTCGACGGCTGTGTAACTTATGACCTATCCTTGGAGTTCTCACGTTGCAAACCGTTAGGTTTTAAGTAGTAGACGCTATAGCTCGACCAATGGACTCCGCAGCTGTACGCACTATAACTCTCCCGGACGGCGCTGACAAGACCTTTCATTAGCTTTAAATTACACACATACCGTTCACTGAGCAGCGAGCGCACTGCACCTACAGAAGGTAGATTTGGCAACGCCCCGAGCCAAGCAGAGTAACCTGAGTTTGAGTGAGCTGCATTCATACTGCAGGGTGTTGCCATGTCTTCTTATTATAAGCAACTTTGGGCTTGTTTTTCTGTTAAGATGCTTGTAAATATTTGTAGTTGCAGGTTTGTTTTTCTTGAATCTGAATCTGTTGAGTGTGCCCCTGTTAGAGAACGCGGTGGCATATAAAGACATACTATCGTACCCCACGTAAGCTTGTAGATCAGCTATTTACGATATTTTGACGTATAACATTTAGAAAAATGACAGTTATTTCTCATATCTGCCCGCATGCACCTTTTTGAGTGGTGTAAACCACTCCTACAACTGGCTTTGTTAGTCTGTCTGTCTGTCTGTCTGTCTGTCTGTCTGTCTGTCTGTCTGTCTGTCTGTCTGTCTGTCTGTCTGTCTGTCTGTCTGTCTGTGCTCAAAAAATGAGCACGGTTGCTATGGTCACCCAGTTCACACGGGTGCGATTTCATTACATCAGACATTAAGTCAGACCACAGCTGATCAGTCTATATAAGACCTTACACCACTCAGTTCACACGGGTGTGATTTTTGAGTGGTGTAAACCACTCCTACAACTGGCTTTGTTAGTGCAGAAAAAATGAGCATGGTTGCTATGTTCACCCTGTTCACCCGGGTGTGATTTCATTACGTAAACCACTCCTACAACTGGCTTTGTTAGTCTGTGCAGAAAAAATGAGCATGGTTGCTATGTTCACCCGGGTGTGATTTCATTACATCAGACATGATTTCATTACGTCAGACAGGCTATATAAGACCTTACACCACTCAGTTCACACAGGTGTGATTTTTTTTATTACAAAGCCTAAAAATGAAACAGAATTGTAATTTCTATTCATTCATAACCCTCATGAATGAATTCAACGCCAAAAACACAATTGAATCGTTAACAGTTAATTTGTACAAGACAATTCATCGTCAACTTAAATGTGTAATGGTGACAGCCCTAAGAGACAGTTTCAGCTTCACCCATAGCTTGACGGCTGGTCATATCACGATGAGCGCTCAGAGGGGAGCGGTCAGGGGTTAAGTGTCTCGCTGTAGGACACTTTCTGACACAGGCTAGGGTTGGGGCGAACCGCTGACCTTCCCATTCCCAGGCATAGCCTCTAGTCTCTACCCACAAATAGGATCCAGGGCAGAGCCAGTGTTCCTCAGTATGTATGATGACGTCACTGTTGTCGGGCAGAAACCTCTTATCGTACATATTCAAACGTTTTGTTTTTTTTGTTTGTTTGATTTGTTTTTCCTTGTAAATCAACGCCCTATTTGATCATACTGCAGCGTCAGACAAAAGCATCGATAGTGGTAGCAGATCCACAAGCTCGAAACGTTTTGATCTTGTACATCTGCTACTTTTGCTGCTTTAAAGGGGCATTCCACTCATTTTCAACATTTGTCATTAATGTCATTAATATACCTTAGAACTGTTGTGTGGAAATAATAAAAAAAAGTCCCCCCATTCTGTGTTTCCTAGAACTGTAGGTCTGAAAAAAATCATTAACATGGTGAAACACATCTTGATGATGTCATCAAGATGTGTTCACCATGTTAATGCTTTTTTCATAATTGCAGTTCTAGGAAACACAGAATGGGGGCGACTTTTTTATTATTTCCACACAACAGCTCTAAGGTATATTAATGACATAGTAAAATGTTGAAAATGAGTGGAATGACCCTTTAAGTGCTTTTCAATTTGAATCCTGAAAAGTAACAGTTTTGGACATACGAGGTTTCCAATCCGACAGAGACAGACGATCATGTATATTATCCCTCGTACTTCATCATACACATAAAACAGCAGATCTACGAGCTTGTAGACGTCTGGCATCATACGGCTTAGCATAAATCAGGCTTCGCAGAGTATTGGTTTGCACTGTTGTTGTGTGCCACCCGTACAGGCTGAAATATATGGCAGCCACACAGGTGTCCGATTCTCCGTTTTCACTGCAGGGGCAGTTTGATTTAACGCCAGTGTCAGGCAGGTGAAGGAAAACATTTAGCCAACGAGAGTGACACCTGTCAGCTGTGCACTCTGTAACTGACAGTAGCCTCGTTAGTACGACCCCGGCGACACGGTCATATTTTATGACCATGTGACTCTTAAAGCGGACTGGCAAGTGGCAGTGTACAAATACACTGTATATACAGTACACCTCTGAAACTAAATACTGGAATGTAATAAGAGGAAAGCTTGCATTACATGAACCCTACATTAGCACCCCTATTCTGGGGCTAAAAATAGTAGACCGCCAAGAAAGACACGTTGTGATGTTGTAGATTGGTTAGTTTGCACCTCTGTCCCTTCCTTGCATGACTCTGATGCCCAGTGGCGTGCACAGACATTTAGAGGGGCAGGTGCTCAAGTGAAAAAAAGGGCACCTTGTGCAGCACGTGGAACCGGCCGGTTGCCTTCATAGTGTAAGATTTATAGATTGTGGCGCCTAAATAATATATTAGAAGCTTTTTTTTTCAAGAATTGATCAATGTCACCATGGTCCACATACTGTATAGTGTAACTGTACAAAAAAACGAACGTTTGTTTTTTTCCAAAAGGGCACATTGTCAAAAGGGCAGGGGGTGCTCTAGCACCCCCTAGTGTCTATCTGTGCACGCCACTGCTGATGCCGCATGTTGTGAGTAGAAACTGTGGTCGTTCTTTTGGCATTCGTAATAAGAGGCTACTTAGAGCTCATTACGTTCTTGTAATGCACACCTACTGTATAAACTGTCACTCTACTGTAATTGGTTGAGAAGGACTGTTCCTCTGTTGTTGGTTCATGTTGAGAGGCTCAGTATAGCCTCAGAATAGACATGTACAACCGAGTGAAGAGATATGATTACTGAGCTCTAAAGCTGAACTTTACCGTCAAACCCAAGGGTATAGCAATTTACGTAGTTATTACTCCATTGTTTTGATGATGTGTGTAATAATGAATGTGATTCCATTCCACTTAGAACGGTTTAGAGTCACAGTCTGTTCATTGGCTTGACGTTCATATACAAGGAATTCTCTTACAAATAAGAGACAAAGTATATGAAAAGTAAAATATTATACTTTACATTCTATCCTTTTCTTCTCTCATCTCTCATCTTTTATCAACTTAAAAACAGGAATAATGCTACATAATAATTTCTATAGTAATAATATTGAGTTATGGTACAATTATGGAACATAATCGTCACTGTCGTGCAGAAATCTCCATATTTAAATCAATATCAATACCTTACTTTGTCATACTACAGTGTCATGCAAAAGTAGCGGAAATAGCCGTGAACTTGTAATTTTTACTGCCAAAGAAAACCCAAATCAAATGAAAGTGATTAAGTGTGTGTGTCTTCGAGTTTTACAAATATTGAACCAATAAAAAGTATTAGCAAGATACAGGTTTCCAGCCCACAGTGACAATTTTGAGAGACTGGTGCGTGACGCAGTAAGTTAAGTAAGCCTTGCCGAGCCATGAGGCCCATATAGGCCAGGAGCCCTATCTCCTGTTTCTGTAGCGTGAGGCAGATGTACAAGTACACCCCCCTGGACATGATGTACACGTACACCCCTTGGACATGTAATGACGTTACCCCAAATCTAGCTCTGGTCCATAGCCTTCTACTGCTTCTACCCTGCAGTATAAGGCTATGGGACTTTCAGTTTTAAATCTCAAATCGAAATCAGACCAGCCGCTCCTCTTTAGCGTATTTTAAAAGAACGTTTTTGCTACTCACCAAAACAAAGGCGGGTTGTGTCATTAGAAAGCCTACTTTCCTTGTGGACGCACTCTGAGCCCCCCACCACACGTATAAACGGTACTTTTTGGACAGAAAGGGATTTTTTTTCACCGGAGGAAAAATATTCTCTATGAGGCAGTTATCTGGGCAATATCGGTAGAGGGCGCAGCGGAGTAACTAAAAGTATTTTTTTTCCGGTGCAAACAAAATCCCTTTTTGGCCAAAAAGTACCGTTTATACGTGTGGTGGGGGGCTCAGAGTGCGTCCACTATAGGAAAGAAGGCTTTCTAATGACACAACCCGCCTTTGTTTTGGTGAGTAGCAAAAACGTTCTTTTAAAATACGCTAAAGAGGAGAGGCTGGTCTGATTTCGATTTGAGATTTAAAACTGAAAGTCCCATAGCCTTATACTGCAGGGTAGAAGCAGTAGAAGGCTATGGACCCGAGCTACCCCAAATCCAACCCTTTGTTGCTGAGCGCCAAGCAGCGAGGCATTGGGTCCCATTTTTACAGTCTTTGGGAAGACTCCGGCCGTCGATCGAACCCCGATCTCCCAATCTCGGGGCGGACACTCTAACCTCAAGCGAGGCCACTGAGCCAGTGACGCGGCCCTGATGTAAACGGTCCTATAGTGGTATACAAACGTCTGAAGGTCAACTGTGTTTGTTGTGTGTGTGTTATTTCCTGCTGGGAGAAAACGATACCCCCAGAAACATGCTGCATCTAATGAGGGGAACCACTGGTTAGCTCAGAGCATGACATATGAGCCTAATATGGGTTCTACGCAGTGTTGGGTAACTAACACTACGTAACTTAATATATTACGTAATATATTACCGGAATATGGTAACTTGTAATATAATACATTACTTAACAAAAAAATTGTAATATATTCTAAAAATCTTTCTGTCTGTCTGTCTCGTTGCCCGTGGCTCTGTCTTGTGACATTATGTGCAGAAGTTAAAGAATTACGTATTTCCGCTCCCCACTAATAGTTCTCAGGTCTGGTGTTTGTCCTCTTTTTTTCTCAGTCGTGTTTTCAAATGGATTTGGCTAGGCGGCCGTTTGGCCTCGGCTTATTGTAGGTACGCCACTGGTCTACGTAATGTATAATTTATAATTATACTAAATATTTAATTGTTCGATTTGAGCATTTAAAAAAAAGTAATATGTAATAGTAATATTAATATATTACTCTTGCTCAGACAAATTAAGGTAATAAGTAATATATTCCAAATATAAAGTAATATACCCAACACTGGTTCTAGGTGACTTGGTGTGTGTGTGTGTGTGTGTGTGTGTGTGTGTGTGTGTGTGTGTGTGTGTGTGTGTGTGTGTGTGTGTGTGTGTGTGTGTGTGTGTGTGTGTGTGTGTATATGTCTTGTATTGGTAGCGGTCTTTTGGGCTTGTTTCTAAATTGTAGTTGCTTATTTGGGCTTGCTTTGTAATGTTGTTTTAAAACAGTGGTTCTCAAACATTTTCATGTCAAGGACCCCCAAATTAATTAATTCTGTAATTGTTTGTGTATCCCCTTCTGACAAAGAGTGCAGGGCCAGGGACCTCCAAACCAGATTTGTGTTTTTAAAACGGTGCATGCAACATGTTGTGAGCTTGTAGATCGACTATTTTCAAATAGCCAACGTATGTAGCTTTAAAGTGCTCACGTGTTCTCACTTCTTTTGGGCCACCTTTCATAGACCTGGTTGATTATTTCTCTCACAAGATCCGACAACACCGGTCATAACTCCTCTCGTTCAACACCGGTCATAACTCCTCTCGTTCAACACCGGTCATAACTCCTCTCGTTCAACACCGGTCATAACTCCTCTCGTTCAACACCGGTCATAACTCCTCTCGTTCAACACCGGTCATAACTCCTCTCGTTCGACACCGGTCATAACTCCTCTCTGTCACGGATGCAGACAGAGAGTTGAACCCAAGTGCATAGTCACAACAAACAAGAGTAGAATAATAAAGTATTTAATAAAGAGTGAGCCTAAATCTTACTCTGAAGATGCAGGCAGGAATCAGGCAACAGCAAAATGACAATGTAGTCAAAACAGGAAACAAGCAGGACATCAATGACACCAGGTTATGAACTGACAATGAGTGTTTGCACTGAGTCCAGTTTTATAGGGAGCAGGCTGATTGGAGAAGTGTTCACTGCTGGGCTGATGAGGTAGTTGAAGACAGGTGTGTAAATGGAACTGGGTGTGCTGGAATGGGATATGGGAGTGGCCAGTGTGGAGTCACAGACTGAGGGAGAGACAGAATGTGACACTCTCTTTCAACACCGGTCATAACTCCTCTCGTTCAACACCGGTCATAACTCCTCTCGTTCAACACCGGTCATAACTCCTCTCGTTCAACACCGGTCATAACTCCTCTCTTTCAACGGGGTCTACAGTTGGGTGCCACCGATATTGTCCCTTATCATTTGACCTATTTAGGCCTGACCTCAAAATTTTAAAAAATCCTTCTAAATCCTCCAGTTTTCTGAAATAAATATTTTCACGATTTTTCAAAAATAGCAGACCTACAAGCTCGTAGCACGCCACTCGGTGGCGCGCTACGAGCTTGTAGATCTGCTATTTTTCAATAGCTAAATTATAACATAATGTTTAAAACACCAAAAGAAAAGGACAATATCGATGGCCTCCAACTGTACATTGGCCTATACCTACACAAAGACCTCCTTTCCTCAGAGACAGTGGCAGACTCTAGGTCAGGGGTGGGGAACTTTGACGATGGAGAGGGCCACTATATTTCCACTCTCACTCCAGAGGGCCACATTGCATATTACCGTCGTAGCAAAAATAGCCGATCTACAAGCTCAAAACGCGCTGCAGTGCCACACGTTTTGAGCTTGTAGATCAGCTATTTTTGCTATATTTGAATTGAAATCCTGAATATTTTTTATTACTATTTTTTTATTGGAATCCTGGAAAGTAGCCTTTGTATTTAATTTCAAATGCATTTAGTTATAGTTGTTCAACTAACTTTATGAACTAAATACACATTGTACATGAAAAAAAACCAATAACATTTTACTACTACTCATTAAGCTACATAATAGACTGAATTAATTAAAGCGGGTCATGTTTGCATGTTTGGAATTGTAACAGCTGAAATCAATAATATCTCAGTATTCTGATATTAACCTGCAGGCCGCATTAAGTGACGGCGTTTCAGTTCTCAGGCCGTGGATCAGGAAGCCTGCAGCCTCTGTGGGATTGATGCTTCCTGGAGGCTGATCCCGATCCGCGCGCTAATAGTACGCCACGAGCAGCGGAGCATGACAAGTCAGTACAAAGAGTTACACCGTGAACTCAGTGCTAATTTAGCCATTCGCAACTGTTGAGACTTGAGAGTAGACAGAGCAAATGCTGCCAAATGCTGCCAAAGACTGCATTGTGAATGGTGGGAGAGAAATGGAGGTTGTGTTATTGTGGGGAGGTGATAGCGGGGGGTCCTTTTTGTATCCTGTAAGCCTTTGTGATCTCTTGAGAGATTTGCTGCTTATGTGGAGCTATGGGGACTCCGTTCCAAACCAAACCATTCCATGAGCCGATTGGATGACCGCCTCTAAGTTATGCACATGGCGGCCCGTGATATAGTTTCACTCGCAACCACCTATAATCCGCTAGCATTCAAAACAATTAATATGGGCAGTTTGAGAATCTAAACAATGCTTGAGGACATTGTTTTCTATAAGGAACGAACGGCAAAGCTTCCTATATATGAAGCCCATGTTTATAAGGCCTTGTAAACAATATGTACAGTTGGGTGCCACCGATATTGTCCCTTATCATTTGACCCATTTAGGCCTGACCTCAAAATTCTAAAAAAAATCCTTCTAAATCCTCCAGTTTTCTATTTCTATTTTCACGATTTTTCAAAAATAGCAGACCTACAAGCTCGTAGCGCGCCACTCGGTGGCGCGCTATGAGCTTGTAGATCTGCTATTTTTCAATAGCTAAATTATAACATAATGTTTAAAACACCAAAAGGGGTTCCCGCCCAAAATGGGTTAACTGTCCTTTTGCGCAGATCACGCAAACCTCAGCAAAAAGAAAAGGACAATATCGATGGCCTCCAACTGTATATAAATGCAATTCATTAAGCATTAAACAGGTTCAGTGGCCTGTTGTTAGAGTGTCCGTGCTGAAATTGGGAGGTTGGGGTTAAAAACTAAACAAAGTAAACGTTAAAATTAATAGACAAAGCAGGCAATTGGAAGGAGGTGGGGAATGTGAGTCGGAAAAGGTGGGTTTTGAGGGAGGTTTTGAACAGGCCAAGGGTATAATGAAAGCTGGTAGTGAGTTCCAAAGGGAGAGGGCCTAGGTTTGTTTCTTTGTCTTGGGGATGTCCAGGAGGTTGGCATCACCAGACCTGAGGGAGCGGGAGGGGACGTGGAGTTGGAGGAGGTCAGAGAGGTAGCGGGGAGCCTGGTTATTGAGGGCCTTGTACGTGGTGAGCAGTATTTTGAAATCTATTCTGTTTTTGACTGGGAGCCAGTGAAGGCCTTGGAGGACTGATGTGATGTGGTCTTGTGGTGAGCAGGCGGGCAGCAGAGTTGGTTTCCAATACTTATGCTTATCTTATATTATTATATTATTATCTTATATTATCTGCTAATAATAATGTTATTAATTACACTCATAAGCACTCATATACTGAACTACTACTAAAGTGCTGTAGTACGGTAGTGACTTAGAAAGTTACTGGTCACCTTTGGCCCGGTGTATTGTAATTGTCTTAGTTGTAAGTTATTATCATTATAATACATTATCATTAGGGGTGGGACGATATGGCTACCTCACGATACGATATCTGCGATATTACGATATTCAATATATTGCAAGAGATTTCAGCAACGATATATCACGATATCTGTAACTGAAAATGAAAAAATAAATAAGATGTTTTTCTGTCACAAACTGGCCAATAAGTACATGGATCTTGCCTCCTCCAAACAGTAAAACACAGACATGATTAGAGCCACTGCTGTCCAACTACATCTTGATTTGTGACATGTGGTGTGAATGCATGTCTAAGACCTCACCATCAGAGCTATTTTAGGAGAGGTGTTTGGATGCCCTGGTTCTCCTCTCCTCTCCTCTGCCGCTCTGCTCCTGAATACTGTATATACCATCAGTCAATCCTTTCCCGGGCACCATTCATTCATTCAGTCAGTCATTCATTTACTTATCTATTTGGGGAGAGCCCCAAACTGAGCTCATGGTTCTTTCAATGCATGAGGAGTGAGCAGGCTGCTTCTTATCACCTGACAGGAGGGTTTTCCCTGGTAGGACGTAATATGCGGAAAGAACATGTTATTCCAACCGGTTCCTTTCCCCTCCATCAGGCGCTCCAGCTGACCAGGGGGATAGAGACCAGGATTACATTACATTAGGAGAACATCACACAGTATAGCCTAAGGCCAGCGACCACAGCGTCCCTGGCAGGAATCAAACTGAGGACCTTCTAGCTGTGAGGCGACAGTACTACCGACTGCGCCCCATAACTCTGCCAGTTTCACTGCTGCTCGTTTCCTTTTAAATCATCAATACTAAAACAATCACACCCGTGTGAACTGAGTGGTGTAAGGTCTTATATAGACTGATCAACTGTGGTCTGACGTAATGTCTGACGTAATGAAATCACACCCGTGTGAACTGGGTGACCATAGCAACCATGCTCATTTTTTGGTACGAACAGACAGACGTACGAACAGACAGACAGACACGTAAACTAACAAAGCCAGTTGTAGGAGTGGTTTACACCACTCAAAAAGGAGGATACCCCACCCGGTATAGACCTCTCTAGGGGACACACCTGTCATCTAAGTATAATAGTTTTCCTTCGTTCTTTTTTCGAGAACTTCACGACTTCAAACTTCATGATGACAAGTGGTAAAAAGACGTCGTGCCTTCCAATGCGCTGACTTCAAGGCCACTTCCTTTCCATGACAAATGAGCGGTTCTTTCTTTAGCTCGGACGGCTGCAGTGTGCCAGAGCCCTCGGGTTTGGCCGAGACACGTGGCTATCTTTAGGCCCTTCACACATGTTATAGAGTGGCTGGTCTATGAGTAGTTCCTATATTTGGGACCCTGTTGACCTGTCATTCTTAGCATGTGTTAACCAACCTCACCCTGAAAACATGAGTACGTCTTGAAGCATAATATTCATCCTGGCCTCCACTTGTTCCCTAGAGGACAATTATTGAGGAAGTTGTTTACACAAAGTTATGGCGGCAGCTACTGGGGGGAAAAATGCTGTTGGTGTATATATACAATATACCAAAATGTATATGCACATTTAATGATACTCTATTTTCTCTTTGCTCTTTTTTGCACTCTTTCTTTTCTTGAAATCTTGAAGGAAGCCAAACCAAAATAAGTTGTACTCATATGGTACCTGTACCAGATGTAACAATAAAGTACAACCTTGAACGTCAGCAGGAAATACTGTAAACACTTTTAAGTCATTTTAATAAACAATGTATTTCGGTCTACTGACCTTATTCTTCAGGCACCAGTAGACCGAAAGCTTGCTAAACAAATACATTTATTGTGCGCAGATCTGAGTGTGTGGAGCTTCCCTTTATTTTTCTCATGTTCCCTTTGTGGCTCCAGCACCTCACTTAAGTTTTTTCAGCGGATGAGCGGTGGTTCTTTTTACATTTTACAATAAACAATGTATTAAAAGCATATATAATAAGAAAGCATTGACATTTACAGTATGTTGTTGTTTATCCGCAGACCGCCCAAAGGTGCGCCTGCCCCGCGCCCTCAGAACACGCTATGTGAAGCAGATCGGAGGGGGGATCAACCTGACCATCCCCTTCCTTGTAAGATCTCTCTCTCTCTCTTACATGAGTCACGCATGCACCCCACACGCACGCACGCACGCACGCACGCACGCACGCACGCACGCACGCACGCACGCACGCACGCACGCACGCCACACACACACACACACACACACACACACACACACACACACACACACACACCATCTGTTCCATCAGTCTAAAGGCCCTTTCAGACGGGCAGCGAGTGACGCAGCCGTTGTCGCCTGGTTCAGCGACCGGTCTGCTCATGAGGGGAGCGCGACGCGTAGCGTTAAAAACAAAAGCTCACCACAATCTTGTCGCCCGCAGGCGTGTTCACGAAATGAGCATGCGTGCGAAAATAAGCTTACGTAATCGCCCCCTCGACTTCTCTGCGCGTCCAAAACAAATGCACGCCTCTCATAGAAAATTAATTACTAGGCGCGTCAGTCGCTGCATGCCCGTCTGAAAAGGCCTTAAGATGGAGATCATCATGACCCCACAGGGTAAGCCCAAGCCCGTGGTGAGCTGGACCAAGGATGGTCAGCCTCTGGACACGAAGAGGGTCAACATCAGGACCACCGACAAGAACACCATCTTCTTTATCCGCAGCGCTGCCAGAGAGGACTCTGGTGTCTACGAGATGTCTGTCAAGGTGGACAGCCTGGAGGACAAGGCCAAGATCACTATCCAGGTTGTTGGTACGTGACTAGACACACGCACACACACTCCCGCGTGGGAGACGAGGGTATATCCCCCCCTTGGCAATGGGAGATATTAGGATTTAGGGCTTCTTTCTTTCTTTCTTTCTTTCTTTCTTTCTTTCTTTCTTTCTTCCGTTCTTTCTTTCTTTCTTTCTTTCTTTCTTTCTTTCTTTCTTTCTTTCTTCCGTTCTTTCTTTCTTTCTTTCTTTCTTCCGTTCTTTCTTTCTTTCTTTCTTTCTTTCTTTCTTCCGTTCTTTCTTTCTTTCTTTCTTTCTTTCTTTCTTTCTTTCTTTCTTTCTTCCGTTCTTTCTTTCTTTCTTTCTTTCTTCCGTTCTTTCTTTCTTTCTTTCTTTCTTTCTTCCGTTCTTTCTTTCTTTCTTTCTTTCTTCCGTTCTTTCTTTCTTTCTTCCGTTCTTTCTTTCTTTCTTTCTTTCTTCCGTTCTTTCTTTCTTTCTTCCGTTCTTTCTTTCTTTCTTTCTTTCTTTCTTTCTTTCTTTCTTTCTTTCTTCCGTTCTTCCGTTCTTTCTTTCTTTCTTTCTTTCTTTCTTTCTGGGGCGACTGTGGCTCAGGAGGTAGAGCAGGTCGTCCAATGATCCATGGGTCGGCGGTTCGAATCCAGGCTCCTCCTGCTTACATGTCGAAGTGTCCTTGAGCAAGACACTGAACCCCAAATTGCTCCCGATGTGCTTTTCTTTCTTTCAGGCTGAGTTACTCTGCTGCATGTGAATGAGTGCCTCTCTGTCATCCGTGCAGGACAGGTTATAGTCATTCATTCATTGTAATGGTTGTACTGCCATTCCCCATGCAGAGCTACCGGGGCCTCCAGCCGGTATCAAACTGGTGGACAGCTGGGGCTTCAACGCTGCCCTGGAGTGGACCGCTCCCAAGGACAACGGCAACACAGAAATCACTGGGTACACCGTCCAGAAGGCTGACATGAAAACCGGGGTGAGACACACACACACACACGACATGCTATAGATACTTACCTCTTGTTTTCCTTGCTTACTGTAAGTCGCTCTGGTTTAACCTATTTTGACCTGAGATCAGATTCTAAAAATGTCTTCTGTATACATCCTGACAGTTTTCTGAAAAAGCTATGTTTCTATGTCAGTCGTATTTTTCAAAAATAGCAGACCTACAAGCTCGTAGCGCGCCACTCGGTGGCGCGCTATGAGCTTGTAGATCTGCTATTTTTCAATAGTTAAAGCATAACATAATGCTAACACCAAAAGGGGTTCCCGCCCAAAATGGGCTAAGAGTGTCTGCTAAAATGCCTAAATTGTAAATTGCTACGTGGGTGCAGGGTGCACAGTCAAATCGTCCATGTTCAATGTATCCAATTCTAACCCAGAGAGTATACTATACAAATGTAACCAGTTTCATTTGTTTACATTAACACTGTCAGAGTGAAATCAACACTCCAGATTTCACAGTGTGGGAACTGGATGATAGCGGGGGGGGGGGGCCATGCAGCGAGCTAAACATTTGACATACATGACACCTGATAGGCTGTCTGTCTGCCTGTGGCATACATGACACCACCAACAGCACTCTGCCAGCAGTCACTGCTGAAACCACACATGTTTTATGGACTTGTTACTGCTCTCACCTTCCTCTGCATCTTCACTACAGTATTTACCGCCTGTTTTTTGCCCGCAATTGTTCTTTAAAACCCATTTAGACCCGAGTTAAAAACATTCGCTCTGAAAGAATATATATTCAAAGATTTGCGCCACATTTTTACGATTTTTCAAAAATAGCAGATCTACAAGCTCATAGCGCGCCACCGAGTGGCGCGCTATGAGCTTGTAGATCTGCTATTTTTCAATAGCTAAATTATAACATGATGTTTAAAACACCAAAAGGGGTTCCCGCCCAAAATGGGTTAACCCATTAAAGGACCACTTCACCACTTTTCAACATCTCTTCATATAATTGGTCCTCACTAATGTTCATGATAAAACACCACCATTTTCTCCTACTCAGTCTGTGTCTCATAGGAGGGCTTTGGGCAGTTCGGACACCCGTCCACCAGTGACATCATCATTAGGCAGATTTTCTTTTAAACAAGATTTGTTTTAAAATATATTTAGATTTTTATTATCGTGAGAACGATGGATTCAACTTTTGCATTGCAACTTTTCAGGGAAAAAAAGCCTGCCGTTTCTATTAGCTTGGATTCACCATCGATGATGTCACTGGTGGACGGGTTTCTGAACTGCCCACAGCCTTCCTATGAGACACAGGGCAGTATTATGCGTGTCTTAAGTACCAGGTCTTATGACTTAACGTAAGACCTGGAGGCGTGGTCAATGCCATTTGGCTATTCTGAGTGGCCAAATGGCATTGATCACGCCTCCAGGTCTTAAGTTAAGTCATAAGACCTGGTACTTAAGACACGCATAATACTGCCCACAGACTTAGTAGAAAAAAAGTGGTGGTATTTTATCATGAACATTAGTTAGGACCAATTATAATTATAGGAAGAGAAGTTGAAAAGTGGTGAAGTGGTCCTTTAAGACAGTTTTCTGAAAAACGAACTATTCAGTGGTTCTCAAACGTTTTCATGTCAAGGATCACAATTATAAGTGTTTTTTTGGCAGCCGACTGCCATCTCAAAATATGTTGTTCCAGCGACCTCCAGAAGCATTTTTTTACACAACGTGTCACAATCTTTCAAAAATAGCTCAGGTCTACGAGCTCGTAGCACGGTATGAAGTGACCGTATGAAGTGATGATATCTGCTATTTTAAAATTATGCTTTTTAGCTCAAATCTAAAATAGCACGGATGCTTTCCTCCTTTTGATGGTTAAATAACAATCATCAGTCCAACAGGAAATGATATTGTACTAGCCCTTACCCGTTGTGAGATATTGCCCCCCCCCCATTGTGGCCGCAGGGGGTACTGCGCCCTGAGCGCATTTTTAATTCACTAATAAATTCATTATTAATCATTAATGTGTAAAATCGAAAAAAGGGCTTCGTTAAGAACTCCATATTATTATGGTCAATGCCTGTGTGAAAAGTGGGAGTGATTGGTGCAGGCATTGAGGAGCTACGGCAGTGTTTCTGACACACATTCAGACATTCAGACATTGTCAGAATTATAGTATGATTATAGTATGATGATGATGATGATGTGGTCTTCTTCTGCTACAAAACTAATAGAACCCTACCCACTCCGTTGAGGTATTTTTGGCCACTGTACATTTGCACATACGTGGAATTTGTCTTCTGTATTATTTACCCATCCTAACTATTAGGAGCAGGGAGCTCTATTAATACAGCACCCCGGGGGAGCAGTTAGGGGTTAAATGTCATGCTCAGGGGGGACAATTAGAGTCATAGGTCCAATTCCAGTCTTCACAGACTTAAAATGCACGTTCACGTGAAGTCCGTGAGGACTTCGGGCTGTCGCTCTCTGAAATTGTCGAGTGCAATTCGAAAATGTGGGCTCTCTTATTTGAAATCCAATGGTTGACTGCCATGGACGAGATATCTCGTCATTAACCCATTCTGGGCGGGAACCCCTTTTGGTGTTTTACCCCCTCAGGCCGGGAACCCATTTTGGGGTATGTACAGTATTCAAAAATGTAAAAAAAAATGTATGCTGCTATATAAATATTTTAAGTTTTTCAGAAAACTTAGGTCAGGATTTAGAGGCGTTTTTAGAATCGGCCTTAGGCCTAAATGGGTTAAAGGGTAGATTGCGCTCTTCACCACATGATTGGCTCTAGGGTCAATTTGTTCAATTTGTGGGGCGGGGTGGGTGGGCTGCAGGGTAGTACGTATGAACTTGTAAATGTCACAATTTTAAATAATAAACAATATATATATTGTGTTTGTGTTGAGTCTGGCAAAGAGGATTTCATCCTGTGCCAGAAAGTTTTTTCAATACATTTCAATAGGTTGCTAGGCGACTGATGAAACCAGAAGTGAACCGGAAGTGAAAAGTCCGCCTCGGTCCGCCTCAATGTAAACAAATTGACTAAAATGCATTTATCTCAGATTATTTTCACAGATTACATTTTTTTTCTTCTCCAAAACAAGCTTTATTCACTGGCCATAACTAAAGCACTAATGATCGCGGTTACAACATCTATGTTTCGAGTGAAAGAAATGACGGTTTTTTCGATTCTGACGAATCTCTCTACGAGAGTCTAAAAGACTAGTCCCTTAAAAAAAGTCTTGTGTTTACGTTTGTGCCTCAAAATCACTCTTACCTTGTACAAATGCAAAATCTAAAATTTAAATAGTTTTTCCCCACATGTCCGGCGGGTGTTCGGAAAACAATTACACCCGTAGGGACCATAGTTTTCAATAAAACAAATATTTGAATCCACTCCGTCCATACTCTGTCTGGCGGCCATCTTGGTTTTCTCTCCATTGTAAATGCGCAACAGAACCCTGGCCACTAGGGGCGCGGCCAATGTTCTGTTCTGTTTTGTCCCCTGTCTGTCTGTCTGTCCACAGGACTGGTTCACTGGTTCACTGGTATACACTAGCAGGGAACACAAGGAGGGTTTAAGTAGACACAGGGATAACAATACACAGGTTAACAGAACTAACAATCAACACGGGGATAGGCTGGGAGACTAAGAGGACACAGGTGGAGAAAACTAGTAATCACAGGGAGGTGAGACAACACAGGAAACAGTAACTAGGGAAAACAGGAAACACTAGGACATGACTATAATAAAAGTATACAACAGACAGATATCGTGACACCCTGTCTGTCTGTCCACAGGACTGGTTCACGGTGCTGGACCACTACCACAGACTCAGTGCCACCGTCTCTGACCTGGTCATGGGGAACTCCTACAGCTTCAGGGTGTTCTCAGACAACAAGGTGGGCAGGAGCGAGTCGTGTGCTATCACCAAGGATTTGGCCAACATCACGAAGACAGGTATTTTAATTTTGTATTTTTTATGCTGCATCCGCTTTTAATCCTAGCCTGGCTAATAAACCAGACTCAAATCACACTGTTGTGTGGTATTTGAGTCTGGAGATGCTGTGTATGGATCTTGTTTCCCGGGGGGCGGGTTCAAACATTTTCTCTTTGACGCAATTGGTCAGAGCTACTGTCAGTCAAAGGTCTCAAGCATTGAACGTCACTGTACCAAAGCCCACCCATATTGCATACCGTGTCCGGGTGTCCCGATTGGCCACACCATGCAGTTCTCTGGTGTAGGAAATGGGCGTACAATTGAGCCTCTCCACTCTCCAGACCGTAATCCGCCGGCAGGCAATTCTTTTTTGCCAACGGCTGATTCGGTCTGGCTTAATCTGGGTTAATCCGTGTTGGACACTACAGTCGTAGTGTGAATATCACTTTGACAGAAAACGTGTGCAATCTGTGTATGCACATCTTTATGTAGTAGTTACGCTCAGGGGTAGAGTGGGCGGATGGTAACCGCAAGGTTGCCAGTTCGAACCCGGGCTTCCCCAGAGTTAGTTTCGACTGGTGTCCTTGAGCAAGACACTGAACCAAGGGGGCAGTGAGGCTATTCAACGTTGAAGCTCTGGGTCCTAGTGGTAGGAGGAGGGACTACAGGCGGACCCGTGGATTCATGACCGGGAAACCCCGTGCAGCTGGGCTTTAACGTTGAGCGCTCGGTTGCCCTACGTCACTCAGGACCTCAAAGTTGAGGTCCGGGGAGGGACTTCCGGCAGTCTTCCGGGTGCTTCAAAACGCCACTGAGCAACTTCCACTGACATGAATAGCTGGGGGGGCGGAGCTTCGCGCCAGTTCAGTCTCTATTATATATATACTCTATGCACTGAACCCCTAATTGCTCCTGATGTGCTGGTTGGTGCCTTACATGGGTTTCCGTCGCCATCGGTGTATGAATGTGTGTGAGAATGGGTGAATGTAATGCACAATCTATGTAAAGCGCCTTGGATAAAGGCGCTATATAAATGCAACATTTACCATTTTACATTTTAGTTAGGTAGTTGTGAGCTTGTAGATCGGCTATTTTCTGTGGTTAATTTAATTGTTTATTTTGAAATCTACAGATAAAGTATTAACTGAAGTTTTCAAATAATTCTAGTGGAGTAAAAGTACAATATATTTGCCTCTGAAATGCAGTAGAAGTAAAAGTATTGGAGTATATGGAAATACTCCAGTAGTACCTCAACATTCTACATTAGTAGTAACTAAGTACATTTACTCAAGAGTAAATGCACTTAGTTACTTTACACCAGTGGTTTTCAACCAGTGGCCCGGGGACCACCAGTGGTCCTTGAGGGGGTTCCACGTGGTCCCCAGCTGGAGAGTTTATAACCAATTGGACCTTTATAGATCTTTAACTCTTGAAACCAAGTTTCATTTTACGCTCTCAAGAGTTAAATCATTGTTAAACATGCATGGTCTGCATTACTTAATTTACAAGAAGTCTACGGGAGGTGGACGCTTTTCAGACAGGGCATTAGTCCAACATTCATCCGCATGTCGATGGAATTGTGGACAAACTCCTATCCAACGATAACAACTTTAGTTTTGGATCAGCAAGTCTGAATCTCATCAAATGGTGGTCCGTGGCTCAAATGCCAAATAAATAAAGGGCCTTGATATGAAAAAGGTTGAAAACCACTGAACCAGACGTTGTTTGTTCTTGTGACACACAGCCATAGTCTACAACCCCCCTGAGTACAAGGAGCGTGACTACACCGAGGCCCCCAAGTTCACCACCCTGCTCAACGACCGCGCCACCACCGTGGGGTACAACGCCAAGCTGCTCTGCTCCGTACGCGGATACCCCAAGGTATGGTTACGACGCTCAGACACGCACGCACGCACGCACGCACGCACGCACGCACGCACACGCGCGCGCACGCACACGCACACGCACACACACAGTTATAGGGTATAAGTACCCTATAATGCAGTGATTGTCAAATTAAAGATGGAGTGCCGTGATTTTTTTCCACCCTAAAACATGATCATCAGGTCTTATTGTTATATAAGGAGGTATAATCTTTTCAAAAAAGTGTACAGTATTTGTTAAAATGTTGTTTTTATGTGGGCACGCCCACCAGTTCATTAAGTATGCCTGGTTTGCCTGGTGGGTGGTGATGGGTGGTGATCCACCTGAACTGAAGCCGCACCCACAGCTGTAGTTGTATGATAAAGGGGGAGGGGTTAGGGGAGGGGCTGATAGTGTGGTGTCACTATATTACTGTTTATTTCATTGGCCCGTTTGACTGTCAAGGGTTCAGCCTCCAGGAAGAAACCCTAAATACAAAGTTAATACACCATTGCACATAAAAACGACTCCAGGGTGTGTAATGAAGTACTGTCACCTCATAGACACATGAAAAACTGGAAAAATACAAAAATTGTGGCACTCCATCTTTAACTTCCAGGGTCCATTTGGTTCCATTTCTAACACTGCAGTGTTTTGGCAGCGCGCCTGTTGGTGCTTATGGGCGGCATACATAAAGAAAGTAACGTGATGGGTTTAAAAGCTGGGGAAATACGGCACTGGGGGACTGCGCCGGGGTCTAGACCAGGGGTTCTCAACCCGTGGGTCGCGACCCCTCGGGGGGTCGACAAATTATTTTGGGGGGTCCCCAAATTATTTTAAAAAAATAAGTTATTTTTTGTTTTTTTTGCAACTGAATGGCTGGAAAGTGGAAATTAAGAGTTTACATATAGTACACATAGTACATGCATACACCTTCCCTAATGATTATATCTGGTTTCAGTATTTATTTATGGTGTATTGTCTCTATTATTAAGGTTATTGTAGCAGTACATTTATATTGGGGGTCGGGAGGGGGTGGGGCGGGGGTCCCGAGACATTGCCAAAGCATTTCCGGGGGTCCCCGGCCAAAAACGTTGAGAACCCCTGGTCTAGACGATGTGGAGAAAGCTACGTGAAGACAATTTGCCAGACCTCACCTCAGCAAATGTACTTGTGTGTGACAATGAGAAGCTAGGCTGCGCGTCCTGCTGTTTTGTGATGGGTGTATGATAGGGTTGGGTTCAATTAATATACAGTACAGCAATAATCGTATCGTTTATTCTACCCGATAATGGCATCATGGCGTCATTATTAAAAATCAACACGTATCGATTCACGATACATATTGTATCGTGGCCTCTGTATCGTCGAATGCCACAGACGAAAAACCGTCTAAGTCCACACTATTGATCCATAATGTATAAATGATAGATAAGGGTTCAGGACAACGAGGCCTTTTCGTGGAGGGGTCAGAATGAAATTTGGACTTAGACTGTTTTTCGTCTGTGGTACTCATATGTCTCGATCGTGAGGTTGTTGGCAATACCCAGCACTAGTTATAGGGCTCTGAGAGTGTAAAAGTGGACCCAAATGACATTCATTTTACACTTTCACTCATTGACATGGACTCACTGAAGTGGGATTATGTTCACAAACCTCCTTGGGTTGATCAATCGCTCTATGCCAGGGATGTCAAACTCAAATACACAGTGGGCCAAAATAAAGAAATTGGTACAAGTCGAGGGCCGGACTGTGTTTCAACACACGGGCACCGTGGTCATGAGGATGTCCCAGGCAAACAGCAAAAAAGTAAATACATTTCAAACTGAAAATGCATTATTATTAAGCTCAGTTTCCTGTTCTATGATCCTCACCAAGCACTGCTTTCATAGTATGTGATATGTGCCAATGCACTCGCAGTGCATTGTCGGACTTGTAGTATTATGGTGGTCCGTGCAATATACCAGAGGGCCAGTTCTAATACTAATTAAATATCATCCTGCTGGCCAAAGATAATTCATTCACGGGCCTGATTTGGCCCCCGGGCCTTGAGTTTGACATATATGCTCTATGCCATTGCAAATCCACTCCCTGCCACAACCAAAGTCTCCGCTCCCCATCTAATATCCTGAATCACAATGGCTTTAATTCCCGTGTAGCGTGCCCGCACCGATAGTCGCTGACAGCTGCTTAATTGGCTGGTATTCTGGCACGTAACTGACTGGCATTTAAATGGTGACCTGTACACTACAGTAGCGTACGGTTCCCATCTAGAGATCAGATACACGAGGCAGCTAATGTAAGCTGGCGGAGATATCATCGTGATAATGTCAAGTCAAGGAAGTCAGGGTGCATCCTTGGCACAGGGAAGATGCTCACGTTACCATGCTGCCGTACAGTGGCGTGCACAGACATTTAGAGGGGCAGGTGCTCAAGTTAAAAAAGGGCACCTTGTGCAGCGCGTGGAACCGGCCGGTTGCCTTAATCCATTTTGGGCGGGAACCCCTTTTGGTGTTAGCATTATGTTATGCTTTAGCTATTGAAAAATAGCAGATCTACAAGCTCATAGCGCGCCACCGAGTGGCGCGCTATGAACTTGTAGGTCTGCTATTTTTGAAAAATAAAAAATAAAGTAGAAAAATAAAAGTTTTTTTTTCTTTTTTTTTCAAAAGGGCACATTGCCAAAAGGGCAGGGGGTGCTCTAGCACCCCCTAGTGTCTATCTGTGCACGCCACTGCTGCCGTACATCTGTGCTGCCCTACAAAGCCTCAGTGCAGTAACTCATATGAATAGAAATGTAACTGAGAAATGGGTTTAAAAGCGTTTCAACTGGTCAGCCAAATGGTAAATGGTGAATTTATATAGCGCCTTTATCCAAGGCGTTTTATATAGATTGTCCATTACATTCACCTATTCACACACACATTCATACACCGATGGCGGCGGAAACCATGCAAGGTACCAACCTGCTCATGGGGAGCAATTAGGGGTTTTGCTCAAGGACACTTCGACACTAACTCTGGGGGAGCCCAGGTTCGAGCTGGCAACCTTGCGGTTGCCATCCGGCCACTCTACCCCTGAGCCACCGCCGCCCCAAATGATATATCGGCATAGAAGTGATATTACACCAGGGGTTCCCAAACTGTGGCGCGTGCGCCCCTTGTGGTGCACAAAGCAAACGCCCTCTAGGGGGTGCATGAAATGAAAAGGGTAATGGAGGTTTCGTGGTGTTATTTAACACAAACGGCAAAATCCTGTAAACGCCGTTAGGAGATGTATAGAGCAGCTGTGGGAGTATACAGCAGCTGCATGTCTCTTTCTGTGATTATTTGCCATAATCATTCAAAAAATGTTATAGTTTTTGGCCAAATACAACGAGACTTGGTGTTGGGGGGTGAGTCAGCTAGGTCGGGAGGTAACAGGGAGGGGGTGCACGGCCAAAAAGGTTTGGGAACCGCTGTATTACACTAATAGAGGGTATCGACGTGACATCATCATCATACCCGGAAGTTATGTGGGAACGCCTACTGAGTGGCAAAAAAACTTTCTGGCATGGACAGCCCATACATCCAAAGAAAATAAAAGTCCTATCTGATTGCATTGAATAATGTTAAACTCACTTTGCCACTCGATATGCCACTCACTTGTATAACTGTATGTGCATACCCTCTATTGTTTATATGTTGGAATTTTTGTATCCCCCAAAATCACGAAGACTAAATTGACTTTTCTTTGGACACAAATAAGTCGCCGTCGTCGTGTCCAAAAATGTAGTTACTGCACTTTGGCTTTTTCAGGCAGAGTGGGTTAGACATTATGTACTGCAGTATGGGTCAGTCATATGTACTGCAGTGTGGGTCAGACATTATGTACTGCAGTGTGGGTCAGTCATATGTACTGCAGTGTGGGTCAGACATTATGTACTGCAGTGTGGGTCAGACATTATGTACTGCAGTGTGGGTCAGACATTATGTACTGCAGTGTGGGTCAGACATTATGTACTGCAGTGTGGGTCAGACATTATGTACTGCAGTGTGGGTCAGACATTATGTACTGCAGTGTGGGTCAGACATTATGTACTGCAGTGTGGGTCAGACATTATGTACTGCAGTATGGGTCAGACATTATGTACTGCCGGCACCAAGTGCTTGTCTTGGAAAAGACGTTAAATGTTGGTGGAAAAAAAGTTTCATTGTGCGTGTTTGTGCAGTAACAGGGGTATCCCCGTCTCACCAGCGCTTTAGTAAACAGAAAATAAACGTCATGATACCAATTCAGTCAGAAGAGAGAACCCATGTGTAAATAGCCTATTTAATCCATTAATGAAATGTGCCCATCGTTTATATAGCGCCCGGACCACTTTTACTGACGGACCGGATGTTGTTGTGAATGTGTGTGTAGCAGCTAACAATAGCCACACCACTAAAGATGCAATCGACAACAACGGGAGGTAAGAATAAATCTATCGCGACTAGCGACTGGACCGCGGAGGGCCGTCGAACACAGGATATTTTTTTTATAATTAGGTGGGATGATTTAGATCGCGAGTTATTAATGTTTTAAGATTTTCGTCGTCGTCGGCTAAACAGGGGAGGAACATTTTCGATGACGTGTCACTGTTGCGCAACACCGAGGATTATGCGCAACAAGCGCATCTAGGCTGTGGAGCGATGCGATCCGTTTTCATATCACTCATTTGACAGAGATGAATCAATCTCCGTCTCGGGCACATGACCGTGCACTTGAACTTGACGGTGATTTACGTCATGGGCCCTTAAAGTGTTTTAATCAGCTTCAGTTTTATAGTGGTCCGATTTTGTCTCGTGTTTCATCACTTCCAATTTCACTTCTTTATCCTGTATCCAAACCCCTTATCCCTAAACTTCTTTGCCTTTTTTACTATTTTGAATTTTTTTTTTGAATAGTTCAACTAGCCAATCTACATTGACACGTTGTGAGCTTGTAGACTGGCCATTTTAACTATTCAAAAATGTTTTGCAAAATAGTAACAAAAGGCAAAGAAGTTTAGGGATAAGGGGTTTAGCGGTGACGAGAATGGAGCCCTAAGTGTTCTGAGCTGGAGAGATGGGGGAATAGTTACCCCTATTAATGAACAAACACTACACATGATTATTAATTACATCTAAACAAAATAATATCACTTGTCCCACCTTTAAGTAATATCATATGAAATGAATTAAGTAAGTGGGTCGAAGGGCTTATTGCCGCTATCAGCTTTCACCAAGGACGTCTTATTAGGTTATAACTTGTAACCTGGATGGACGTACTTCCTAGAGCAGGGAGATGGATTGCTGAGAGGGAGAGCACTGTAAGCACAACTTGTCATGATAAGTGTTGACATATTTTCATATTAAGTTAAAATGTATTTTGGCAACTTGGGCTGAGGGAGAGCACAGATTGTGCTCCGGTGTAAGCACAACTTGTCATGATAAGAGTTGACATTATTTTCATTTTAAGTTTAACGTGTATACAGTTGCAACTTTTGTGCTGAGGGAGAGCACAAGTTGTGCTTACACCGTGAGAAGGCACAACTTGAGAAAGTTGCCTGCCTTCAATTACCGCAATTAAAACATTACTATATACTTCATTGACTGGAGTCCCACAGGGCTCTATACTAGCCCCCCCCCCCCCTACACCAAATCTGTTTGCCAAAAATAGTCAATCTCCAAGCTCACAACGTTCAGTATAATGTTGAGGCATGCATTTGTACTTTGCTTGAGTATTTCCAATTTCCAATACTTCTACTCCACTACATCTCGGATACAAATATTCAACTTTTACATTTATAAACTTTTGTTACTATAGTTACTTTGTTGATTTCTATTATTATTACAAAACATAGGCTACACTAACCACTTCAGCTCTACATACATTTCCATTTGAAATTAGTCGATGTACGACTCGAGATTGTGAGCTTGTAGATCTTCTATTTTCAAAAGACTTTTATACATTTGAAAACTTGAAACGGGACATTCTGCATTATGAGTACTTTTACTTTTCGTACTTTAAGTACATCTTGATGTCAATACGTTTGTACTTACTCAAGTTAATTTTGAATTCCGGACTTTTACTTGTAACAGAGTACTTTTATGTCACGATATTCGATTACTTTATCCACCACTAGTTATGAGAGACTCGTCATGAGTCTGTAGATTTGCTATTTTTGGTGAATTAAATGTTTGCCTCAGAAAATGGACGTCTGGTTTTCAAGTTGTTGAAGAATCTCTAGCCTTAAGCTTGTCGTTCTTGCTATATGACCCATATTGAACCATGTGCGTGTGTTGTATAGCGTGCCCAATGAGGTCTTAAGGTTCGACATAAGCCCTCATGTCGAACAGAGATCTTGGCTAGCTCTGGTATGTCTCTGTGGGCTGTCTCAGTATGTGTCAGATCTGGACTTGGCGGTCGCCTCTCTGGTTAAACATAATCTTTACAGTTGTCTGTCCCTTACTGACGCAGATGGCTTCGGGTGGCAGGTGATGATTTGTCCTTGGCTGGCTCACCCCAGAGAGGGAGCGATCGAGAAGGCACGGGGCGCTGGGCAGACTGACCCGGCGCGGTGGGCAGGGTTCTGCATGCATGGTGACTGGCACAGGGCTGCCCCTATAGTGCTGAGCGCCGCATGGAGAACTGAAGGAAGCACTGAAGGAGAAGATGATCAGGGTAGAGATGAGGGACATGAGTGATAGAGGAGGAAGGAGGAAGCACAGGGTGTTAGGCTGGCAGGGGAATTGTGTTTCAAGGACAGCTGAAGAGGGCCTTCAAGAGGGCACGCACGCACGCACGCACGTGTGTGTGTGTAGAGTGTTGTTGTCTGTGTCTATGTGTGGTTTTGCCTTTTAATGTGTGCACGTGATCTCATGTGGTGTGTGGGTTACTAAATTCAGAGGTAAGCTGTGGGTTCAGCGGTGGTGGTCCGAGCGCTCGCTTGCATTTCCGTGATGACTGCGGTGGTGATGCCCTAATCCAGGTTGGATCTACCAACATACATAGCTGGACTGTCCCTGTCTAAATGAGTCCACTGTGTGTATATATCTCTGCCAGGCTTGGGTTCTGCCAGCAAAGCAAACCTAACTGGAGCAGCTGTTTGAAAGCCTACCCAGTAACCCTAGCTGGACCGTGGACACAATGCTTGTTACTTTGTGTTTGCGTTCGTTCGTGTGTGTGTGTGTGCGTGCAGCATAAGTGAGTGTTTCTTCCATGTTCTCTGGTCTCATCTGTATTGACTCCAGAGCTAATAATAGAGGCATAATAATAGAAATTAGAGTCCGACAGATATATTGGTTTTAGCCGATATACCGGCCATTACGGTATTTGACTTTCTTTTTAGTGACATTGGTGAATCTGTATCAGCAATTTGAATATATAGGTTCAGCTTGTGTGTGTAGTTTTACTTGTTCGCTTGTTTGTTGAATAATCAAAGTTAAATGTTATCTTCATATGAAGTTTAATATATACTATAAATTTGTATTTGTGATTATTTAATTTAATTATTATTAGTAGTAGTATTTGTAGTATTTGCTCATGTGATAGAAAGGCCAAAATGAGACAGGAAAGAAGGTAGAAACACAGGAGACATTCAAGATAGAGATATTTAAGCATGGCTGCTTTTCCTGTCTTCTCACAGCAGTTAGGCTGCCTGCTGCTGCTGCTGGAGGCACTATTTTTGCCACCTGATCGACTAACCACTGCTATCAGTGTAACTGTAGATAGATACCCACACACAGAGTGCGTGTGCGTGTGTGTGTGAAACAAAGTAATTGTAACATCTCTTGGGAGGAGGTTTCCTTCATCCTCGTCACACGCTATTTTTAGCCTTTTTCACCCCTCCGTCAGCAGTGCCATGGAGTTAGATCTGGTAGATCTGTGACCGATGAGTGATCTTGCCAGCATGGTTTGGTCAAAGACGCTAGAATGAAACAGACACCGCGCAACTTTGACCGATTTCCTGCATCTGTGTCGCGTGAGTGCCCGTGACACCCAGACAGACCAGAAGCTAACGTTTCTTACCTCACCTTCCTAGGAAAGAAGGATTAAACTATGTATGAAATCAATGTTGCTGCTTTGAAATCCACACGTGGAGGCGTTAAAATCCCAGCACCAGCTAAACTTTAGCCTGTTATGGTCCGGAGAACCGCGCCGCTAAATGTTCAAGCTGAGGGTAAACCCAGAGCTGCACATTACTGGGCACGGGGGGGAAAAAGGCTTCAGTTACTCCCACTCGACGCAATTCTAATTCCCGGAAACACGCGCGCGCACAAGGTTGGCAGCATTGTGGTTTGATATTGTCATTACATATCGCATATTGTGTTCTGCACACCTATAGGAAATTAAAGCACAGGCTCCGCTTTTGCTGGCCCTGTGAGTCATGGCAGAATGACATCACTCCATCTCTGATAACTGCCGTCATGCAGTGATAAAAGCAGGCACCAGGTGTGATGGTACAATTCGGGAGTAAATTAACTGTATATGCCCGCTAAACTTGAGGTTTACGGGCAAAATACAGTGCCCATAATTGCCCGTTAACTCCTCTTTTCACGCAGTGTGATTTGACTGAATTGCTTCTCTAGTCAGCGTCTCCACACCTTAGCGCAAAACGGTCTTTAATTGCCACACTGTCGAAAGAGAGCTTCTCGGCTGCGCGCAGCTTAAAGCTTGAGTTTTTAGACAGCTGGTGGATGGAAATTAAGCTCCACCTCCGCGGAATACTTGCGCGACGGCCAGATTCCCGGAAACGCTCTCCTCCGCCCAAAAAGTCCGCGGAGGTGGAGCTTCTTTTCCATCCACCAGCTGTCTAAAAACTCAGAATTTAAGCTGCGCGCAGCTTAAGAAATGCGCAGCTTAAGACCGTTTTGCGCTAAGGTGTGGAGACGGTGTTAAGCTGCGCACTTCTTAAACTCTGCGCAGCTTAAATACCGAGTTTTTAGACAGCTGGTGGATGGAAAAGAAGCTCCACCTCCGCTGACTTTTTGCGCGGAGGAGAGCGTTTCCGGGAATCTGGCCGTCGCGCAAAAAGTCAGCGTAGGTGGAGCTTCTTTTCCATCCACCAGCTGTCTAAAAACTCAGAATTTAAGCTGCGAACAGCCGAGAACGTGCGCAGCTCTTTCGATAGTGTGGCAGCACCTATTGACGAGGCAAAACCATCAACAACGAAATCTATACCGTGTTGTACGTACATCCGGCGGTGACATCAGTCGTTAACCCCTTTTTTCCTTCTTCCCTCCCCCTGGCCCTGCATGTGCTCTCCTCTCAGCCCAAGGTGGAGTGGTTGAGAAACAAGATTGTCATCGGCGACGACGCCAAGTACCGGCAGATCTCCAAACAGGGCGTGTGCTCCCTGGAGATCCGCAAGCCCAGCAACTTTGACAGCGGGATATACACCTGCAGAGCCAAGAACGCCCAGGGAGAGGCCACCGTCTCCTGTAGGTTAGACATCAAAAGTAAGTATCATCATTCACCACCAGGGATGTAGATACAGAGATGAATTTGACGTGTATCCAGTGCACAGCAATTAAGCGCCGCAGCATTAATTAATCCCTCGCTAGCGTATTGCCAAGGTTTTATCGCGCGTAACACTTACTTTGAAGATCCAAATATCCGTAATGGCATGTTACAATGACAAACTGCTATGTGTGGTCTCATGCCCGGGTGTTGTTGTGTCGGTCGGTGGTGGAAAAAGGCGACCGCGAGTGTCAGCCCGCCTGCTACAGCCCGTTGAAAACCCTTGTATTCACCAGAAACGGCCCCTCAATGTCGTTTCTGAGATACAGAGCTGT
Source organism: Electrona antarctica (assembly GCF_951216825.1). Classification (NCBI taxonomy): domain Eukaryota; kingdom Metazoa; phylum Chordata; class Actinopteri; order Myctophiformes; family Myctophidae; genus Electrona; species Electrona antarctica. Next base: position 48,787,767 of record NC_136807.1, read on the forward strand.
GAATGGTGGGCTTAGACTGGAAGTGGATGCGCACGCGCATGTTCAAAATGGCCGCGGCCACAGTGTCCCACTGTGTTGATGCGGGTAGCAACATCAGCTAGCATTAAGATCCTATCAAAAAATGGATTAAACAATACAAACCCGAGAATCTTGGGTTTGGCAGACTAGGGTACTAATTTACACCCTCGTGTTCCTCGTTTGCGGCGGGCAGACGGTTAAGTCTTTTTTCAATGACTTTGAAATGTATAGGCGATTAAAAGGAAATTGTGCTCTGCTTTGTTCCCACAGAGGTCACTCTTCCAGAGGAGAAGGAACAATAATTGAACACCCACCCAAAGGTAACAATACAAATAAAATAAAAATCACACCCTGTGTGAAGTGAGGGGCGCCTGGTAATGTTACATCTCTGTAATGTTTGTTTAAAGACTTGACTGCTACTCTATGTTTTGTTTTTAAAGTGCTCTAAACAAACATTTAAAAAGTCCATAGACTTGGCTGCCAATATGACATCATTCTGGAAGCCAGTGGGTGGAAGGGCTAGCGCCCCTCAAAAAGAACAGTGTAGAATGTCAGACTGCAGTAATCCTGTCGTTGGACATGGCAACCCCATTTCTCCTCTCTCAACAAGTGTTGTATTTGGTCTCTGTCAGACTCAGGACCGAACACCCACTAAAGAGCACCTCCTGCTGGCAGACCTGGACTCAAGTCATTAGCGCCAGTTAACAATTTAAGCTCATAGATCGACTGTTTTCACAGGATGTTCGCATATTTTTTTCCGATCATGACATGCCCAGAATAAGGAACGCTAGGATTCGTGTGGTTAACAGACCACATGCATCCACATGCCCACCAACTTCCCCCTCCACCCCCCCCCCCCCCCCCCCCCTCTCCCCTTTCCCCGTGTCCATCCGGCCATCATCTCACCTCTGGTAATTAAGCTCTGCTTTGGGATGCAGTAATGTGTCAAAGATTAATGCTGGTCAAACTGCAGCGCTAAATGACCTATGTAATGTTTATTCAGCTTTGATTCATCTATAATTGTGCTCGTCAGGTGGCCATGTTCAAGTGTGGGATTTGACACTCTGTTTTAAGCTGTTTAAATACGCGAGTGGTTTACCATTTCAAGGAGAGCCAGATGAGTATGCACTTCTACCTCGAGTCGAGCTATTCTGAGCCCTTCTTCTGAGCTCCACTCCTGATGCGAGGTGAAGAAGAAAGGATGGAGCAAAGAAGGAACAGAAGAAACAAAGAAAACTAAGAAACAGACAGACAGAGACTTCTAACATGTACAGGAGCAGTATTGTAAACAAGTCAGGACAGATTTCCATAGGGTCGATGCAGAGGATAAGTGGAGAGGAAATGAGGATTGCTTTTTACTTAGTGTATAAGGAGGGTGGAGTGAGGCTTTTTATGGCACGATGTAACACTCTGTATAGGCTATCGCCTTACACTACCAGTGTACATTCAGACTGTGAAACACTGTGTAGGCTATCACCTTACACTACCAGTGTACATTCAGACTGTGAAACACTGTGTAGGCTATCACCTTACACTACCAGTGTACATTCAGACTGTTTCACAGTTCTGTGTGGAGTTTGCATGTTCTCCCCGTGTCCCCTAGGGTAGGTACCCTCACAAAAAACATGCAGTAATCCTGGTCTCTAAACTGCCTCCCCCTGGCCAGCCGGGGCGCCTGATGGAGGGGAGGGGAAAGGAAATGGTTGGTCCTTCCACGCGCTACGTCCAACCAGGGAAACTCCCCCCTGTCAGGTGTAAAGGAGCAACTTGGACACTCAGGCATGAAGGAAGCATGAGTTCAAGTCCGTTGCTCTCCCCATGTCCCCCATATATGGGGACTAGGTTGGCGGAGGGTGTGTAGAGCACAGGATCACATTAGATAATTGACACAGGGGTGAAAAATGGGTTACAAAATTGTGGGATAAAAAAATATTTAACAGACTGTGAAACACTGTGTAGGCTATCACCTTACACTACCAGTGTACATTCAGACTGTGAAACACTGTGTAGGCTATCACCTTACACTACCAGTGTACATTCAGACTGTGAAACACTATGTAGGCTATCACCTTACACTACCAGTGTACATTCAGACTGTGAAACACTGTGTAGGCTATCACCTTACACTACCAGTGTACATTCAGACTGTGAAACACTATGTAGGCTATCACCTTACACTACCAGTGTACATTCAGACTGTGAAACACTGTGTAGGCTATCACCTTACACTACCAGTGTACATTCAGACTGTGAAACACTATGTAGGCTATCACCTTACACTACCAGTGTACATTCAGACTGTGAAACACTATGTAGGCTATCACCTTACACTACCAGTGTACATTCAGACTGTGAAACACTATGTAGGCTATCACCTTACACTACCAGTGTACATTCAGATCCCATGTAAACACTGCTAACACATCAACTCATAATGCCTCGCAGCATGTACACATTCAATGCTCAGCTCTCGTCTCCGTTCGCGTATAATTCAAAATCGTCCCCCAGTAACTTGCCACAGACCGAGTCCTCCATGCACCTCTCCCTCTTTCCTCTCTTCTTTATGTCCCTGACGTAGTTTTCCTTCACAATTTACCAATTTACAATTTTGCGTTTTTCCGCATTGTGAGCTTGTAGATCATCTATTTTCAAATGGCCGAAGACCCGAAATGAGGGGATCCATAGTGTCTTAGAATAACCCCATCAGACCTGCATCACAGCCAAACGGTGTTCACATTACCATGAGTCAACAGGCATCAGTGAGAAGAGGTAAGAATGGGTTTAAGAGAAGAGGCCAATAAGGAGCGGCAGAAAGCCACTGCTGACGTGACAGACAGATCCTGCACTTGGTGCCACTCACTCACTCACTCACTAACTCACTCACTCACTCAATCACTCACTCACTCAATCACTCACTCACTCACTCACTCACTCACTCACTCACTCACTCACTCACTCACTCACTCACTCACTCACTCACTCACTCACTGACGTAACCCATGTCCAGAGCCGGACTTACCGTTGGGCTAGGGTGGGCCGAAGCCCGACTAGTTAAATCCAATTCAAAGTTAAATCCAATTCAAGTGAAATGTGTGTATTGCTATTGTATTTAGTTGTATTATGGTTAAACCATTGAGAGCTTCTGCCTGCCTGCCTCTCTTTTTAGGGGCCTGGGTACCCCAAAATAAAAACAAAATAGCCCACATTTTTTCCGGCTTTTGCTCCAGCCCGGGGGCCCTCAGCAAGGTAAATCCGGCTCTGCCCATGTCTCCTGCCTGTTGACTCAAGTGACTGTCACCACCTTAACGGGGAATTCACACCGGTCGTTACTGTCCCTCTGCTTTATGGCAAAACGCAATAAAAAACGTGTCCAAGGTTATGAGTGACACGACACCTCAGTCTTATAAATAAGCGAGCTGTAGTGGTGCAGCGAGAGCTCCGCTGCCACTAGGAGGCACTATTCGGCTGTGCCAAGCAGGAGAGTTCTCAGGCAGGCAAGGTGAAGTACTCCCAAGTACTACTTGCTTGTCTATGGCAGCTTGTTTGTAAAGGATGTCTTTCTTACAGCCTATAGTGCATTGTGTTTGTGTGTGCATAAGTTTCTCTTGCTGCGTTGCCAGTTTTGCAAGAGAAACAAGTGGCCAGGTCTATATGAAAACAAGCACAAATGAAAATAGCTGATCTACAAGCTCACAGGGACACATTGTTCCGTTATTTAAAAACACATTGAGAATAAATCGAAATATTTTGAATATTTTTAAAACATTTTAATTAAAAAAGGCAGACAATATGTTCAGCTGGATGTCTGTGGACAATTACATATTAATCTGGGGTTCCTAGATGTGAAGAAATGTGGAAGCAAGCCCAAATAAGCAACTACTATACACTTTAGAATCAAGCCCAAAAAAACATCAACCAGCAACTACCAATAATTTATTTGCAAGTGACTTTACAGAAAAAACAAGTCAAAGCTTATAATTAGCAGACATGGCAACACGGCCTGTGTACAGTATACGCCTAGTCTATGCCAACATTATTTCTTCTTCTGAGCACAGTGCACTTCTGTTGAACTCTTCTAAACTTTGACGCTTCCCTTGGCTCCAGGGGTCATCGCCATGTTGGCTTGTGGTGGACATTTTTGTCAACATATTGTTGACATACAAAATGAGTGGACAACAATATTACCAGAAACACATAAATAGATAGCCCTGAATGACAGGTCTGTGACTCTGAGTTAAGGGGGTCTTTGCAAATAAAACATTTGAGAACCACTAGTACTAGTTGGACTCCTAATATGCCATAGTGTCATAATGAATAATTGCCATACATATTGTGAAGAATACCTGGAGAAACCAAAATAAGAACATTATAATGATGTGTAACAGAAAATCAAACATTTTGCCACGGACAAGACCAAGTCTTTGCCACGGACACATTTGTCATGGGAAGGTGTGGAAAGCAGCGATAATTCATAGATCACGGCTTCCCAAACTTTTCAGCCCCTGACTCCTGAAATAATGCTGCCACTGACTCGAGATCGATGATGTTCTCAATGTTCTTGCCTCCTCCTGGCACTTTTCCTTTTTTATATTATGTTATATGTTTTATTGTATTTTTTTACGTGCTAAATCTAAATCAAATCAAATCAAAAACATCTAATCAAATCAAAAGATCTAATCGAACCCCAACCTGGGATCCGCTCGTAATTCCGACGGTGCATTAGTACAAAGTGGCTTCATGTGTGGTTAGGCACAGGATTAGTAATGGGGGGAGTCAGACCAACGTGTCTGTCGGAATAATGCACCGTTTCCTATGTTTTGTTTTTAATTATTAAAAAATGTCATGATTTTTTCCCCCAGTGATTTCATCAATAAATAAAAAGAAAAATCTTAAGAAATTCCATAAATTAGAAAACAAATGTTTAAGAAAGTAGTGAAAATAGCCTATCTACAAGCTCATAACACAGATAGAGTGGAAGCGACACATTGTGAGTTGCTCTATTTTCACTAGTTTGGGTCCCGGTCTCGACCATAAAGGTTTGGGGACCCCTGCCATATACTGTACAATGCTCAGAATATGCCAGCGAAATACCACCACTAGTGTGAATCCGACACAAACACGCCCAATTTAACCACCTGTTCTCTGTCTTACAGTGCTTTAACAAAGGGGCCGGCAGGAGTCTATAGGTCGTATGTTTGAAGGTAAGTCGCGTGTTATTTTCTGTGGGTCTGTGTCAGGGCACTTTATTATGCATATATGTCCCTTAACCCATTTAAAAAATGTAAAATAATTAAAAAGAAATCTTCTAAATTCTCCAGTTTTCTGAAATAAATATTTTCACGATTTTTCAGAGATAGCAGACCTCCAATCAACGAGCTTGTAGATCTGCTATTTTTCAATAGCTAAAGTATAACATAATGCTTAAAACACCAAAAGGGGTTCCCAGTTCCCACCCAAAATGGGTCAACCCATTTAGACCTGCGGGCGCATCTGTGTCACCCTTATAGCATGTAGCTATACGAGCACAAATCACAACAATAACACAAATCTTTGCTTCTGGAACAACATATTTTAGAGAGATAGGGGGCCAAATATATATCATTCTGTGGGTCCTTGACAATGAAAATAATAGTGTGCATGAGCACCACTGGTAAAGAAAACTGTTAGGATTTAGAAGACATTTTGTAGGATGTGTTCTCTCAATGGGTTCATGGGTGTCTCTCTGCCTGCTTCCCTCTCCAGAGTGACCGGGGAGATGACCTCTGACCTCTGTAGCCGTTGTGTACATAGTGAACGGAAACACCAAACACCTCGTTTTCAAAGCTATAGTGACATGTTTGTAGGGTTCTTTTGCCTTGTTTTCCTGCCTCATGATGTGTCTATTATTTTATGCCCCAAATGATAATTTGTCTATTTCATAAATAATAATGTTATGTACTACTTAATACAATGTTGAACCCATGAACATGATTATAATAATGACTTTAAGAATACGGTATAATGTATTAAAGGTTTATTTTTGGACTCTCAGACAGAAATGGCCTTATTCCTTGTCGGTATCGTGTCTGCGACTAATCTTGCAAGCATATTTCTATGTGCACACTGCCAGCAGGTCAAGGAACTGATTCCATTCATATTTTGTAATAATAATAATATACAGTTTCACGAGATTAGCTGTTAACGGACATTTGTGTGCGTGCGTGCGTGCGTGCGTGCGTGTGTGCGTGAGTCCAGAGTCTGGAGGTGACTGAATGGAAACCAAGTCCAGTAAATGATGTGGTCAATATTTGTCTAGAGCCAAGACAAGCCAAGTTTCCTGGGGTTCAGATGAAAGCCCAGCCTTAAAATGGATGCTACTGGGTTTGGGGTGTCGTCAGATTAGCCTGAACTCAATGAACTGCAGTATCCCTGCACTGGGTTCAATTTACAATTTAGGCTTTTAGGAGACGCTCTTAATCCAGAGCGATTTACATTAGGCAAGAACAAAAAAGCATGGGAATACATCACATAATATATAAAATGCTTTTATCATGAAACATGCGTAAACTAAGAACGTAACTAGAACATATCTATATAATGACACTATATACATATAAACTATACATATATACTATAATATGCTGTACATATGTACTATGAAGTACGTGCTATGACTACATACAATGCAATTATTGTGCTGTCTACATGACATGCTATAAGTCTGTTTCAAATGCTATCTAAGAGGGTAGGGTAAGTGCTATGGGCCATGATGGAGTCTGAAAAGGTGGGTTTTCAGACTACGGCGGAAGATTGGGAGTGATGCTGCAGTTCTGATTGCAACGGGAAGTGCATTCCACAGTTTTGGGGCCAGAAGAGTTCGACTTGTCTCGGACACTAGCAGTTTAAACTGTGCCGGATAAAAAAGTACTGTAGTATACAGAAGAAACAAGGTGCATCAAGAAATAATAATAATAATAATAATAAACAGGGCAAACAAGGATAAACAAAAACATATATACAGTCGATCAGTGCGTCTCCTCAAGAAAAATCACACCCGTGTGAACTGAGTGGTGCAACTCAAAAACAAGACAAAAATAGTCAACAGTGCAAAACCAAACAAAAGTGTCCATTGATCAGTGCAAGAAAGCGTGAGATGTGAAAAAAAAACAGCACAAGATAGCCTACATGTATGCTCGGAAATGTTTTAAGAGGTCAGAGTCATGTTTTGACCAGGTGTTATGACCTTGGGTCATATGTGTAGGTTTCTTCCCTCTTGGTGTGTGTGTGGGTGTGACTGATTGAGTGAGTGACTGAGTGAGTACCAGCTTGTGTGAATGGTGAATGAGTGGTGGCTGAGTGTGACTGGCTGAGTGGTGGAACCTCACAGGTGATTGGCTCCTGGCTTCCTGGTCTGGAGTATAAAGCTGCCTACCTTCAGATCTTCAGAGGTCTTCCTCCATGCCAGTCTCCCAACAACACCAGTCTGGTGTTTTGAGTGCTTTTTGTTAGCCATTACCAGTATTTTAGGAAGTTTCACTGTCAACATGGTTTACTCCCGGTAATGTAGGGGTGGGTGTCCTTTCCTTTGGTTTCCTTGTTAATAGTGTGTTTCTTTAGTTGATGTTAGGTAAGATACCTGTGTTTGTTTTGTGTTTGGAGAAGCTAAGCATAGGTTTTCTTTTAGTTGAGTAATGTTCTGTACAGGTGCCCACCCTGAGGTAATTTATCCCATGTATTTGATGTAACTGTAACTTATGAAATAAACCACTGTACTTTGGCTTTTCAACTGGTGTTGGCTGATTATATTTGGGAACTAGGTAGGAGGGAGACCACTTTTGTGTTACACCTGGTGACCCCTAGGCCGGGTTGTAACACCAGGTTATGCTTTGATTGTCCTATATCCACTCCCACCAGCACGAGACCCCACAACAGAGCCTGCCTTTATTAGTACAGGAAATCTATGGAAAATACAGGATCAACCTCTAAATAATTGCAAAAAAACCGAACTCAGCTGATTTTGCATCTTCAATATATCCTGAATAACAGAAAAAAAGTTGCCTGGAATTGTCTGAGGGGAAAGTGTTGAAAATAGCCTGTACAGTGTGGCCACCATTGACATCCTATTATAAGGTAATATTTTCTAAATGTCCTTATGCTTTAAGTAGCATGTGACATATCAAACTAGGGGGTTTTCATGATGCTGAATCCATTCCAAGCATTAGTTTTGCATAAAAACACTCATTGGGCTAAATTTGGCCATAGCAACTTGCCCAAATGTGCTGACCTCATTACATTTTGGCAAGTTGCTATGGCCAAATTTAGCCCAATGAGTGTTTTTATGCAAAACTAATGCTTGGAATGGCTTCAGCATCATGACAACAACCTAGTTTGATATGTCACATGCTACTTAAAGCATAAGGAAATTTAGAAAATATTGCCTTATAATAGGATGTCAATGGTGGCCATACTGTACAGGCCATTTTCAACACTTTCCCCTCAGACAATTCCAGGCAACTTTCTTTCTGTTATTCAGGATATATTGAAGATGCAAAATCAGTTGAGTTTGGTTTTTTTGCAATTAGTTAGAGGTCAAATTACATTATTACTGGACTATATCAGAAGCCTGCTCTTGTGTGTGTGTGTGTGTGTGTGTGTGTGTGTGTGTGTGTGTGTGTGTGTGTGTGTGTGTGTGTGTGTGTGTGTGTGTGTGTGTGTGTGTGTGTGTGTGTGTGTGTGTGTGTGTGTGTGTGTGTGTGTGTTCTGGAGTTGACTGAATGGAAACAAGTCCAGTAAATGATTTGGTCAATATTTGACTATTTCATCACTAGCAGCATGACAGCGTGTGTGCGTGTGCATACAGTGGACATTGACGGGACACTACAAACATGACTGTCACCCTGAACCAAGTACCGCCTCACACCGTCGTCCAATCGGAAACAGACAGGTTTCCGAAAAAGAACAAAATGAAATTAAACAAAAATAAAATTATTCACAGGAGGCAGGCAGTGAACCAATCAGAACCAGACACAACCTAGCAGGAACCAATCAGAACCAGACACAACCTAGCAGGAACCAATCAGAACCAGACAACATATATAGGAACGGTGCTTAAACAACACTGCAGTCAAGAGTCAGAACATGTTCACAATGACGAGTGGTGGAGCTCTGATCGTCACTGTGCTGCTGTGTGTGTGTGAGACTGCCGGGGGCGCTCAGGAGCCCGACGTCAAGCTGAGCGACGTGTTGAGAGTGGTCAGAGTCCTGAGAGTCATGGTGGAAGACCTGAGGCTAGACAATGCAGGTTGGTTTATTATTAGAGATGCACGCACGACAATCGGTAACATATCGGAATCGGCCGTATCGGCCATAAGAATACCATATCGGATCGGTCTCAAAATAATCAAGATTATTTTCACCGATACAATCGATTATTTGCATTGCAAAAAAAGATTCGATACCGATTATTTGTATTGCAAAACGATAGGATAGGATACAAAGTCAAACGATACGATATGTTGCCGTTTTCATTTCAATATATACTTCAATTCTTGAAATTAAAATCGATTTTTCAATGCATTTTAAATACTACCTATCGTTACACCCCTACGACTCTGTGATGTTTATTCATTCATTTCATGTTCTCTCCTCAGATACGAATGTCAGGTTAAGTACCAGCCAGAAGCAGGTGGAAGTCCTCCAGACCAGACTGGGTCCCGGTGAAGACGGTGAAGACCCGTGGTCAGTGGCTCATACAGTACATACTCCAGTTTTAGGGGATAAGTTATCATATTCACCTACTGTACCACCGTCACCTTCGAAATGAGTCGAGGCCACCATACTCGCGCTGATGTCCTTCGGCATTAACTCATTTATCGCCAATTGCGCCTTTTCAAATAAAATCAAATCAAATCAAAGTTTATTTGTATAGCACATTTACATTGACCGAAGACAAACCAAAGTGCTGAACAAGAGCATGTACAAGAAAAACAAAACAAAAAAACGGTGATCAACTGCGTCCAGTATGCGCTCATAACACTCCGGTTCCGGTGCGGTAAGAAGAAAACCCCCAGAAATGGAAAATCTGTGAATCAAGGTGTGATTCACAATGTTAATGATTTTTTTCAGACCTCCAGTTCTAGGAAACACAGAATGGGGGGACTTTTTTATTATTTCCACACAACATCTCTAAGGTATATTAATGACATAGTAAAATGGTGAAAATGAGCGGTATTCCCCTTTAAACATGTTTGAAGGACTTTTAATGTTTTGTAAAACCAGCATGTCCATCCATCCATCTTCGACCGCTTATCCGTAGTCGGGTCGCGGGGGAAACAGCTCCACCAGAGTGCTCCAGACTTCCCTCTCCAGAGCAACATTAGTGACTTCCTCCTGGGGGATTCCAAGGCCAGTGAGTCGATGTGTTTCCTCCAACTGCGCCTTGGTCTGCCCCGGGGTCTGCTCCCAGTGGGACGTGCGTCGAGGACCTCCCTAGGGAGGCGCCCGAGAGGCATCCTAACCAGATGCCCGAACCACCTCAGCTGACTCCTTTCCAGGTGAAGGAGCAGCGGTTCTACTCCGAGCACCAGCATGTCATGAAACCTTTAAGCCCTAACTCAGGACTGCATTTACGTTTAGCTGCTGCAACCATACACTGATCCAGAGCCTTCAGACCAGACTTGAAGACCTTGAAGACCAGGTCCAGATGATCCAGACCAGACTCAGTACCTCTGAAGGCCGGGTGAAGAACTTAGAACGTAAAGGTAATTAGACCAGAATGGTGTTCTGTCAATACATGTACTGTTGAACAATGTCTTACATGGGGCTTAAATGGGGCACAGTGGCGCAGTCGGTATATAGCCTCACAGCTAAAAGGTTCGGGGTTTGATTCCGGATGCTGTGGGTGCTGGGGCGTGTTCTCTCCTCCGCTTCATCAGTGCCCATACCCGAGGTGGGGTTGGCGTACCTACCTACCCGTAGGGTAGGTAGGTACCCTCACAAAAAACATGAAGTCTTTATACTGCCGCCGGGGCACCTGGTGGAGGGGAAAATAACTTGTTGGAATAACGTGTTCCTTCCACGTGCTACGTCCAACCAGGGAACCCCCCCCTGTCAAGTGACAAGAAGCTAGCCTGGCTAATAAGCCAGACCGAATCAGCCATTGGCAAAAAATAAATTGCCTGCCGGCGGATTACGGTCTGGAGAGGCTCAATTGTACGCCCATTTCCTACACCAGAGAACTGGTGTGGCCAATCGGGACACGGTATGCAATATGGGCGGGCTTTGGTACAGTGACGTTCAATGCTTGAGACCTTTGACTGACAGTAGCTCTGACCAATTGCGTCAAAGAGAAAATGTTTGAACCCGCTCCCCGGGAAACAAGATCCATACACAGCATCTCCAGACTCAAATACCACACGACAGTGTGATTTGAGTCTGGCTTATTAGCCAGGCTAATAAGAAGCGGCTTGGACTCCTCATGCATTGAAGGAGGGAGAGGGTGTAGCGTCCAGGATTACATTAGATAATTGACACTGGGTGAAAAATGGGTTACAAAAATCGTGGAATTAAAATGTATAGGAAAAAAAAGTATTATATTAAAAATTGCCTATAGAGGGCCAACTGACGCTGGAAGTCACAAACATAACATGCAAATCTGCAAGCTGCACCATTGCTCCGATCCACACCAAAAGTTGGCAACAAAACTGGTCAGCGGTCTGCCATCAGAATAATCACACCTGGGGCCACGTGTGGGCCCCCGAGTGCCACATGAAAAGCCCCTGGGTGCCACAGGACTACTGTAGCTCCAATCCGTACCAAACTCGGCAAACTGTGAAGCGAATGAAGCCAATGGATAGCCTGAACGCACCTCGAGGAAGGAACGTCAGAGCACATATCCATGTAAAACTACACCCGTTTCGACTGGTATCAATGGACAAGACCGCAGTTATCAGTTAGGATCAGTACGATTGTTTCTAGCTAGTATGGGCATGCTCTGCCGACCCAACGGCTCAGTTGGTAGTTCTCCGTGATTATTATCACTGATGTCCTGACGGAGGCGCGCCGTGTCTGGTGGCCTTGAGCCTTGAGCGTTGCGAAGGCCACCAGACCCGACTCAGCGCCGTCCGAGTTACGTCCCGATAGGCAGAGAATAGTATATATTAGTAGGTAGTAGCCCCATAGTTTCCATGCGCCGACAATAGTTGGAAATGACACGTCCACCAGGGGGAAACCTTGACCAGGCTATGGTGAGTATGCCAGTATGGCCATACTGGGCCCATAAGATGCATGATAAACGGACATACGTATCTTACAGATTCTGAACGGATGAAAGAGAAAGACAAGCTGGACAAAGAGCTGGACCTGTTACAGTCCAAATACAACAACCTGAGCGGACGTTGGGATGACTTAGAGACCAGACCTACCAAACCTGCTGAAATCCAAATAAGGCCTGAAACCCCGGAAGAGTTGAAGAGGAGGCTCTGTGGTCAGTGAGACATCACGTTTGTTTTTTTTTAATTATTCTTTCATAAGTGGTAAATGGTGCCTTTATGTAGCGCTCTTATCCAAAGCGCTATACAATGAAACACGTACCTGGGACCTATTTGTGCGTTATCCTTTTAGCCTTAATGTCTTACTGTACCAAGTGCTGTTTTACATTTCTAACCATTTTTTTTTATAAAAACGTATTCAGTTAATCAATCCATTAATTTGTGTCATTAGAATCGGATGTCGGATGGACATTAGATGGTGATTTGTGTTATTACATCTCTACCGAGGAGAAAAATTGGGTCGACAGCAGACACTACTGTCGAGAAAAACGATCAGACCTCGTCATGATCAAGAGCAAAGAAAAACAGGTATGAATTTTTAACCAATCTGTATGTAATAGTATATTCTTTCTGTTCTGTTGTACTGTTCTGCATGTTTCTATACAACATACTGTAGTCCATGCCCAACAGAAACAAACTTTTCAGTATTATCTGTATTGCTTCCAAGATCATTGGACTTCCTACACCCACACTCTCTGATATGAACAATTAAGCCATCACACGGCTAGCACTTTCAATATCAAATGACACTGATCATCACCTGTGTCACTTTTTTAACCTCATGCCATCAGGACACAGATACAGAACTTTAGTGTTTTAACCTCATGCCATCAGGACACAGATACAGAACCTTAGTGTGTTAGTTTTGTCCCCTCAGCCATCGCTGCATTAAACAAACTGCCCTGCCCATATATGGTTCTGTATACACAATACATATAGTTATGTATTGTGTAATTTGTGTTGATGTGTTTTTATTTGTCTGTGTTGTGTTGTTTTGGCATGGGCGTTTTGAACAGACATGTGAAAAAGAAAATCCCCTTGGGGACAATAAAGTTTATTATTACCAGTAAGACGCCTGAGGGCGAGAAGCGACCATGCCCTAAAGGGCGAGGTCGCGTGCACTGGCCATATATGGAGCGTGTCTTGAGTGTACAGGGTGCGAGTAGGTCAGATCAACATATGGAATGTCAGAACAGGTCAGCTCCATATATGGAGATCTAAGGGTGGCAGCGGGGGCAGTGTCTTGAATGTACAGGGTTTGATGAGGGCCCAGGTAGGGCTGGGCCTTCATTTTTGGGCCTGTTGAGAACGGCTGCCAGGCGCGGCTGCACAAATAACTTTGGGCAGGCCCGTCTAGAGTTTAAATGGACAGGTATCAGTCAAAAGGGATACATCGAAGAGGAAGGATGGATGGGGAAGGATCAACATATGGAATGTCAGAACAGGTTCTGACATATATCCATATAATATTGATTACATCAGGGATCTCCATATATGAGCTTAATATCCCGGATGAATGTCATAGTGATGTCACGAGAGACCTGGAAACAATATACAGTATGGGGGCTTTCCCCATGTATGGGGATTTTAATATCATCCCTGATGATGTCATAGCGATGTCACGAGACCTGGGCACAAATTGTGAGTGACGATTGGCAGTGGCGTGACGTGACGTGACGTGACGTCACATAATTGCGACTTTTGGTCGCAATTATTGCTTAGTCCTGTGTGTTATAGTTGCAAAAGACATGAAACTTACTGATTGCAGCTTTAAGTGACCTTTCTGTTCAGGATCTCGTGCAGAGAGTCGTTTCCAGAGTTGGTCCCAGAGTGTGGATTGGTTTGATTGACAGACACGCTGTCAATCAACAAACCTTGTGGAAGTGGGTGGACGGAACATCACCGACTTCAACGTAAGACTTTACCTTCATTGATACTAATACTGATAATACTCCCTGATCTGACCCTGAGTGGTGCATTGCTTGTTGTTGGACTTCTGTGCTAGCCATGAACTGACAATAAGGCCCCATTTACACTGGCAGCCAAATCCAGCCTGAATCAGATTGGAATCTGATTTGTTTAAATGAGTCATGTGACCATTTAAACCAATCAGATTTCAATCTTGATGTGGCACAGATCTGATTCAGGCTAGATTTGTCTGCCAGTGTAAATGGGGCCTTTACAAACACCATGTTCGAACATAAGGATGCTCATAAGTGTACCTGCTGGTACCAGTCTACCAGAGCACCTTAGGCTGAAGATAAGTGATCCATTTTGTAATCACAGTGGCTGAACTGTCAACTGATCTGGTGAAAACATGTGGATAGTGCAGGTTTTTATGGGAAAATGTATGAATATGAATATAAATAAGTAAACACAGTGATTAATCTGGCAAATACATAGACATTATATCTGAACACATGCGGCAAACCCGTACCTTGACATGAACACAGAGAATACACACATTTATCGATAGACCAAGTGTAATGATATTGAATGGAAAAGTAATTGTAAAAAGTAACTCCCCATGTCCCCCATATATGCATGGGGACTAGGTTGGCGGAGGGTGTGTAGAGCCCATGATCACATTAGATAATTGACACAAGGGTGAAAAATGGGTTACAAAATCGTGGGATAAAAATGATTACAAAAAAATTGCTAAATACGACGCACAAGTATATTAGTATTGATACAATCGATTATTTGCACTGCAAAACGATTCAATACCGATTATTTGCATTGCAAAACGGTATGATGCGATACAAAGTCAATGTCGCTGTTTACATTTCAATATACTTCGATTCTTAACACAATCCCCGAAAAACATAACCTACGTTAATTGATTAGTCTTAGTAGCGTTAATTCAGTTGTATAAATGTGTTGATCCTGTCTAGTCAAAAGGCTACTCACATTAGCTTCGGATGGCTGTCTGTCGTTGGCCATAACACTGGACTGCGCCATCTTGATTTGCGTGTGCACACACGCACGCACGCACACACGCATGCATGCATGCACTCACGCTTTCAGTCGCTTTTATCTCCAATTCCCCGTCCCAGGCGGTATTTCTTGGTCAAAACAACGCTTATTGCATGGAGCATAGCCAGAAGTACAGGCACCAGCCTGTACTTCTCATCAGCTAGTGAGAGATCAACACCTAATCCGACAACACACACGCCATTCAGTCAAGATCCGGTTCCGGTCGCGTTGTTATGGATCTTCAAATATGCTCGTGGCATATAGTAATCATTCTTTAATTAATCCTGGCGGCAAAAACGGTTCAAAATTCAAATTGATTTTTCAACGCAGTTACTATATATATATATATCATTACTCCCCTAGTATTTATAATGAAATGTCCTTCATCTCTACAGGTTCTGGTGGGTTGGACAGCCTAGTGGAGATGGAGCTCTAGAGATGGACTGTGCTTACTATTATAACGCCGGCTATGGAATCGGATGGTACAACTCTGTGTGTTCTTTCACTACCCGCTGGATGTGTGAGAGAGCTGTGTAGTGAAATCATCTCTGTCACCGGGGCGGCAGTGGTTCAGGGGTAGAGTGGCCGGTAGAGCGGCCCGATGGGTCCCAGTTCGATCCCAGGCTCCCCAAAGTTGGTGTTGAAGTGTCCTTGAGCAAGACTATGAAACCCTAATTGCTCCTGATGAGCAGGTTGGTGCCTTGCATGGTTTCCTCTGCCATTGGTGGGTGAATGCACCAATGCATCTATGGGTGCGTTCGGAAATGCGCACCGGGAGCGCACTCGCCTATTAGTGTGCATTGCACAGTGTGCTCAGTGCACTATTTCCGAACGCGCCCTATATATAAGCTATATAAGCTGTATATGAATGTGTGGGTGAATGTAATGCACAATCTATGTAAAGGCAGTAAAGCGCTTCGGATAAAAGCACTATAAATGCACTGAAACATGTATTAATATCATATCTCATTGTTAAATCAACACTGGTTATGTGTACTGTCTGAAACATTCAAATTGTTTCAAAAGTGTTCAATAAATCAATTAAATTTCAATGTATTTCTGAGTGCGAAAATACTGTACAGGAATCTTGTTCTTTGGTTGACCTTTTTTATTACATTGGTAGCCATTTTATCACAGGAATGATTTGCCTCCAGGATGGAGCGGCGTTGGAGACGGAGAAGGCATATTTTATGCAGCGCAAACTCTGCAAAGATGTCCCGTTACCGTGGATAGACGTGGTCGAATGAGGAGACTGAAGCCCTGATCGAAATGAGGACGAGTACATTAATCAATTGCTTAAGGAAATCGTTAAAAACACTGCTGTGTATTATAGCCTACAGACGGCACGACACATGCACGTTATGAGTATAATTTTATCACCATGGATTTCACTGTGTAGGCTAGTTTATGAATGGAACACATTGATAAAGGTCCCCCCTGCTGCGTTTCCAATTGCTGCGGATGACAGTGTGAAGGCAAACCGCAGCAAATTAAATATGCAAGAATCCCAACTTTTCCGCCCATTCGCATCGAGTCTACCGAAGTATTAGGTGAGAATGTGACCTTAGTTAGTGTTGAAGCTGAGCTGTCAGACCTTCCACAGGAGAGAAGCAGCACCATCTACTGGCCACGGAACAGGACTACACCCTCTAGACACAACTGACACTGGTTGAGGCCTTGTACACACATATCAGTCAAACCACGTGAATTCCATTGGAAAAGCATTGAGGCGGCCATGAAACACGGAGGGAACAGAGCATGCCAGTCCGACATGTGTGTACAAGGCTTCACAGTCACCCACCTGACAGAACACACACAATACACTTCATCAAGCTGCTAGTTAAACTACCAGTGGTGGTTGGTTGACTATGAGGAAACCATGGGGAGATAGGGGCATTCCACTCATTTTCAACATTTTACTATGTCATTAATATACCTTCGAGCTGTTGTGTGGAAATAATAAAAAGGTCCCCCCCATTCTGTGTTTCCTAGAACTGTAATTATGAAAAAAATCATTAACATGGTGAAACACATCTTGATGACATCATCAAGATGTGTTTCACCATGTTAATGATTTTTTTCAGACCTCTAGTTCTAGGAAACACAGAATGGGGGGGACTTTTTTATTATTTCCACACAACAGCTCGAAGGTATATTAATGACATAGTAAAATGTTGAAAATGAGTGGAATGCCCCTTTAAGGGTGTCTTAAAACTGGACAGTTGTGTGTTGTGTAACTTTAAAGAGATCATGACATGATAGCAGGGAAACTGTGGCTGCACATCCAACTTCTTCTTTCTGTAGATATTTAGAATTCCATTGAACCGAGTAAAGGAGAAGTGTTGTCTGTGTGTGTGTGTGTGTGTGTGTGTGTGTGTGTGTGTGTGTGTGTGTGTGTGTGTGTGTGTGTGTGTGTGTGTGTGTGTGTGTGTGTGTGTGTGTGTGTGTGTGTGTGTGTGTGTGTGTGTGTGCGTGCATCATGTTTTCATTGGTGCATACAGTGTGTCAAAATAACAGCGCTGTCATCGTTTAGGGCAGTGAAGATAGTATATAGGCCTATATCTTCAGTGTGTTGTGAAGCGGTCAAAAACATGCAGGAAGAATTGAAGTCATAAAGGTACAGATGGCTGTAGCGAGGCATTCTGAAAACATTGAGGTCCAAGATGGAGAAGACGATACAGACTACGAGAATGAAACCACCGTCACTGCAAGAACAACTAATGTAGAAATGTCTGAAGAAGGACATTATGAGCGTCTTGATCTGCAAAAGATAGACGATGCCGTATATGGAGATCTACGGACCAAGAAGAAGCTGTCTGGTAAGAGATATTACTAAGACTAAAAATCACCAATACAAACACGTTTAAACCTTTTAATTTATTTTAAACCATAGGTTCAAAGGTTTTAACTGATCTCCCTCCCTCCTTCTCCCACAGTGTGTGTGTGTGTGTGCGTGTGTGTGTGTGTGCGTGCGTGCATGCGTGTGTGTGTGTGTGTGTGTGTGTGTGTGTGTGTGTGTGTGTGTGTGTGTGTGTGTGTGTGTGTGTGTGTGTGTGTGTGTGTGTGTGTGTGTGTGTGTGTGTGTGTGTGCGTGCGTGCGTGCGTGCGTGCGTGCGTGCGTGCGTGCGTGCGTGCGTGCGTGCGCGCGCGCGCGCGTGCGTGCGAGAGAGAGAGAGAGAGAGAGAGAGAAACTGAAGCAAAGCCCCGAATGCCAAGATAAAATAGCATTCACGCTCGCATTACATCTTATGTCTATTTGTGAGTTCTCTGACTGAATTAAGTACATAATTTACTAAAAATCATGATAAGTGCAATTTTGATTAAACCAATCAAGACAGGACTCTGAGAGTAATAATTAAGATAGTTACCATTTGTTAACTTGTCAATAGTTCAAGCCTCTCATGCTTGAAAGCTGTCTGCTTATATTTATGCTTTTCCAGAATGTGAGACAGAGAGAAGGAGACAGAGGAGAGTTGAGGGACACTGAGGGCCGTGGACAGTTATAGAAGTGATTCACTTTATGTGTAAAAGTATTTTAGAGGTCATTTCAAAGTACTTTGGTCCGGTTGGGTTTAGCTAACGGCACTTTTAGACTCTTATCTTGTTTTTGTCTAACAGGGAGAAGGCCTTTCAGAGTGGTTGCTGGGTGTCTGCTGGGGATGCTGTGTCTCCTGGGTGTGATCATAGCCCAGGCTGTGTACTGTGAGTATTACACGTCACTAAACTACCACATCACTCACTCAGGGAGTTTGTTGCCTAGCTGTGACATCTATAAAAGCCACTACAGTATTAAACTCTGAAGACAGATTCAGATTTTTTACCATATTTGTGACGATGGGCTTCCAGATTGCCACAGTATTAACCAAAAACTTCAGGTGACTTTTTTTTAAATTAGCATTGCTTCTTTTTGTGTGTATTACTGCATGCATCTGCAAAGTATGATGAATAAAGTGGTGTTAGGGGCACCGACGTGGCACAGTCGGTAGTGCTGTTGCCTCACATATAGAAGGTCCTGGGTTCAATTCCTGCTGTGGGCGCTGGGGTCCTGTTCCCTCCTCTGCGTCATCAGTGCCCATACATACCCGAGGCGGGGTTGGCGAAAGGGCATTTCTTTGTGGAGTTTGCATGTTCTCCCTGTGTCCCCTAGGGTAGGTACCCTCACAAAAAACATGCAGTAATCCTAGTCTCTAAACTGGCCAGCCAGGGTGCCTGATGGAGGGGAAAGGAACTGGTTGGAATAACGTGTTCCTTCCACGTGCTACGTCTGGCCAGGGAAACTCTCCCCTGTCAGGTGAAGACAGGTCTCCTCATGCATAGAAGGAAGCATGAGGTCATTCCGGCTGCCACCCCCCCCAGGTTGGCAGAGGAAGTGTAGTGCCCAGGATTAGATAATTGACACTGGGTGAAAAAATGGGTTGCAAAATCGTGGGATAAAAAAATAATAATAATAAAGTGGTGTTGACAATAGTTTTGTACTTCTCAAATCAAATGTTCCATGCAGATGCTTGACCTCATCATGAACAGTAGTAACAACAGTGTTTATCATCCATTTCTGTCCTTGCAGATCGTTCAGCCAGTAACAGCATGACCAACGATACCCTGACCCTGCAGAATACCCGGCTAAAGTTCCTCAACAGCAACCTGACACAGGAGAACAAACTGCTAAAGTCTGACAATGACAACCTGAAGCAGAAGAACCAGCTTCTAAGTGAAGTAATCCAGCAGCCAGCAAGTGAGAGAAGATACAAAATACATACATAGTATCAATGTAAAAACTAGTCAAAACTAACTACAATATTTGCCTCTGAGAAGTAGTGGAGTAGAAGTAGGCCTATCACAATATTGAAATATTGTTATATGAAGTAAAAATACCAGAAACGTGTAATTGAGTAAATGTATGGAGTAGAAAACACCATTGATAAAGTAGATGAATAGTTCTACCCTCCACTCCACTATACATCTCTGACTACTATTATTATATTATGTATTATGTGTTTAGAATTGATTGTCAGTACATTGAAAATCCATCAGTAAATCTCCTGTTTGATGTTTTTAGACAAGTCGTGTCCCAGTGGATGGATGAAGTTTGGAGGCAGCTGTTACTACAGAACTACTGAAAGGAAAACATGGCAGGAAGGTAGAGACGAATGTCTGCGTCAAGAAGCTGATCTGGTGGTCATTAACAGTAGTGAAGAACAGGTTAGTGTGTGTGTGTGTGTGTGTGTGTGTGTGTGTGTGTGTGTGTGTGTGT
Source organism: Electrona antarctica (assembly GCF_951216825.1). Taxonomy (NCBI): domain Eukaryota; kingdom Metazoa; phylum Chordata; class Actinopteri; order Myctophiformes; family Myctophidae; genus Electrona; species Electrona antarctica. The sequence goes on from NC_136807.1 coordinate 48,808,320, forward strand.
GTGTGTGTGTGTGTGTGTGTGTGTGTGTGTGTGTGTGTGTGTGTGTGTGTGTGTGTGTGTGTGTGTGTGTGTGTGCGCGCGCGCGCGCGCTCGTGCGCCCATATGTGCGTCAATGATTATAGTGAAGAAGTGTATTGAATAAAATGAATGATGATTCAATCATGTACAAATAATCAGGTATTCATCAGAGGATTGAGGACTGGGGGCTATTTTTCATCACGGATTGGTCTGACCAGGACTGAGGGCAGCTGGACGTGGGTGGATGGAACACCACTGACAACACAGTGAGACATTTGACATGGTTTTTTTCTGTAATTCAGTCAATTTATGTGAGTGACTGAGTGGATGTGGTTAAATAAATACATTGTTTATTGTGCAGGTACTGGAGCAGTGGATATCCTCTTAATGATGAAGACAGGAACTGTGCAGTCTACGATCACGGGATCACGGGACATGGAACATGGTTTAATTGGGGATGTTCAGATACAAGGCTCTCAATCTGTGAGACTAAGTGATGTTTGTTTTCACTTCATTGATGAAACTGCAGTTCAGTGTTCTTCTGCTACAGCAGTAATTAGTAGTGAAAATGATAAAAAAAAAAAAAAAAAACATCTTGAAGTACTACATGTTGTACCTATAACCACTTTAACACAAACCACCAACTATGATGCTTTAGCATGTTATTCATTTGGCTTTCACAACTTGAACCCTAGTGACCCTATTCTGGGGACGAACATTATGCGAAAATAGTAGATCTACAAGCCCACATCGCGTCACAACACGATGTATTGTGAGCTTGTAGAAGAAGTGGTTCTGGGACCCCTAGGGGTCATTGGTGGGGTTCCAGAGTGGGTCCCCAGAAAAAACATTTTCTAGTTTGGCAATTCTTTGTACATTTTAGAAAAATGTATATGCCTACATTTATCATTTTGAAAAAAATAGCTTCTCTCCAACATAAAGTATTTTTAGATGGGGGTCAAATACTGTACATATCAATTACATTACATATCAATTTGGGGGTCCTTGACATGAAAATGTTTGATAACCACTGTTCTAGGGGATCTAGTATAGAGCCCTGGGTGACCCCAGTCAGAGTAGTTCTATTTTCCATTAAGAGATTTGATGTAGAGGGCAAAGAGGGGATTTGATTGATTGATTGAAATATTTATTAACAGTTTGCAGAATTACAGTACATTTCGAGCACAAACTCAATACACAGGCTGTTAACTGTGAGTGGACGACCCAATTAAGCATTACACTTGTTTACAACAGGGTCCACCATGTTCAATTCATCAAAACATTTAGAGACGTACAAATAGACACTTCTATATAGACAAAGAACAGAACAGGAATTCATCATAATGGAGGTAAAAAGGGAAAAGAAACATATACAGTGAGGGGGAAAAGGGGGGAAGGGGCAGTTTCGAATTGCGGACGTCCGTAGGTGCCCTTTGAGAGCGGTTTTGAAGGAGTCAAGGGATTCGCATGTCTTAATGACTGTTGGTAGGGAAGGATGCAGGATGTATTCTTATGAGCATATAGGTCCAGATTAACACACTCTCTAAGTTTAAAGGACTATATGTTGTCTTGTCACTTATCCCCGCTCAATATGATCCTGTGGCATTGTAATGTAACAATAACACAACACAAATGATATATCGTTGCTGGCTTGCTGCTTGTCAGGTGGAAATCCCACCTGTCCAATTCTTTTTTTTTAATCATTTTAAAACCATATTAAAATAGTGAAAATAGCTGATCTACAAGCTCACAACTCACCGTGATGCGGCGCGTTGTGGGCTTGAAGTAGATTTGTTATATTTACTGCTTTCGTGTGACACTTTTGCATGATGTACAGTTGCAGGGCATTCATCTACGATAAAACATACACGGGGCTCTAAAAAATTGGGCCGACTTACTGTAATATTAATGTACAATGCAACTATAGTCACAACTTGCAACAACTTGCAATATTATCCTAAAATTGTGCCAACCTGCTACAGGGCAATTCACAACGAGGTCATTTTGTTGTCATTTTGTGTTCAGTCATTATTCCATAATGACTTTTCCCATTACAACGTCAATCACAATGCTATACCTTTGTCCGAGAATTGGGAATATTTGAAGAGCTTTTATCTCCTTGGCTCTGGCTTTGGTGCCTGCATGTGCCTTTGTGTGTGTGCATGCGTGCGTGCGTGCGTGCGTGCGTGCGTGCGTGCGTGCGTGCGTGGGGGTTATGTGGTTTGTCTTCTTTCTCACTCACTGTTAGAACAGGGGTCGGCAACCTTTTTGACATGAAGTGCCATGTTTTAATTTTCTTGATAATCAGTGTGCCTTTTCAACATAAAGTTTAATTATGTCACCACATACAAATGTAATATTTCCATCTGATTTTGATTGTCCATAGGCTGTGCATAACCTTTTTATGTGGCCTATTTTCTTTCACACAGACTCAGAGCCCAGAGTTTGAGTGAATGTAGAATTATGTGCAGGGTGTAATTTATATATAGATGTGAGGGGACTTCATTTCACAGACTAAACTTCTTTGAATACTTCTTAATATTAAAATAAAAGATCTCTCTCACACACTTATGCCAGTGTGCCAGTGACCACCCTCCCCTGTGCCAATGTTGGCACCCGTGCCTGAGGTTGCCTACTCCTGAGTTAGAATGTAGATGTGATGTTGATTTATGAGACGCACTATTACATGCCTAGTGTGTCAAGTCAGCCCCTATTTGTTCTATTACGTTTTTTGCTTATTGTCTCCACCAGCCGAAGGCATGGGGAGAGTATGTTGTGCAGTTTGTGCACTCCGTCCGTGTGTGTGTGTCCGTGTGTCCGTCCGTCCGTCCGTGTACAGCTAATCTCTGGCACCGTCGGCCCGGTCGATAACTCTGCACACACTCCCTGGATGCCAACGACGACCCTCTGCCCCACACACATTTCATCATTACTCGTACACATTTTATACATACATTTTATACATACATTTTATACATACAGCACACACATCAGTGTCATGTGATTAACACAGACCTGTCCGCTTCCCCATATTCCATCCCCATTGCCTTCCAAAGTTTGCAAGATTGGTCCGTTTTGAACAAAATGCCTCAAATCAGGAACGCAGAGTGCAATTTGAGGGAAATTGTCATGCACATTCCCACTAGGCCAAGGAAGAAATGCCACTTGAAAATTGACACATCAACCTCATGGTTGCGCTATAACAGGCCCTAATCGTGTTTTACCTATAACATCGAGCTGTGTACAACTTTGTATGCACACTTCCTAGAGGCCAAGGAAAAACCTTTGACCTGTATTTTCCACATCTGCTCTTTATAGCGCCACCAGGAGGCCGACTTATGTAAAACACATTATTTGATATTACTCCTTCAGTTTTTATCCCAAATCGGTACACATGATCTCTATAGTCATGTGATCGTGACGGGTCTGTTTGATTTCTCATATTTCATCCTGATTGGCTGCGAGTTTTCAGGAGTAGCCCGTTTTGTACAAAATTCCGCGAATCATGAACACAGTGTCCGATTGCGGTGAAACTGTGCACGCATATTCCCACTATGCTGAAGAAGAAATGCCACTTGACATTTTTCCAAAAATGCTCCTATACTGGTGGAGACCTGTGGCCTGAGGGGCACTTTTTCTAGTATTCGTAATGTTGTCACACTGTTTAGTCTTTAACCACATGAACCCATAGTGTTCTTATTCTCATAAATAGAATATTCTTAAAAAATAGCAAACCTACAAGTTCACAATGCGTCACAAGGTAATGAGCTTGTAGAGCTGCTATTTTTTGATGAAGCATGAAGATTTGGTGTAGAGGGAAATAAGTTAAGTGCAATATTATTAAGCTGTATTTTAACCCTGCTTTGTATGAACTTGTACACTGTGAAAGCTTTTAATAAAATGTTAATTGACAATAGCATGATTTAAGTCTTTAATTAGCAATTCTGATTAAAGTGGTGACACAAAGAATGAAATGAGACACAATTGGACCTGGAAAGAGTTTTTTGCTCATACGCTCTCCTGATTGGTCGAAAAATGGCAACGCACCTGAAAATGTATTTTCTGTTTATTTTAGAGGTGGAGGGATGTGGAGACCACTGTTACTGAAGAAAAACCATAGTGCTGATAGTTCACACTGAGGAACGCCTGTTGTTTCCTTTACTTCAGTACACACACACACACACACACACACACACACACACACACACACACACACACACACACACACACACACACACGGTTGCTAATCCTCTAAGTAATCACAAGGTTTGACTACTACTACTACAGATCAAAGTTTGCTCAACATTTTAGGGACAAGACAGATCTGCTCTAAAACCAGACTTCACACAGCTCTACTGCTGTTTCCTTCTGCTGCTGTGCATTATAAAAATTGGTACATACTTTTTTTTGTGAGTGACATCTTTTATCATTGTTGGGCCTTTTCTGTTGGCACCCATCACACTTGAAAGGGTTAAGTTGACAGTAATTCTCCATCACTTAGAATGTGTGATGAAGAAAACACCAAAGTGGACTCTGGTAAAAAACATCTGTGAGCTTTAATTTTATGTGAATACGGTTGTACCAGTGCCCATATAACTATAAGCATGGCAGTATAAAAAGTATGTCTGGTATTAAAAGGGAGAACAGGACATGCATGCCCCCTTGCCCAGTATGACTTCTGAAGAGCTCCAGCTATAACAAGCCAGTGTAGTCTGATCGTTTTCTAACAGAAAGTACAAATAAAGGGTAAGGTTCATACACAGAGAGAGAGAGAGGGGGGGGGGGGGGGGGGGGTTGGGGGGACTGGGCCTAGTTGCTAATCCTCCAAGTAATCACAAGGTTTGACTATAGTTGAACAGATCAAAGTTCAGCTCGTCACCAACAGCAGTAGTGGTGGTGGTAGCCTACCGTATGTTTCTCAACGTTGCTTTCGGAACTCGGGCGAGTTCCGAAAGCAACGCAGAAGTGCATTAATGACGTTAAACCACCCCCTCTCGTGTAATATTGCTTAATTTAACATTGTTGGTGTTCTTAAAACTGGACAGTTGTGTGTTGTGTAACTTTAGAGAGATCATGACATGATAGCAGGGAAACTGTGACTGCACATCCACCTTCCTCTTTCTGTAGATATTTAGAATTCCATTGAACCATAGAGTATAGCAAAGGAGAAGTGTCAAGTGTGTGTGGGTTTCACTGATCTCCCTCCCTCCTTCTCCCACAGTATGTATGTCCTTGAGGGGCTTCCAGGGGGTCCCCGGGCCAAATGTAATGTATTAATATAGCATTAAAAACCAGTTTCACCACTTTAACCCTTCACATATTTGAAAATAACCGATCTACAAGCTGCTCACACAACGTGTCACCACTGTGAAACCATGTGTGCTTGTGTAGATCAGATATTTTCAGCTATAAATGTGAAACGTACTGTAGCCTATATTTTAAAATAAATTAACGCTGTTAGGCTACTGTACATATGTTTGTGTGGACCCCAGGAAGAGTAGCTGCTGTTGCAACAGCTAGCCTACTATAAGGTAGAGCTAATGTGGATCCAAATAAACAATAAAATGCAGGGTGCATATGCAGGGTAGCATACAGTATATCGCTCTTACGGCGTGTTTAAAATCTCACATGTTCATAATGATTCAAGGTTGTACTTTATTTAATTGTTATACATCTTGTGTACAGATACATAAGCAACTCTTGCATGGTGTGGGCTACTGTAGGCTCTGAGCACTTAAAGAGGATGTGGTTTTGTTCCTGACTTGTTTGTGTTTGCGGTGGTTTCCTGTCTCTCTACATGCTTGTTGTGAAACCGTGACTACATACAATAGCAAGAAGTGTATTAGAAAAAGTGATGAAGTCAAATTATAGGTACTAGTAATTTGGGACATTCTGCATAGTGAATACTTTCTAATGTTGGTACATTCTGATGCCAATACTTTTGTACTATTACTCAATGACATTTTGAATTCTGGACTTTTACTTGTACTTTTACATTTGTTTCTATATTAGATTAGGATTAGAGTTGATGTTGCTTGCTTTGTATTGTGTGGTACACAGAGGGGAGGGGTCACGGCCTGAAAAGGTTGAGCAGCACTGCCCTATACTATAGAGAGGCAAATAGCCCTTGTTTTCAAAAGGCACTGTTCAGACACCCATCAATGCTCTCACTCTGTTTCACACATTGTTCAGACAGTCTGACCACCGGAGAGACGGGTGGCAGCCGTAATGTAGACGGCACCCGGGAGCAGTATGGGTTGGCTGGGTCACCTGAGTGAGGGGTATGATGTTGGGGGACCCGAAACCCAGATGACCTTGGGATACATCACTGAGGATACGTCCCAGGTGCATCCATGCGATGTATTTTTGTTTTTTTAGACACCCATCAATCCTCTCACTCTGTTTCACACATTGTTCAGACACCCATCAATCCTCTCACTCTGTTTCACACATTGTTCAGACACCCATCAATCCTCTCACTGATCTGTTTCACACATTGTTCAGACACCCATCAATCCTCTCACTGATCTGTTTCACACATTGTTCAGACACCCATCAATCCTCTCACTGATCTGTTTCACACATTGTTCAGACACCCATCAATCCTCTCACTCTGTTTCACACATTGTTCAGACACCCATCAATCCTCTCACTGATCTGTTTCACACATTGTTCAGACACCCATCAATCCTCTCACTGATCTGTTTCACACATTGTTCAGACACCCATCAATCCTCTCACTGATCTGTTTCACACATTCCAATCAGCCTATTTGAATGTTGATTAAGTAAACAGACAACAGAGTCACACGTCACTTCTCGTTACCACATTCCATAGCTGTGCAAAAACCTCTGGAAATGAACGGATAGAGGGTGAATAGATTAGTATTTCATATTGCAGTGATGTAAACTTAAGGTAAAATAGTAATACAACCAGTAGTGCAAAGTTAAAAACATGTTAAGTATTGTACTTACTACTTAAGTACAATTTTGAGGTATTTTAGTTAATTACTTGAGCATTTCCAAAACATTTTACTCCACGTACTCAGAGGCACTACAATTATTTGAAAACTTGAAAACTAGTAGTGCTATAGTGAATAATAATAAAGAAATCGCCATATTTATTATTATTATTATTATTATTATTTGTTGTGAATTTCCCATGCCCTCTAAATGGCACCCTCTGCTGGACAAAACCATTCACAGTTCCCCTTCCCTGCATCACCAATCACTCACAGGTGTCTGCCATCAGCACTCTGGGCTGATTGCCATTGTCAGTTCAGGTGTGCTCACCTACAAACACTCCACACACAGTTCACTCACCCAGTTCTCCACTCCAGACCCAAGCCATGCGTCACTGCCCACATGTAAGCTCTTGTTTCTTTGTCTTATATTATGCTTTGAGTTATGTTTTGATGCACTTGATTTATTGCTATATCTGATCTTCATTGTTAACTGCTTAGTATTAAAATGCTCCATTTTCTGTCTTTGTCAGAACCATGGTCTCTGGAATTGTGGAAAATACAACAATCACTTTGAACCTTGCCGATGTCAGCTCTTTAACTGGAGAACTTTTGGGTGGTCAGCAATTTAACAGAACAAACAAACTTTCCAATATTATTATTATTATTATTATAATACCATAGAAGGTTACTACTATCTGTACCAAATATACCGCTGGACTTTGCACATGTAAACAGAGCTGCTACCTTTAAATCTGAGTTTTTCTGTATACTATTTAAATTGTCCTGAGAAAAAGATGCTGCCATTTGTGCCATTGGTGAAGTGAAGGCTCCAATGTGGACCAAAGAGTTCCAGTGTGAAGGCAGTGAGTCTAATCTGCTGGACTGTAGAACCTCAGACTCTACTAGAAACACCTGCTCACCTGACAATACTGTTGGACTCACCTGCTCAGGTAAAAGACAAATACACTATAGCTTTGATTATTAGTTTACATTCATGTCCTATAGTGCCCAGGGCCCACCTATCCTGTATCCAATTTTAGTTGCCAAACCAATGGGTTGTCTTCTCTTGTAATTGACTTTTGTTATCACTTGCAACCTTATGCAAGGTGCATAATAGACTACTGAAGGCTACATGCCTATAAGTGTCATCGTCTGGGGTTTTTTAACTTTAACACACTACAAACAAATTACACAATCAAAACTTTATTTTAGAACACACCCAAATCATAATCTGGTGTGAATGTTCAATCAATTATTCCATCAAAGCAAACGGCATAAACAATATTAGTTTGCCTCTTCTACAAAAATAAAACTTACAAGTTAGCATTCTCTTGTATCATACCATACTACTTGTATTATTTCCCACCACGGAGTAGCCTCACATCAGACTATCCAGCATATCCACCACGGAGGACAGTCAAAACGGGCAGTGTCTGTAGGCAGGTGGGGCGTTACCATGTCTATGCTCGGCTGCAAACGGAATTCACGCGCTGGCAGAGCCCTGTAACCAATGTGACACATTGTGAGCTTGTAGATCGGCCATTTTAAAATGTAGGGGTAAGGGGTGGTGCAAGATATAGCTGTGCGCCTCACTAAATCCACCAGTAGTGCAGGCTTCAGCTTCCAACCTTAGAAGTAGTCTGGCGACAGGAGGACAGGGGTCAGAGGTCAAGGACGGGACTGGGAGCTCCTAGCTGATCCAAGCTCTGCCATAGAGACACACAGGGACTACAAATTTCACGCCCCCAAATGAGACGGCGTCCCCACTTCTGGTCCGTTGGCACGGATACTGCAGGCCAGCCCATAGAAGTCAATTGAAATTCAACTGTAGTTAGCCTACTTTTAAAATAATATGAAATGAACTGAAGACTATATTGATTTGAATAAAAATATGTTTCCAAATGTATGAAGTGTCTTTGTCAACATATATTGTTTTCTCAATAGAGGATGTATTTCACATTTAATTTACCACTTGAATGAGTTACCCATAATGTTAACGGAGCAGAGGGGAGACGGCAGACAGAGAACCTGTCGCTTTTACGGGACGTCACTGCCTTTACGAGGCTACGAGCGCCAACTTTGAAGAGTGGAATTCTCAATATACATCCCGATCCCGACTGACTTTGTTATTCATGTCTATATTTTGAACATGTCACAGGCTTACTATATATGTTCTACCTACCACGGAGCTCCGACGGTGTGTTTTACCGCTGTCAACTTGTTGTATAATTAACTTTGCTGAATAGTTGCATGGGAAAATAACACAGCTAAATGGAGGAGTGACATCCTGACATTTTCAACTACCTAGTGAATACTCCAGATGAGTATTAATAATAGTCTTGCAAGATGCTGTTTAGATCATTTTCAACAAATACATAGCATATAAAACGAAATACAACAAATATATCTGGGTATTGAAAACCTCAGTGGATGCATCCGTGACGTGTATATACCGTGCGACCACTTTGACTTGAGATTTACAATGCTATCACTTTTCACAAACTGATGGAGTATATTATAGTACATTGTAGTATGTATATTGAGATGGCAGGTATGTGACATTGAAAAGGACATTAAACATATGGGACACTTTATTAGAACACAAAAAAAAATCGCTATAGCCTCAGTAATGAACCAGTGAAATTAGGGTATTTTATGATGACTCTCATAGGGATTGTATTGGCAGCTGCAGTACACAGTTGAAACGGACCAGAAGTGGGGCCGCTGTCTCATTTGGGGGCGTGACATTTGTAGTCCCCGTGTGTCTCTATGGAGCCCCTATAGCAGATTCAAACACTGTTCAGGGCTCTGCCATGGCAATGCGTCTGGCTTAAATGACTCATGGATATACTAGGGCAGTTAACATTCCTCAGAAATTACATTTGAATATTGATCTTAAAACTTGGGCCAAATATCAGATCTGATATGATATAGTACTTTATTGTCAGTTCGCACTGAAATTTGTCTTGCGACCCAGCAGCCATGTATGCAGAAACACACTATAGCACAAAGAACAAAACAATATTACAATACCGCTTAGATCAGGGGTTCTCAACGTTTTTGGCTGGGGACCCCCGGAAATGCTTTGGCCATGTCTCACTAAAATGTTAGGGAGGGACTAGTGGAGAAGAGATCCAGTAGAACTAATTTTATGTTTGGTTGCACTCTGAAAATAGCTGTAGATCTGCCATTTTCAGCATTCAACCAAGTGTAAAATCAACCATTACGACATCGTCAAGGCCTGCCAAAATACATTAGTCGACTAATTCAACTGTAGATTTAGTCGACAAATTGAATGATATTTAGTTGACTAAAACTAGACTAACACTATAACACTTTTCAGATGACTAAAATATCACTAAAACTGAATGGAATTGTATTCAAAAGACTATGACTAAAACTAAATCAAAATCAACACTGCCTAAATGCTAGCTATACACTTGGTGGTGAAGGTCACATGCAGTGTCAGAAAGTCACCATGACAACCAACCTGTGTTCGTTTATAACAGACCATTGCTTGTCTTACATTATTAGTATGTGTGTTCGTTCAAAGTAATATTACTTTAAAAAGTCTATTCTCTTGGCTCTGTACAGAGTATGATGTCAGGTTGGTGGGAGGAACCAGTCACTACTGGTAAACTGGAGGTGAAACACCAGGGAGATTGGAAACCAGTGGCTGATTTTACATCTAACTGGAACCTGAAGCCGTCATCTGTGGTGTGTAAACAGCTGGGCTGCGTCTCTGCACATGGAGGTCTGGTTCTGAACGTCAACCTGTTTGGTGGACTTCATCTTCCTGTGTTGGCTCTGAATCGTCACTGAGGAAGTGCATAACATTGCAGGCTGGGAGATCTGTGGAGAGGCTGGAGGTGATCTGTTCATGTAATAAATAATGATTGACTTCTACGCTGACACTAGTCTATAACCCGATATGGACAGCATTGTAAATAATGTCACACCCGAACAACTCACCCAAACACGGTGAAATAGGACTTTTATGTTTTTTTTATCATCTTTTTGACCTATATTTAACAGCCAATGACGGGTCCAAGAGCCCTTGCCAGGGCCTTAAATCCAGTACTGGCCGTACTGTATGTACGGAATTGCAATTCCGTGCTATTTCGTATTTGTGTGAGATGGGGTTGGGTTGTGCATGTGTTCTTGCAGGGTGGAGCTCAGTCTGAAGTGTTAAACATCCATACTGGTTGTGTGTCTTCACAGGGTGACCTCTGCAGTGAGAACAGGATGGTGTGGTGTGGTGTGGTGAGCTGGGGATGTGCTCAGAAGAACAAGCCTGCTGTCCACGCCAACGTCCTATATGTGGACTGGATTAACCAAACCATGACATGAACACAAAGTATATATGGAAATAATTCAATACATCACCTATAGGTTGATTATGGTGATTAGGTTGATCGTCAATGATTGATTATGACCCGACTTCAACCTCCAACACCACATCAATGTCATCCGATCCTCATTTTATCATCTTATAAATGTCGCAAAAATGATCCGATCTGACATAAGTAACTCATGCCTTAATTTTCTACTAACTCACTGTACAAAAGTGTCTAAGGTTGGGTCATCTCAGATATATACCGTATATATATATATATATATATATAATTAGGGCTGGGACTCGATTAAAAAAAAAGCATTTTAATCCCATATCAACATTTGACCTGAAAACCTTTTCTTTTTTTTGGGCAATTAAAACATATTTTGGTATACGAGTGAATCAATGACCCAACCTTATGTGTTGTGCACACACACATACACACTTCCTAAATTTTGGGTCATTTTACCGTGCTCAGGTATTCAGCCATGTATATTATCTTTTTAGTGATAGATAGCATTCCATTTAGCTATGTTTTTTGGTAGTCTCTTTCCAGTCGTCAGGTATAGCTTTCTTTTTGTTTTCTTATAATCTGGTTAAATCCAATGGGTTTACCGCCTGGCATATAGTCCCTGGACCAGCTGACATAGGGGGCATCCCTGTAGGTTTTCTCTATGATTGACCACCTTTATTTTAGGCGGTCCTGAAATGTAATCACTCTCTTCATTATTTTGATGAGTGGGTATTAATGAGTGGGTATCGCCCTAATTCTGCTGTGCAATTTACAACAATTTAGACATTTAGCAGACATTTAATCCAGAGCGCTTTACATTAGGCAAGAACTAAAAGCATGGGGATACATCACATATATAAAATGCATTTATCAAGCATTGCTTGTTGTTTTTCATTCTGTGTGCAGCGTCCACACAGAGGTTAGCCCTTGAGATGCAGGGCCTACATCAATGCATACACACACACACACACACACACTCATTTGTTCATATCACGCTGACCCATTCGTTTTGGGATATGTATCCCGGTGGTAATCATTAAAAAATTAAATTTCTTTAAGGTCCCATGAGTTATGTTTATTGGACTTTAGATAACCTTTGAACTCAGTACGGGGCATCAAATGGGAGATTGGACTACATTTTATTGCAGATTAACTCCTGGTGACTGGATTCAGGAGTTGTGCAGCTGTACAATGACAGCGTCCTGCTATGTTTTCTGCAATGTCCTGTAAACGCTTGTGTATTTATTACTCTGATAACAATTCTTACAATAAATTCTGATCCCCTCCCCTAGTAAAACATGCTCAACCTGCGCTTTGAGAAGCCACTGATACTAGACATGTAGATTAGATTTAAACCAAAACTCTAGACTTGCTTGGTACAGAAGAGTCTCATTCCGCACCCATTCCAGGACGATGAAGTGTGAACAACTGCTGGTTTTGGTGTGAAGCATCTTGTTGAGTTCAATACAATGAAACAATGCCTCCCCTTTCTATGTATGTGATGTATTGCCATGCTTTTTGTAAATTTAATGTAAATCGCTCTGGATTAAGAGTGTCTGCTAAACGCATACATTGTAATTGTAATTTTAATGGAAATGTGTGAAATGGCACTAGGGAAGAAGTATGCCTATATATATTTGTATTTTATGCAGAGTACAATGAGTACATTTGCTTTGCAGCATGGCACATAATGAAGCCAGACTAATATCACACAACACTGGCAGGCTTTTCTTTTTTTGCCAACTGCTGATTCGGTCTGGTTTATTAACGGCTAGAAGTATCTAGGCCTACCTGAGAAGTGTCTCCATAATCAAATATACATACAGTTTATAGAAGATTTAAACACTCTTAGTTTTCTGATCACAGTGAGTTATTTGTTATTCAAATTAACCAAGTTTTCCAACAGCTGGCATTCTGTCATTGGAAGTTGGGATCAACTCCACCATCATGCTTTCCTTGAACAGGAGTGTGTTTACTGCGTTCAGAAAACATTATATTTATAGCAAAACGGATGACATAACAAAATCATAGTTTATGGTATCACGTCACCAGGAATGTCTACTAAATTGATTGTGAGTATTGTTGTTATTAGAACATAGTTTACAATATTTTAGAAGAAAAATGACAAAGGCAACACTTTGATCTGACTCTAGACAGGTGATGTTTTGAGGTTATTACTAAAAAGGAGTGCACTGCTTTCATCTTAGATATACATTCATGATAGAAAGGCACATGTGTGTTAACTGGTCAGCTCTTTGTCGCATTAAATAATATACACAGTAGTTTGTTATAACTAATCGAGGAGAAAACACAAGTGGCACAAGAGAGAAGAGGGCCTTTGTGTGTTGACTCTACATGGTTCTCATGTGGTGTTTAAGTCCAGCCCCTTCAGAGCGTTCAGCACTCCTATCTTAACTTTGCAGAGAGAGCAAGAACAGTTCCAGACCACTCGTATAGATATACACCATAGTACATGTGGTAGTAATAATTTGTAGGAAATCACATTTCATTTAGTGTCACACACACACACACACACACACACACACACACACACACACACACACACACACACACACACGGTTGCTAATCCTCTAAGTAATCACAAGGTTTGACTACTACTACTACAGATCAATTGCAATTAATGTACAATGCAACTATAGTCACAACTTGCAACAACTTGCAATATTATCCTAAAATTGTGCCAACCTGCTACAGGGCAATTCACAACAAGGTCATTTTGTTGTCATTTTGTGTTCAGTCATTATTCCATAATGACTTTTCCCATGACAACGTCAATCACAATGCTATACCTTTGTCCGAGAATTGGGAATATTTGAAGAGCTTTTATCTCCTTGGCTCTGGCTTTGCGTGCCTGCATGTGCCTTTGTGTGTGTGCATGCGTGCGTGCGTGCGTGCGTGCGTGTGTGGGGGTTATGTGGTTTGTCTTCTTTCTCACTCACTGTTAGAACAGGGGTCGGCAACCTTTTTGACATGAAGTGCCATGTTTTAATTTTCTTGATAATCAGTGTGCCTTTTCAACATAAAGTTTAATTATGTCACCACATACAAATGTAATATTTCCATCTGATTTTGATTGTCCATAGGCTGTGCATAACCTTTTTATGTGGCCTATTTTCTTTCACACAGACTCAGAGCCCAGAGTTTGAGTGAATGTAGAATTATGTGCAGGGTGTAATTTATATATAGATGTGAGGGGACTTCATTTCACAGACTAAACTTCTTTGAATACTTCTTAATATTAAAATAAAAGATCTCTCTCACACACTTATGCCAGTGTGCCAGTGACCACCCTCCCCTGTGCCAATGTTGGCACCCGTGCCTGAGGTTGCCTACTCCTGAGTTAGAATGTAGATGTGATGTTGATTTATGAGACGCACTATTACATGCCTAGTGTGTCAAGTCAGCCCCTATTTGTTCTATTACGTTTTTTGCTTATTGTCTCCACCAGCCGAAGGCATGGGGAGAGTATGTTGTGCACTCCGTCCGTGTGTGTGTGTCCGTGTGTCCGTCCGTCCGTGTACAGCTAATCTCTGGCACCGTCGGCCCGGTCGATAACTCTGCACACTCCCTGGATGCCAACGACGACCCTCTGCCCCACACACATTTCATTACTCGTACACATTTTATACATACATTTTATACATACAGCACACAAATCAGTGTCATGTGATTAACACAGACCTGTCCGCTTCCCCATATTCCATCCCCATTGCCTTCCAAAGTTTGCAAGATCTGTCTCAAATCAGGAACGCAGAGTGCAATTTGAGGGAAATTGTCATGCACATTCCCACTAGGCCAAGGAAGAAATGCCACTTGAAAATTGACACATCAACCTCATGGTTGCGCTATAACAGGCCCTAATCGTGTTTTACCTATAACTGCATCGAGCTGTGTACAACTTTGTATGCACACTTCCTAGAGGCCAAGGAAAAACCTTTGACCTGTATTTTCCACATCTGCTCTTTATAGCGCCACCAGGAGGCCGACTTATGTAAAACACATTATTTGATATTACTCCTTCAGTTTTTATCCCAATTTGGTACACATGATCTCTATAGTCATGTGATCGTGACGTGTCTGTTTGATTTCTCATATTTCATCCTGATTGGCTGCGAGTTTTCAGGAGTGGCCCGTTTTGTACAAAATTCCGCGAATCATGAACACAGTGTCCGATTGCGGTGAAACTGTGCACGCATATTCCCACTACGCTGAGGAAGAAATGCCACTTGACATTTTTCCAAAAATGCTCCTATACTGGTGGAGACCTGTGGCCTGAGGGGCACTTTTTCTAGTATTCGTAATGTTGTCACACTGTTTAGTCTTTAACCACATGAACCCATAGTGTTCTTATTCTCATAAATAGAATATTGTACAAACCTACAAGTTCACAATGCGTCACAAGGTAATGAGCTTGTAGAGCTGCTATTTTTTGATGAAGCATGAACCCTGCTTTGTATGAACTGTGAAAGCTTTTAATAAAATGTTAATTGACAATAGCATGATTTAAGTCTTTAATTAGCAATTCTGATTAAAGTGGTGACACAAAGAATGAAATGAGACACAATTGGACCTGGAACAGTATAAGAGTTTTTTGCTCATACGCTCTCCTGATTGGTCGAAAAATGGCAACCCACCTGAAAATGTATTTTCTGTTTATTTTAGAGGTGGAGGGATGTGGAGACCACTGTTACTGAAGAAAAACCATAGTGCTGATAGTTCACACTGAGGAACGCCTGTTGTTTCCTTTACTTCAGTACACACACACACACACACACACACACACACACACACACACACACACACACACACACACACGGTTGCTAATCCTCTAAGTAATCACAAGGTTTGACTACTACTACTACAGATCAAAGTTTGCTCAACATTTTAGGGACAAGACAGATCTGCTCTAAAACCAGACTTCACACAGCTCTACTGCTGTTTCCTTCTGCTGCTGTGCATTATAAAAATTGGTACATACTTTTTTTTGTGAGTGACATCTTTTATCATTGTTGGGCCTTTTCTGTTGGCACCCATCACACTTGAAAGGGTTAAGTTGACAGTAATTCTCCATCACTTAGAATGTGTGATGAAGAAAACACCAAAGTGGACTCTGGTAAAAAACATCTGTGAGCTTTAATTTTATGTGAATACGGTTGTACCAGTGCCCATATAACTATAAGCATGGCAGTATAAAAAGTATGTCTGGTATTAAAAGGGAGAACAGGACATGCATGCCCCCTTGCCCAGTATGACTTCTGAAGA
Source organism: Electrona antarctica (assembly GCF_951216825.1). NCBI lineage: Eukaryota > Metazoa > Chordata > Actinopteri > Myctophiformes > Myctophidae > Electrona > Electrona antarctica. The sequence continues at coordinate 48,824,934 of NC_136807.1, forward strand.
GCTCCAGCTATAACAAGCCAGTGTAGTCTGATCGTTTTCTAACAGAAAGTACAAATAAAGGGTAAGGTTCATACACAGAGAGAGAGAGAGGGGGGGGGGGGGGGGGGGGGGGTTGGGGGGACTGGGCCTAGTTGCTAATCCTCCAAGTAATCACAAGGTTTGACTATAGTTGAACAGATCAAAGTTCAGCTCGTCACCAACAGCAGTAGTGGTGGTGGTAGCCTACCGTATGTTTCTCAACGTTGCTTTCGGAACTCGGGCGAGTTCCGAAAGCAACGCAGAAGTGCATTAATGACGTTAAACCACCCCCTCTCGTGTAATATTGCTTAATTTAACATTGTTGGTGTTCTTAAAACTGGACAGTTGTGTGTTGTGTAACTTTAGAGAGATCATGACATGATAGCAGGGAAACTGTGACTGCACATCCACCTTCCGCTTTCTGTAGATATTTAGAATTCCATTGAACCATAGAGTATAGCAAAGGAGAAGTGTCAAGTGTGTGTGGGTTTCACTGATCTCCCTCCCTCCTTCTCCCACAGTATGTATGTCCTTGAGGGGCTTCCAGGGGGTCCCCGGGCCAAATGTAATGTATTAATATAGCATTAAAAACCAGTTTCACCACTTTAACCCTTCACATATTTGAAAATAACCGATCTACAAGCTGCTCACACAACGTGTCACCACTGTGAAACCATGTGTGCTTGTGTAGATCAGATATTTTCAGCTATAAATGTGAAACGTACTGTAGCCTATATTTTAAAATAAATTAACGCTGTTAGGCTACTGTACATATGTTTGTGTGGACCCCAGGAAGAGTAGCTGCTGTTGCAACAGCTAGCCTACTATAAGGTAGAGCTAATGTGGATCCAAATAAACAATAAAATGCAGGGTGCACATGCAGGGTAGCATACAGTATATCGCTCTTGCGGCGTGTTTAAAATCTCACATGTTCATAATGATTCAAGGTTGTACTTTATTTAATTGTTATACATCTTGTGTACAGATACATAAGCAACTCTTGCATGGTGTGGGCTACTGTAGGCTCTGAGCACTTAAAGAGGATGTGGTTTTGTTCATGACTTGTTTGTGTTTGCGGTGGTTTCCTGTCTCTCTACATGCTTGTTGTGAAACCGTGACTACATACAATAGCAAGAAGTGTATTAGAAAAAGTGATGAAGTCAAATTATAGGTACTAGTAATTTGGGACATTCTGCATAGTGAATACTTTCTAATGTTGGTACATTCTGATGCCAATACTTTTGTACTATTACTCAATGACATTTTGAATTCTGGACTTTTACTTGTACTTTTACATTTGTTTCTATATTAGATTAGGATTAGAGTTGATGTTGCTTGTTTTGTATTGTGTGGTACACAGAGGGGAGGGGTCACAGCCTGAAAAGGTTGAGCAGCACTGCCCTATACTATAGAGAGGCAAATAGCCCTTGTTTTCAAAAGGCACTGTTCAGACACCCATCAATGCTCTCACTCTGTTTCACACATTGTTCAGACAGTCTGACCACCGGAGAGACGGGTGGCAGCCGTAATGTAGACGGCACCCGGGAGCAGTATGGGTTGGCTGGGTCACCTGAGTGAGGGGTATGATGTTGGGAGACCCGAAACCCAGATGACCTTGGGATACATCACTGAGGATACGTCCCAGGTGCATCCATGCGATGTATTTTTGTTTTTTTAGACACCCATCAATCCTCTCACTCTGTTTCACACATTGTTCAGACACCCATAAATCCTCTCACTGATCTGTTTCACACATTGTTCAGACACCCATCAATCCTCTCACTCTGTTTCACACATTGTTCAGACACCCAATCCTCTCACTGATCGGTTTCACACATTGTTCAGACACCGATCAATCCTCTCACTCTGTTTCACACATTCCAATCAGCCTATTTGAATGTTTTTAGACACCCATACAATCCTCTCACTCTGTTTCACACATTGTTCAGACACCCATCAATCCTCTCACTGATCTGTTTCACACATTGTTCAGACACCCATCAATCCTCTCACTCTGTTTCACACATTCCAATCAGCCTATTTGAATGTTGATTAAGTAAACAGACAACAGAGTCACACGTCACTTCTCGTTACCACATTCCATAGCTGTGCAAAAACCTCTGGAAATGAACGGATAGAGGGTGAATAGATTAGTATTTCATATTGCAGTGATGTAAACTTAAGGTAAAATAGTAATACAACCAGTAGTGCAAAGTTGAAAACATGTTAAGTATTGTACTTACTACTTAAGTACAATTTTGAGGTATTTTAGTTAATTACTTGAGCATTTCCCATTTCCAAAACATTTTACTCCACGTACTCAGAGGCACTACAATTATTTGAAAACTTGAAAACTAGTAGTGCTATAGTGAATAATAATAAAGAAATCGCCATATTTATTATTATTATTATTATTTGTTGTGAATTTCCCATGCCCTCTAAATGGCACCCTCTGCTGGACAAAACCATTCACAGTTCCCCTTCCCTGCATCACCAATCACTCACAGGTGTCTGCCATCAGCACTCTGGGCTGATTGCCATTGTCAGTTCAGGTGTGCTCACCTACAAACACTCCACACACAGTTCACTCACCCAGTTCTCCACTCCAGACCCAAGCCATGCGTCACTGCCCACATGTAAGCTCTTGTTTCTTTGTCTTATATTATGCTTTGAGTTATGTTTTGATGCACTTGATTTATTGCTATATCTGATCTTCATTGTTAACTGCTTAGTATTAAAATGCTCCATTTTCTGTCTTTGTCAGAACCATGGTCTCTGGAATTGTGGAAAATACAACAATCACTTTGAACCTTGCCGATGTCAGCTCTTTAACTGGAGAACTTTTGGGTGGTCAGCAATTTAACAGAACAAACAAACTTTCCAATATTATTATTATTATAATACCATAGAAGGTTACTACTATCTGTACCAAATAGACCGCTGGACTTTGCACATGTAAACAGAGCTGCTACCTTTTAAATCTGAGTTTTTCTGTATACTATTTAAATTGTCCTGAGAAAAAGATGCTGCCATTTGTGCCATTGGTGAAGTGAAGGCTCCAATGTGGACCAAAGAGTTCCAGTGTGAAGGCAGTGAGTCTAATCTGCTGGACTGTAGAACCTCAGACTCTACTAGAAACACCTGCTCACCTGACAATACTGTTGGACTCACCTGCTCAGGTAAAAGACAAATACACTATAGCTTTGATTATTAGTTTACATTCATGTCCTATAGTGCCCAGGGCCCACCTATCCTGTATCCAATTTTAGTTGCCAAACCAATGGGTTGTCTTCTCTTGTAATTGACTTTTGTTATCACTTGCAACCTTATGCAAGGTGCATAATAGACTACTGAAGGCTACATGCCTATAAGTGTCATCGTCTGGGGTTTTTTAACTTTAACACACTACAAACAAATTACACAATCAAAACTTTATTTTAGAACACACCCAAATCATAATCTGGTGTGAATGTTCAATCAATTATTCCATCAAAGCAAACGGCATAAACAATATTAGTTTGCCTCTTCTACAAAAATAAAACTTACAAGTTAGCATTCTCTTGTATCATACCATACTACTTGTATTATTTCCCACCACGGCGTAGCCTCACATCAGACTATCCAGCATATCCACCACGGAGGACAGTCAAAACGGGCAGTGTCTGTAGGCAGGTGGGGCGTTACCATGCCTATGCTCGGCTGCAAACGGAATTCACGCGCTGGCAGAGCCCTGTAACCAATGTGACACATTGTGAGCTTGTAGATCGGCCATTTTAAAATGTAGGGGTAAGGGGTGGCGCAAGATATAGCTGTGCGCCTCTCACTAAATCCACCAGTAGTGCAGGCTTCAGCTTCCAACCTTAGAAGTAGTCTGGCGACAGGAGGACAGGGGTCAGAGGTCAAGGACGGGACTGGGAGCTCCTAGCTGATCCAAGCTCTGCCATAGAGACACACAGGGACTACAAATTTCACGCCCCCAAATGAGACAGCGTCCCCACTTCTGGTCCGTTGGCACGGATACTGCAGGCCAGCCCATAGAAGTCAATTGAAATTCAACTGTAGTTAGCCTACTTTTAAAATAATATGAAATGAACTGAAGACTATATTGATTTGAATAAAAATATGTTTCCAAATGTATGAAGTGTCTTTGTCAACATATATTGTTTTCTCAATAGAGGATGTATTTCACATTTAATTTACCACTTGAATGAGTTACCCATAATGTTAACGGAGCAGAGGGGAGACGGCAGACAGAGAACCTGTCGCTTTTACGGGACGTCACTGCCTTTACGAGGCTACGAGCGCCAACTTTGAAGAGTGGAATTCTCAATATACATCCCGATCCCGACTGACTTTGTTATTCATGTCTATATTTTGAACATGTCACAGGCTTACTATATATGTTCTACCTACCACGGAGCTCCGACGGTGTGTTTTACCGCTGTCAACTTGTTGTATAATTAACTTTGCTGAATAGTTGCATGGGAAAATAACACAGCTAAATGGAGGAGTGACATCCTGACATTTTCAACTACCTAGTGAATACTCCAGATGAGTATTAATAATAGTCTTGCAAGATGCTGTTTAGATCATTTTCAACAAATACATAGCATATAAAACGAAATACAACAAATATATCTGGGTATTGAAAACCTCAGTGGATGCATCCGTGACGTATATACCGTGCGACCCCTTTGACTTGAGATTTACAATGCTAGCACTTTTCACAAACTGATGGAGTATATTATAGTACATTGTAGTATGTATATTGAGATGGCAGGTATGTGACATTGAAAAGGACATTAAACATATGGGACACTTTATTAGAACACAAAAAAAAATCGCTATAGCCTCAGTAATAGCCTCAGGAACCAGTGAAATTAGGGTATTTTATGATGACTCTCATAGGGATTGTATTGGCAGCTGCAGTACACAGTTGAAACGGACCAGAAGTGGGGCCGCTGTCTCATTTGGGGGCGTAACATTTGTAGTCCCCGTGTGTCTCTATGGAGCCCCTATAGCAGATTCAAACACTGTTCAGGGCTCTGCCATGGCAATGCGTCTGGCTTAAATGACTCATGGATATACTAGGGCAGTTAACATTCCTCAGAAATTACATTTGAATATTGATCTTAAAACTTGGGCCAAATATCAGATCTGATATGATATAGTACTTTATTGTCAGTTCGCACTGAAATTTGTCTTGCGACCCAGCAGCCATGTATGCAGAAACACACTATAGCACAAAGAACAAAACAATATTACAATACCGCTTAGATCAGGGGTTCTCAACGTTTTTGGCTGGGGACCCCCGGAAATGCTTTGGCCATGTCTCACTAAAATGTTAGGGAGGGACTAGTGGAGAAGAGATCCAGTAGAACTAAAGGACCAGTCATTTTATGTTTGGTTGCACTCTGAAAATAGCTGTAGATCTGCCATTTTCAGCATTCAACCAAGTGTAAAATCAACCATTACGACATCGTCAAGGCCTGCCAAAATACATTAGTCGACTAATTCAACTGTAGATTTAGTCGACAAATTGAATGATATTTAGTTGACTAAAACTAGACTAACACTATAACACTTTTCAGATGACTAAAATATCACTAAAACTGAATGGAATTGTATTCAAAAGACTATGACTAAAACTAAATCAAAATCAACACTGCCTAAATGCTAGCTATACACTTGGTGGTGAAGGTCACATGCAGTGTCAGAAAGTCACCATGACAACCAACCTGTGTTCGTTTATAACAGACCATTGCTTGTCTTACATTATTAGTATGTGTGTTCGTTCAAAGTAATATTACTTTAAAAAGTCTATTCTCTTGGCTCTGTACAGAGTATGATGTCAGGTTGGTGGGAGGAACCAGTCACTACTGGTAAACTGGAGGTGAAACACCAGGGAGATTGGAAACCAGTGGCTGATTTTACATCTAACTGGAACCTGAAGCCGTCATCTGTGGTGTGTAAACAGCTGGGCTGCGTCTCTGCACATGGAGGTCTGGTTCTGAACGTCAACCTGTTTGGTGGACTTCATCTTCCTGTGTTGGCTCTGAATCGTCACTGAGGAAGTGCATAACATTGCAGGCTGGGAGATCTGTGGAGAGGCTGGAGGTGATCTGTTCATGTAATAAATAATGATTGACTTCTACGCTGACACTAGTCTATAACCCGATATGGACAGCATTGTAAATAATGTCACACCCGAACAACTCACCCAAACACGGTGAAATAGGACTTTTATGTTTTTTTTATCATCTTTTTGACCTATATTTAACAGCCAATGACGGGTCCAAGAGCCCTTGCCAGGGCCTTAAATCCAGTACTGGCCGTACTGTATGTACGGAATTGCAATTCCGTGCTATTTCGTATTTGTGTGAGATGGGGTTGGGTTGTGCATGTGTTCTTGCAGGGTGGAGCTCAGTCTGAAGTGTTAAACATCCATACTGGTTGTGTGTCTTCACAGGGTGACCTCTGCAGTGAGAACAGGATGGTGTGGTGTGGTGTGGTGAGCTGGGGATGTGCTCAGAAGAACAAGCCTGCTGTCCACGCCAACGTCCTATATGTGGACTGGATTAACCAAACCATGACATGAACACAAAGTATCCCCGATCATGGCACACGCATATATGGAAATAATTCAATACATCACCTATAGGTTGATTATGGTGATTAGGTTGATCGTCAATGATTGATTATTCGTTTTGGGATATGTATCCCGGTGGTAATCATTAAAAAATTAAATTTCTTTAAGGTCTCATGAGTTATGTTTATTGGACTTTAGATAACCTTTGAACTCAGTACGGGGCATCAAATGGGAGATTGGACTACATTTTATTGCAGATTAACTCCTGGTGACTGGATTCAGGAGTTGTGCAGCTGTACAATGACAGCGTCCTGCTACGTTTTCTGCAATGTCCTGTAAACGCTTGTGTATTTATTACTCTGATAACAATTCTTACAATAAATTCTGATCCCCTCCCCTAGTAAAACATGCTCAACCTGCGCTTTGAGAAGCCACAGATACTAGACATGTAGATTAGATTTAAACCAAAACTCTAGACTTGCTTGGTACAGAAGAGTCTCATTCCGCACCCATTCCAGGACGATGAAGTGTGAACAACTGCTGGTTTTGGTGTGAAGCATCTTGTTGAGTTCAATACAATGAAACAATGCCTCCCCTTTCTATGTATGTGATGTATTGCCATGCTTTTTGTAAATTTAATGTAAATCGCTCTGGATTAAGAGTGTCTGCTAAACGCATACGTTGTAATTGTAATTTTAATGGAAATGTGTGAAATGGCACTAGGGAAGAAGTATGCCTATATATATTTGTATTTTATGCAGAGTACAATGAGTACATTTGCTTTGCAGCATGGCACATAATGAAGCCAGACTAATATCACACAACACTGGCAGGCTTTTCTTTTTTTGCCAACTGCTGATTCGGTCTGGTTTATTAACCAGGCTAGAAGTATCTAGGCCTACCTGAGAAGTGTCTCCATAATCAAATATACATACAGTTTATAGAAGATTTAAACACTCTTAGTTTTCTGATCACAGTGAGTTATTTGTTATTAAAATTAACCAAGTTTTCCAACAGCTGGCATTCTGTCATTGGAAGTTGGGATCAACTCCACCATCATGCTTTCCTTGAACAGGAGTGTGTTTACTGCGTTCAGAAAACATTATATTTATAGCAAAACGGATGACATAACAAAATCATAGATTATGGTATCACGTCACCAGGAATGTCTACTAAATTGATTGTGAGTATTGTTGTTATTAGAACATAGTTTACAATATTTTAGAAGAAAAATGACAAAGGCAACACTTTGATCTGACTCTAGACAGGTGATGTTTTGAGGTTATTACTAAAAAGGAGTGCACTGCTTTCATCTTAGATATACATTCATGATAGAAAGGCACATGTGTGTTAACTGGTCAGCTCTTTGTCGCATTAAATAATATACACAGTAGTTTGTTATAACTAATCGAGGAGAAAACACAAGTGGCACAAGAGAGAAGAGGGCCTTTGTGTGTTGACTCTACATGGTTCTCATGTGGTGTTTAAGTCCAGCCCCTTCAGAGCGTTCAGCACTCCTATCTTAACTTTGCAGAGAGAGCAAGAACAGTTCCAGACCACTCGTATAGATATACACCATTGAAAATAACCGATCTACAAGCTGCTCACACAACGTGTCACCACTGTGAAACCATGTGTGCTTGTGTAGATCAGATATTTTCAGCTATAAATGTGAAACGTACTGTAGCCTATATTTTAAAATAAATTAACGCTGTTAGGCTACTGTACATATGTTTGTGTGGACCCCAGGAAGAGTAGCTGCTGTTGCAACAGCTAGCCTACTATAAGGTAGAGCTAATGTGGATCCAAATAAACAATAAAATGCAGGGTGCATATGCAGGGTAGCATACAGTATATCGCTCTTACGGCGTGTTTAAAATCTCACATGTTCATAATGATTCAAGGTTGTACTTTATTTAATTGTTATACATCTTGTGTACAGATACATAAGCAACTCTTGCATGGTGTGGGCTACTGTAGGCTCTGAGCACTTAAAGAGGATGTGGTTTTGTTCCTGACTTGTTTGTGTTTGCGGTGGTTTCCTGTCTCTCTACATGCTTGTTGTGAAACCGTGACTACATACAATAGCAAGAAGTGTATTAGAAAAAGTGATGAAGTCAAATTATAGGTACTAGTAATTTGGGACATTCTGCATAGTGAATACTTTCTAATGTTGGTACATTCTGATGCCAATACTTTTGTACTATTACTCAATGACATTTTGAATTCTGGACTTTTACTTGTACTTTTACATTTGTTTCTATATTAGATTAGGATTAGAGTTGATGTTGCTTGCTTTGTATTGTGTGGTACACAGAGGGGAGGGGTCACGGCCTGAAAAGGTTGAGCAGCACTGCCCTATACTATAGAGAGGCAAATAGCCCTTGTTTTCAAAAGGCACTGTTCAGACACCCATCAATGCTCTCACTCTGTTTCACACATTGTTCAGACAGTCTGACCACCGGAGAGACGGGTGGCAGCCGTAATGTAGACGGCACCCGGGAGCAGTATGGGTTGGCTGGGTCACCTGAGTGAGGGGTATGATGTTGGGGGACCCGAAACCCAGATGACCTTGGGATACATCACTGAGGATACGTCCCAGGTGCATCCATGCGATGTATTTTTGTTTTTTTAGACACCCATCAATCCTCTCACTCTGTTTCACACATTGTTCAGACACCCATCAATCCTCTCACTCTGTTTCACACATTGTTCAGACACCCATCAATCCTCTCACTGATCTGTTTCACACATTGTTCAGACACCCATCAATCCTCTCACTGATCTGTTTCACACATTGTTCAGACACCCATCAATCCTCTCACTGATCTGTTTCACACATTGTTCAGACACCCATCAATCCTCTCACTCTGTTTCACACATTGTTCAGACACCCATCAATCCTCTCACTGATCTGTTTCACACATTGTTCAGACACCCATCAATCCTCTCACTGATCTGTTTCACACATTGTTCAGACACCCATCAATCCTCTCACTGATCTGTTTCACACATTGTTCAGACACCCATCAATCCTCTCACTGATCTGTTTCACACATTCCAATCAGCCTATTTGAATGTTGATTAAGTAAACAGACAACAGAGTCACACGTCACTTCTCGTTACCACATTCCATAGCTGTGCAAAAACCTCTGGAAATGAACGGATAGAGGGTGAATAGATTAGTATTTCATATTGCAGTGATGTAAACTTAAGGTAAAATAGTAATACAACCAGTAGTGCAAAGTTAAAAACATGTTAAGTATTGTACTTACTACTTAAGTACAATTTTGAGGTATTTTAGTTAATTACTTGAGCATTTCCAAAACATTTTACTCCACGTACTCAGAGGCACTACAATTATTTGAAAACTTGAAAACTAGTAGTGCTATAGTGAATAATAATAAAGAAATCGCCATATTTATTATTATTATTATTATTTGTTGTGAATTTCCCATGCCCTCTAAATGGCACCCTCTGCTGGACAAAACCATTCACAGTTCCCCTTCCCTGCATCACCAATCACTCACAGGTGTCTGCCATCAGCACTCTGGGCTGATTGCCATTGTCAGTTCAGGTGTGCTCACCTACAAACACTCCACACACAGTTCACTCACCCAGTTCTCCACTCCAGACCCAAGCCATGCGTCACTGCCCACATGTAAGCTCTTGTTTCTTTGTCTTATATTATGCTTTGAGTTATGTTTTGATGCACTTGATTTATTGCTATATCTGATCTTCATTGTTAACTGCTTAGTATTAAAATGCTCCATTTTCTGTCTTTGTCAGAACCATGGTCTCTGGAATTGTGGAAAATACAACAATCACTTTGAACCTTGCCGATGTCAGCTCTTTAACTGGAGAACTTTTGGGTGGTCAGCAATTTAACAGAACAAACAAACTTTCCAATATTATTATTATTATTATTATTATACCATAGAAGGTTACTACTATCTGTACCAAATATACCGCTGGACTTTGCACATGTAAACAGAGCTGCTACCTTTAAATCTGAGTTTTTCTGTATACTATTTAAATTGTCCTGAGAAAAAGATGCTGCCATTTGTGCCATTGGTGAAGTGAAGGCTCCAATGTGGACCAAAGAGTTCCAGTGTGAAGGCAGTGAGTCTAATCTGCTGGACTGTAGAACCTCAGACTCTACTAGAAACACCTGCTCACCTGACAATACTGTTGGACTCACCTGCTCAGGTAAAAGACAAATACACTATAGCTTTGATTATTAGTTTACATTCATGTCCTATAGTGCCCAGGGCCCACCTATCCTGTATCCAATTTTAGTTGCCAAACCAATGGGTTGTCTTCTCTTGTAATTGACTTTTGTTATCACTTGCAACCTTATGCAAGGTGCATAATAGACTACTGAAGGCTACATGCCTATAAGTGTCATCGTCTGGGGTTTTTTAACTTTAACACACTACAAACAAATTACACAATCAAAACTTTATTTTAGAACACACCCAAATCATAATCTGGTGTGAATGTTCAATCAATTATTCCATCAAAGCAAACGGCATAAACAATATTAGTTTGCCTCTTCTACAAAAATAAAACTTACAAGTTAGCATTCTCTTGTATCATACCATACTACTTGTATTATTTCCCACCACGGAGTAGCCTCACATCAGACTATCCAGCATATCCACCACGGAGGACAGTCAAAACGGGCAGTGTCTGTAGGCAGGTGGGGCGTTACCATGTCTATGCTCGGCTGCAAACGGAATTCACGCGCTGGCAGAGCCCTGTAACCAATGTGACACATTGTGAGCTTGTAGATCGGCCATTTTAAAATGTAGGGGTAAGGGGTGGTGCAAGATATAGCTGTGCGCCTCACTAAATCCACCAGTAGTGCAGGCTTCAGCTTCCAACCTTAGAAGTAGTCTGGCGACAGGAGGACAGGGGTCAGAGGTCAAGGACGGGACTGGGAGCTCCTAGCTGATCCAAGCTCTGCCATAGAGACACACAGGGACTACAAATTTCACGCCCCCAAATGAGACGGCGTCCCCACTTCTGGTCCGTTGGCACGGATACTGCAGGCCAGCCCATAGAAGTCAATTGAAATTCAACTGTAGTTAGCCTACTTTTAAAATAATATGAAATGAACTGAAGACTATATTGATTTGAATAAAAATATGTTTCCAAATGTATGAAGTGTCTTTGTCAACATATATTGTTTTCTCAATAGAGGATGTATTTCACATTTAATTTACCACTTGAATGAGTTACCCATAATGTTAACGGAGCAGAGGGGAGACGGCAGACAGAGAACCTGTCGCTTTTACGGGACGTCACTGCCTTTACGAGGCTACGAGCGCCAACTTTGAAGAGTGGAATTCTCAATATACATCCCGATCCCGACTGACTTTGTTATTCATGTCTCTATTTTGAACATGTCACAGGCTTACTATATATGTTCTACCTACCACGGAGCTCCGACGGTGTGTTTTACCGCTGTCAACTTGTTGTATAATTAACTTTGCTGAATAGTTGCATGGGAAAATAACACAGCTAAATGGAGGAGTGACATCCTGACATTTTCAACTACCTAGTGAATACTCCAGATGAGTATTAATAATAGTCTTGCAAGATGCTGTTTAGATCATTTTCAACAAATACATAGCATATAAAACGAAATACAACAAATATATCTGGGTATTGAAAACCTCAGTGGATGCATCCGTGACGTATATACCGTGCGACCACTTTGACTTGAGATTTACAATGCTATCACTTTTCACAAACTGATGGAGTATATTATAGTACATTGTAGTATGTATATTGAGATGGCAGGTATGTGACATTGAAAAGGACATTAAACATATGGGACACTTTATTAGAACACAAAAAAAAATCGCTATAGCCTCAGTAATGAACCAGTGAAATTAGGGTATTTTATGATGACTCTCATAGGGATTGTATTGGCAGCTGCAGTACACAGTTGAAACGGACCAGAAGTGGGGCCGCTGTCTCATTTGGGGGCGTGACATTTGTAGTCCTCGTGTGTCTCTATGGAGCCCCTATAGCAGATTCAAACACTGTTCAGGGCTCTGCCATGGCAATGCGTCTGGCTTAAATGACTCATGGATATACTAGGGCAGTTAACATTCCTCAGAAATTACATTTGAATATTGATCTTAAAACTTGGGCCAAATATCAGATCTGATATGATATAGTACTTTATTGTCAGTTCGCACTGAAATTTGTCTTGCGACCCAGCAGCCATGTATGCAGAAACACACTATAGCACAAAGAACAAAACAATATTACAATACCGCTTAGATCAGGGGTTCTCAACGTTTTTGGCTGGGGACCCCCGGAAATGCTTTGGCCATGTCTCACTAAAATGTTAGGGAGGGACTAGTGGAGAAGAGATCCAGTAGAACTAATTTTATGTTTGGTTGCACTCTGAAAATAGCTGTAGATCTGCCATTTTCAGCATTCAACCAAGTGTAAAATCAACCATTACGACATCGTCAAGGCCTGCCAAAATACATTAGTCGACTAATTCAACTGTAGATTTAGTCGACAAATTGAATGATATTTAGTTGACTAAAACTAGACTAACACTATAACACTTTTCAGATGACTAAAATATAACTAAAACTGAATGGAATTGTATTCAAAAGACTATGACTAAAACTAAATCAAAATCAACACTGCCTAAATGCTAGCTATACACTTGGTGGTGAAGGTCACATGCAGTGTCAGAAAGTCACCATGACAACCAACCTGTGTTCGTTTATAACAGACCATTGCTTGTCTTACATTATTAGTATGTGTGTTCGTTCAAAGTAATATTACTTTAAAAAGTCTATTCTCTTGGCTCTGTACAGAGTATGATGTCAGGTTGGTGGGAGGAACCAGTCACTACTGGTAAACTGGAGGTGAAACACCAGGGAGATTGGAAACCAGTGGCTGATTTTACATCTAACTGGAACCTGAAGCCGTCATCTGTGGTGTGTAAACAGCTGGGCTGCGTCTCTGCACATGGAGGTCTGGTTCTGAACGTCAACCTGTTTGGTGGACTTCATCTTCCTGTGTTGGATCTGAATCGTCACTGAGGAAGTGCATAACATTGCAGGCTGGGAGATCTGTGGAGAGGCTGGAGGTGATCTGTTCATGTAATAAATAATGATTGACTTCTACGCTGACACTAGTCTATAACCCGATATGGACAGCATTGTAAATAATGTCACACCCGAACAACTCACCCAAACACGGTGAAATAGGACTTTTATGTTTTTTTTATCATCTTTTTGACCTATATTTAACAGCCAATGACGGGTCCAAGAGCCCTTGCCAGGGCCTTAAATCCAGTACTGGCCGTACTGTATGTACGGAATTGCAATTCCGTGCTATTTCGTATTTGTGTGAGATGGGGTTGGGTTGTGCATGTGTTCTTGCAGGGTGGAGCTCAGTCTGAAGTGTTAAACATCCATACTGGTTGTGTGTCTTCACAGGGTGACCTCTGCAGTGAGAACAGGATGGTGTGGTGTGGTGTGGTGAGCTGGGGATGTGCTCAGAAGAACAAGCCTGCTGTCCACGCCAACGTCCTATATGTGGACTGGATTAACCAAACCATGACATGAACACAAAGTATCCCCGATCATGGCACACGCATATATGGAAATAATTCAATACATCACCTATAGGTTGATTATGGTGATTAGGTTGATCGTCAATGATTGATTATGACCCGACTTCAACCTCCAACACCACATCAATGTCATCCGATCCTCATTTTATCATCTTATAAATGTCGCAAAAATGATCCGATCTGACATAAGTAACTCATGCCTTAATTTTCTACTAACTCACTGTACAAAAGTGTCTAAGGTTGGGTCATCTCAGATATATACCGTATATATATATATATATAATTAGGGCTGGGACTCGATTAAAAAAAAAAGCATTTTAATCCCATATCAACATTTGACCTGAAAACCTTTTCTTTTTTTTTGGGCAATTAAAACATATTTTGGTATACGAGTGAATCAATGACCCAACCTTATGTGTTGTGCACACACACACACATACACACTTCCTAAATTTTGGGTAATTTTACCGTGCTCAGGTATTCAGCCATGTATATTATCTTTTTAGTGATAGATAGCATTCCATTTAGCTATGTTTTTTGGTAGTCTCTTTCCAGTCGTCAGGTATAGCTTTCTTTTTGTTTTCTTATAATCTGGTTAAATCCAATGGGTTTACCGCCTGGCATATAGTCCCTCGACCAGCTGACATAGGGGGCATCCCTGTAGGTTTTCTCTATGATTGACCACCTTTATTTTAGGCGGTCCTGAAATGTAATCGCTCTCTTCATTATTTTGATGAGTGGGTATTAATGAGTGGGTATCGCCCTAATTCTGCTGTGCAATTTACAACAATTTAGACATTTAGCAGACATTTAATCCAGAGCGATTTACATTAGGCAAGAACTAAAAGCATGGGGATACATCACATATATAAAATGCATTTATCAAGCATTGCTTGTTTTTCATTCTGTGTGCAGCGTCCACACACAGAGGTTAGCCCTTGAGATGCAGGGCCTACATCAATGCATACACACACACACACACACACACACACACACACACACACACACACACACTCATTTGTTCATATCACGCTGACCCATTCGTTTTGGGATATGTATCCCGGTGGTAATCATTAAAAAATTAAATTTCTTTAAGGTCCCATGAGTTATGTTTATTGGACTTTAGATAACATTTGAACTCAGTACGGGGCATCAAATGGGAGATTGGACTAAATTTTATTGCAGATTAACTCCTGGTGATTCAGGAGTTGTGCAGCTGTACAATGACAGCGTCCTGCTATGTTTTCTGCAATGTCCTGTAAACGCTTGTGTATTTATTACTCTGATAACAATTCTTACAATAAATTCTGATCCCCTCCCCTAGTAAAACATGCTCAACCTGCGCTTTGAGAAGCCACTGATACTAGACATGTAGATTAGATTTAAACCAAAACTCTAGACTTGCTTGGTACAGAAGAGTCTCATTCCGCACCCATTCCAGGACGATGAAGTGTGAACAACTGCTGGTTTTGGTGTGAAGAATCTTGTTGAGTTCAATACAATGAAACAATGCCTCCCCTTTCTATGTATGTGATGTATTGCCATGCTTTTTGTAAATTTAATGTAAATCGCTCTGGATTAAGAGTGTCTGCTAAACGCATACGTTGTAATTGTAATTTTAATGGAAATGTGTGAAATGGCACTAGGGAAGAAGTATGCCTATATATATTTGTATTTTATGCAGAGTACAATGAGTACATTTGCTTTGCAGCATGGCACATAATGAAGCCAGACTAATATCACACAACACTGGCAGGCTTTTCTTTTTTTGCCAACTGCTGATTCGGTCTGGTTTATTAACCAGGCTAGAAGTATCTAGGCCTACCTGAGAAGTGTCTCCATAATCAAATATACATACAGTTTATAGAAGATTTAAACACTCTTAGTTTTCTGATCACAGTGAGTTATTTGTTATTAAAATTAACCAAGTTTTCCAACAGCTGGCATTCTGTCATTGGAAGTTGGGATCAACTCCACCATCATGCTTTCCTTGAACAGGAGTGTGTTTACTGCGTTCAGAAAACATTATATTTATAGCAAAACGGATGACATAACAAAATCATAGATTATGGTATCACGTCACCAGGAATGTCTACTAAATTGATTGTGAGTATTGTTGTTATTAGAACATAGTTTACAATATTTTAGAAGAAAAATGACAAAGGCAACACTTTGATCTGACTCTAGACAGGTGATGTTTTGAGGTTATTACTAAAAAGGAGTGCACTGCTTTCATCTTAGATATACATTCATGATAGAAAGGCACATGTGTGTTAACTGGTCAGCTCTTTGTCGCATTAAATAATATACACAGTAGTTTGTTATAACTAATCGAGGAGAAAACACAAGTGGCACAAGAGAGAAGAGGGCCTTTGTGTGTTGACTCTACATGGTTCTCATGTGGTGTTTAAGTCCAGCCCCTTCAGAGCGTTCAGCACTCCTATCTTAACTTTGCAGAGAGAGCAAGAACAGTTCCAGACCACTCGTATAGATATACACCATAGTACATGTGGTAGTAATAATTTGTAGGAAATCACATTTCATTTAGTGTCACAATTGCATGGATTCCAGTGCCTATATTCAATGCCTAAGTTCAATGCATATTTTAGTTCTAGTCCACAATCAACTCACCGACATGCAGCACCGACATGTCCAAATATTGGTTTAACCACATGAATATGCTGTGTGACTAAAAAAATGTGAATTTGATGTTAATTATTTCGTTAAGTTACCTACTTATACTTATACACCAGTATAAGTTCAGGTTGATTTAAGTTGAACTGTATACATCCTCATGTGTTATTTTGTCACAAGTAGAAATGCTTATTTATTTGCCCCATAGGCCTATCATACACATACAACATAGAGCAAAGTATTTTCTTTGTTCAGTCCATAGTAGCCTATGTATTACTTAGCTATTACATTTTAAGTATTTTATTGAATTTCCACAACATTTTACAAAGTAGCACAGTACATATCAATATTCAACTTCAAGACTTGGAATTACAGCAGCCTGAGCAGTCCCAGTCCAGTACATTATGACTTTTGAGAGTTCCCCTCCAATCGGTGCCAGTGGTGCATGGTACCTCCCCAAACAAGGAGGTCCCTCACCACTGACCAATCAGAGAACAACGGCGTCTCAGAAGCGCAAATAAAAGCAGAAGTTTGCGGCTGCAATAAGCATTCTATTCTCAACTTCTTTGGAAGAGAACAAGACAAGATACAATGGCAAGAACTAAGAAGCAGACCGCTCGTATGTCCACCGGCGGCAAAGCGCCCAAGAAACAGCTCGCCACCAAGGCAGCTCGTAAGAGCACGCCGGCAACCGGTGGAGTGAAGAAACCTCACCGTTACCGTCCAGGTACAGTGGCTCTGAGGGAGATCCTGCTTATCCGCAAGCTGCTCTTCCAGCGCCTGGTGCGGGAGATCGCCCAGGACTTTAAGACCGACCTGCGCTTCCAGAGCTCCGCCGTCATGGCTCTCCAGGAGTCGGCCGAGGCTTATCTGGTCGGACACCAACCTGTGCGCCATCCACACCAAGAGGGTGACCATCATGCCCAAAGACATCCAGCTGGCCCGTCGTATCCGCGGAGAACGTGCTTAAACTAATCTGTCACTGCCACAACCCCAAAACGGCACTTTTAAGAGCCACCAAATTCGTTATTTGAAGAGCAATTATTCCTTTGATATATACACTGGATCTAGCCCAAACATTTAGACTCTCGTAGAGGTTTTTTTCGATTCTGACGAATCTCTTAACGAGAGTCTAAACGACTAGGTCCCCTTTAAGAGGGCTCGTGTTTACGTTTCTGCCTCAAAATCACTCTTACCTTGTACAAATGCAAAATCTTAAAATAATCAAGATTGCCCCACATGTCCGGTGGGTGTTCGGAAAACAATTACTTCCGTAGCGACCGTAGTTTTCAATAAAAAAAATATTTTAATCCACTCCGTCCATACTCCTCCATTGTAAATGCGCAACAGAACATTGGCCGCGCCCCTAGTGGCCAGGGTTCTGTTGCGCATTTACAATGGAGAGAAAACCAAGATGGCCGCCAGATTCCGAGACAGAGTATGGACTTTAGTATGGACGGAGTGGATTAAAATATTTTTTTTATTGAAAACTACGGTCGCTACGGAAGTAATTGTTTTCCGAACACCCGCCGGACATGTGGGGCAATCTTGATTATTTTTAGATTTTGCATTTGTACAAGGTAAGAGTGATTTTGAGGCAGAAACGTAAACACGAGCCCTCTTAAAGGGGACCTAGTCGTTTAGACTCTCGTTGAGAGATTCGTCAGAATCGAAAAAAAAACTCTACGAGAGTCTAAATGTTTGGGCTACACTGGATCCATTCACAACATGACAATAAGCCAAAACTACTGAGATACATATTTGTGACAACGGTCAGCTGTGTAGGGGTAGGGTGACCAGATCCAAACTGTTCATTTGAGGGACAGAAGTATCGCTTGTCCCACACAAGCGATACTGGAGTACCGGGTTAGCAACTTACTACTTGAGTGCTATTTGAGTGCTATATTAAATGCCTTGATGTCATATTCGACCATAGGCTTATTGGGTATAAACTCCTCTGGTGTCTCACATTTTGTTTTAAAATCATGCTTTATTTTTATGCTATTTTAACAGGCTTAAAAACACAACTTGCAGGAACAGACAATGAGAGAGCTTTACAACAGAAGGCCAACTATTAGGGGACTAAACTATTAGGGTATTTGCCTGCCAGTCACAATGTGGGACAGGGTCTCAATTTGTGGAACGCCTGAAAAGTCTTGGAAATGAGGGACTGTCCCACGCAAAGAGGGACATCTGGTCACCCTATGTAGGGGTGTATGCATGTCCACTGTGCCATTCGTTTAGCAGACTTTTAAATTAAATGATCGGTTATTTAATTACTATATTTAGGTCAGCAATATTATAATAATACATCTAACTGAAATTACGATGATTAAATGTGATGAACATGCAAATTATTTCAATCACTCAGACATTCAGCTCCACCCTGGGGCATGTACCATTTTTTTGGAACTCTACATGCTTCATACAAACCAGTAGATTTTCATAGTCCTGGAACGACACTCATGTACAAAGCAAGTCTAGAGAGTTTTGGATGTATGTCTTATGTGGCTTCTCAGAGTGGAGGCGGGGGTTGAGGCATGTTATAAGAAAACAAAAAGAAAGCTACCTGACGACTGGAAAAAGAGCTAAATGGAATGCTATCACTAAAACGATAATATACATTGGCTGAATACCTGAGCACGGTAAATGACCCAAAACTTAGGAAGCACCTGTGAGTGAATAGAGAAAGGACTATTCACCCACTGCATACAACATTTGGTGTTTTTTTTGTTTTCTGAGCTCATTTGCACCCCCAAAAAAACTCCAGCCAAGAAGGTTGCCAAACCCAAGGAAGCAAAGAAGGCAGCTCCCAAAAAGAAGTAAACCGTCTGTTCCAACTTGATATCCACAAAAGGCTCTTTTAAGAGCCAAACACATTATTTTATAAGAGTGTCCTCTTCACTTTATCGGCACACCATGGTCACATGTAGCACTGTTATAATAACCCGTTCATGCCTGTGTGTATGCATTAATAGTGAAATACCTTCTATTCTACACCATGGGATAATATTAATATCCATGTTATGCTTGTGTGATAGAGAGAGAGGGGGGAGGGTGTTGGCTACTCCCACACAACTCCTTACGTCCTCAGCACACATAAAGAGACGAGGCTCTGAGTTCTCAAATTCATTCACTTTGAAGAGTGCTCTCCGATTGTGTGATCAGAATATAAAATAGAGCGATCATACTAGGCTTATAAAAATGTCCGACACCGAGCAGCAGTTCATGGAAACGTCGGAAAACGGCCACAAACTCGACGAGGATTTTAACGGAGGCGCCGCCGGCGCCGAGGAGGAGGAACCGCAGCACGAGTTGGAGGAGGCAGAGCTTCTCATTTTAGGGGGGGTCCTTTTACACATACATAGGCCTACATCAATGCATACACGCACACACACACACACACACACACACACACACACACACACACACACACACACACACACACACACACACACACACACACACACACTCATTTGTTCATATCACGCTGACCCATTCGTTTTGGGATATGTATCCCGGTGGTAATCATTAAAAAAATAAATTTCTTTAAGGTCCCATGAGTTATGTTTATTGGACTTTAGATAACCTTTGAACTCAGTACGGGGCATCAAATGGGAGATTGGACTACATTTTATTGCAGATTAACTCCTGGTGACTGGATTCAGGAGTTGTGCAGCTGTACAATGACAGCGTCCTGCTATGTTTTCTGCAATGTCCTGTAAACGCTTTTGTATTTATTACTCTGATAACAATTCTTACAATAAATTCTGATCCCCTCCCCTAGTAAAACATGCTCAACCTGCGCTTTGAGAAGCCACTGATACTAGACATGTAGATTAGATTTAAACCAAAACTCTAGACTTGCTTGGTACAGAAGAGTCTCATTCCGCACCCATTCCAGGACGATGAAGTGTGAACAACTGCTGGTTTTGGTGTGAAGCATCTTGTTGAGTTCAATACAATGAAAAAATGCCTCCCCTTTCTATGTATGTGATGTATTGCCATGCTTTTTGTAAATTTAATGTAAATCGCTCTGGATTAAGAGTGTCTGCTAAACGCATACATTGTAATTGTAATTGTAATGGAAATGTGTGAAATGGCACTATATATATTTGTATTTTATGCAGAGTACAATGAGTACATTTGCTTTGCAGCATGGCACATAATGAAGCCAGACTAATATCACACAACACTGGCAGGCTTTTCTTTTTTTGCCAACGGCTGATTCGGTCTGGTTTATTAACCAGGCTAGAAGTATCTGGGCCTACCTGAGAAGTGTCTCCATAATCAAATATACATACAGTTTATAGAAGATTTAAACACTCTTAGTTTTCTGATCACAGTGAGTTATTTGTCCAAATTAAAATTAACCAAGTTTTCCAACAGCTGGCATTCTGTCATTGGAAGTTGGGATCAACTCCACCATCATGCTTTCCTTGAACAGGAGTGTGTTTACTGCGTTCAGAAAACATTATATTTATAGCAAAACGGATGACATAACAAAATCATAGTTTATGGTATCACGTCACCAGGAATGTCTACTAAATTGATTGTGAGTATTGTTGTTATTAGAACATAGTTTACAATATTTTAGAAGAAAAATGACAAAGGCAACACTTTGATCTGACTCTAGACAGGTGATGTTTTGAGGTTATTACTAAAAAGGAGAGCACTGCTTTCATCTTAGATATACATTCATGATAGAAAGGCACATGTGTGTTAACTGGTCAGCTCTTTGTCGCATTAAATAATATACACAGTAGTTTGTTATAACTTGTTTTAATCGAGGAGAAAACACAAGTGGCACAAGAGAGAAGAGGGCCTTTGTGTGTTGACTCTACATGGTTCTCATGTGGTGTTTAAGTCCAGCCCCTTCAGAGCGTTCAGCATCAGTCTGTGAGAGTTTACTTGAGAGAAGGAACAGCAATCTACTATCCGAGACAATAATGGCAGAAGTCGCACCAGCACCAGCTCCGTCACCGGCCAAGGCCGCCAAGAAGAAGGCACCACCCCGACCCAAGAACACCGGCCCCAGCGTCGCTGAGCTGGTCGTCAAGGCCGTGTCCGCCTCCAAGGAGCGGAGCGGTGTGTCCCTGGCTGCGGTCAAGAAGGCTCTGGCTGCCGGCGGCTACGATGTTGAGAAGAACAAGTCCCGCGTTAAGATCGCCGTCAAGAGCCTGGTCGCTAAAGGCACCCTGGTCCAGCTCAAAGGCACCGGGGCTTCTGGCTCTTTCAAGATGAACAAGGCAGAAGCGGTGAAGGTAAAGAAACCTATTGCTAAGAAAGCAGTTAAAGCAAAGAAGCCTGCTGCAGCCAAGAAACCCGCAGCAGCTAAGAAGCCCAAGAAGGTGGCAGCAAAGAAGCCCGCAGCCGCCAATAAATCACCCAAGAAAGCCAAGAAGCCTGCCGCCAAGAAAGTAGCAGCTAAAAGCCCGAAGAAGGCCGCCAAGAGCCCCAAGAAAGTGGCTAAGAAGCCCGCAGCAGCGGGCTTCTTAGCCAGGCTAAGATACTTCATTATGTGCCATGCTGCAAAGCAAATGTACAGAGCAAGCGATTTACATTAAATTTACAAAAAGCATGGCAATACATCACATACATAGAAAGTAGTAAATGCGTAAGCTAAGAACGTAACAGTGGAATATCTATATAATGACACTATAAACTATACGTATACTATACTATAAAGTGCTGTGACTACATACAATGCAATTCTAGTGTTGTCTACATAACACGATATAAGTCCAAGCTCCAGCCAAGAAGGTTTCCAAACCCATGGCAGCAAAAAAGGCCGCTCCCAAAAAGAAGTAAACTGCCTGCTCCATCTTTATACCCACAAAAGGCTCTTTTAAGAGCCGACCACATTATTTGATAAGAGTATACTATCCTCACTTTTTACGTCATGGTCACATGTTGGCACTGGAAGCTTATGGCTTTATATTAATACATTTTCGTATACATTTTTTTTGCCTTACGAGCAAAAATATGGACCCTTTCTAAAATATTCATTGCTAATATTATGTATTGCAAACATAATTTCTGCTGCTGACCTATCTATGATGCTCTCATTGCTCTGATCCAAAACAGTACAACACAATATTCAATGCATGGCATTACATTACATCAGATAATGAATACATGTCATCAGATTAATACATCAAAGTTACTCACGTAATCAAATCAATACATTCAGTTAGAACATTTTGCAAATCCCCCCCACCCCTAATAAATATTGACATCAATATTTGTGAAGCCATCAATCAATGGGCCATTTGCTTTTAATGAAAAGCATGTACACCCAGGTTGGTGTTTTTCTATATACTGTAGAAGAGTGATAAACACATCTTACAAAATGTCTTGTGTTGGGTGACATTGCGTGAAGACTATTAGTTGTGTGGCCCAATGTTCTGCATGACTCCTTTTGTTCTAAATAACACAATGAGGGGGGGCACGCTACTAGGGGGGGGCACGCTACTATGAAAGGCAAAGCCATTTTATTTCAACAAGTCAATTAAATGTGCTTTACACAGAACATCAAGCAATGGTGTTCCAAAACTATGGAATGCACTTCCCAGCAATCAGAACTGCAGCCTCACTCACAATATTCCGCTATAGTCTGAAAACCCACCTTTTCAGACTCCATCATGGCCCGTAGCACTTACACTACCCCCTTAGATAGCACTTTATGTAGACTTATAGATAGCATTTGATACAGACTTATATCGTGTTATGTAGACAACACTAGAATTGCATTGTATGTAGTCACAGCACTTTATAGTATAGTAGTTGTCGAAACCCTCTGACAACCAGTCCGTGGGTATTTCCTAGGCTGGATCACCATAGGAAACAAAGTTCTTAGTCTTGCACTGTTGCTTGGTGTTAAAGCACTCTCTGTAGTTGTTCTCATGCATGTGCACACACACACACACACACACACACACACACACACACACACACACACACACACACACACACACACACACACACACACACACACACACACACACACACACACACACACACACACACACACACATACACACTTCCTAAATTTTGGGTCATTTTACCGTGCTCAGGTATTCAGCCATGTATATTATCTTTTTAGTGATAGATAGCATTCCATTTAGCTATGTTTTTTGCAACCCGGTCTCCCCCAAATACGGTGAAATAGCACGGATTGGCACACAGCAAATGCGTGCATATGACACTAGATTCCCCGACATTCCGTGGATATGTACTTTATTTCCTCCCCGTTCACTTCTATACGTTTCTCGTCGGTGACGTCACGAGGACAATCCGTGGATATGTACTAGATTTCCTCCCCGTTCACTTCTATACGTTGCTCGTCAGTGACGTCACGTCACGAAAATAAAAAAAATCGATAGGTTTGCAATATTAACAACACTCAATAAAATATATATCACTACTGATGATGTTTGACGACTATTTCTATGTATTTGATGTATGTGTAAATCACTCTGGAAGCTAAATGCTATAATAGTTCAGCCATTGTGCTACTTAGAATAATAATAATACTTCTATATTATTATTATTATTATTATTATTATTATATTAATGATACATTAATAGAAAGCCCAACAATCTGTAGGCCTACATATTTACTGCTTCTATATTATTATTATTATTATTATTATTATTATTATTATTATTATTATTATTATTATTATTATTATTATTATTATTATTATATTAATGATACATTAATAGAAAGCCCAACAATCTGTAGGCCTACATATTTACTGCTTCTATATTATTATTATTATTATTATTATTATTATTATTATTATTATATTAATGATACATTAATAGAAAGCCCAACAATCTGTAGGCCTACAT
Organism: Electrona antarctica; assembly: GCF_951216825.1. Taxonomy (NCBI): domain Eukaryota; kingdom Metazoa; phylum Chordata; class Actinopteri; order Myctophiformes; family Myctophidae; genus Electrona; species Electrona antarctica. The sequence continues at coordinate 48,849,647 of NC_136807.1, forward strand.
ATTTACTGCTTCTATATTATTATTATTATTATTATTATTATTATTATTATTATTATTATTATTATTATTATTATTATTATTATATTAATGATACATTAATAGAAAGCCCAACAATCTGTAGGCCTACATATTTACTGCTTCTATATTATTATTATTATTATTATTATTATTATTATTATTATTATTATTATTATATTAATGATACATTAATAGAAAGCCCAACAATCTGTAGGCCTACATATTTACTGCTTCTATATTATTATTATTATTATTATTATTATTATTATTATTATTATTATTATTATTATTATTATATTAATGATACATTAATAGAAAGCCCAACAATCTGTAGGCCTACATATTTACTGCTTCTATATTATTATTATTATTATTATTATTATTATTATTATTATTATTATTATATTAATGATACATTAATAGAAAGCCCAACAATCTGTAGGCCTACATATTTACTGCTTCTATATTATTATTATTATTATTATTATTATTATTATTATTATTATTATTATTATTATATTAATGATACATTAATAGAAAGCCCAACAATCTGTAGGCCTACATATTTACTGCTTCTATATTATTATTATTATTATTATTATTATTATTATTATTATTATTATTATTATTATTATTATTATATTAATGATACATTAATAGAAAGCCCAACAATCTGTAGGCCTACATATTTACTGCTTCTATATTATTATTATTATTATTATTATTATTATTATTATTATTATTATTATATTAATGATACATTAATAGAAAGCCCAACAATCTGTAGGCCTACATATTTACTGCTTCTATATTATTATTATTATTATTATTATTATTATTATTATTATTATTATTATTATTATATTAATGATACATTAATAGAAAGCCCAACAATCTGTAGGCCTACATATTTACTGCTTCTATATTATTATTATTATTATTATTATTATTATTATTATTATTATTATTATTATTATTATTATTATTATTATATTAATGATACATTAATAGAAAGCCCAACAATCTGTAGGCCTACATATTTACTGCTTCTATATTATTATTATTATTATTATTATTATTATTATTATTATTATTATTATATTAATGATACATTAATAGAAAGCCCAACAATCTGTAGGCCTACATATTTACTGCTTCTATATTATTATTATTATTATTATTATTATTATTATTATTATTATTATTATTATTATTATTATATTAATGATACATTAATAGAAAGCCCAACAATCTGTAGGCCTACATATTTACTGCTTCTATATTATTATTATTATTATTATTATTATTATTATTATTATTATTATTATTATTGTTGTTATTTCTTGGCTCGCTCCACATGGAACTTCCGGGACGGGGGGGGGGGGGAGTCGCTCCACAATCCACATGCGACTTCCGGAGAACAAGGAGCAGCTTTTCAGGTGTATGTTTAAGGTGAGTTTTTATTATGGATAGCTTTTTTATTAATCTAATGATCTGCCCGTTCACACAGGCAGATTAAACGATGCGGTCTACCATTCGTTGTCAATGGAAGCCAGCGAAATCACGTTGATAGACGGAACGATGCATGTAGCCGTGTGAACGCTCCATTGTTGTTGATGTTGATGTTGTTTACGTTAGGGACCATGTCTCAGATTTGCAATTTATCTTTGTATTTTTTAGCATGCTAGATGACGCTGTAGCCCCGCGGTGGCTATTCAGCAGCTATATGTATTGAATGAGTACTTTTTTCTGCAGTTTGCAGAAAAAGCAAATGAAAATATAGCCCCATATGTGCCCTCTCCCTACGCTCATTCTGTAGCTCGGAGCTACAGAATGAGCGTAGGGAGAGGGCACATATGGGGCTAATGAAAATACAGTTCATTACATGGTATGCTAAGAGGATCACCTCATGTGTTGCTCAAACCCTTACCACAATGCAATACCCCATTTGAAAAGACATGCCAGGGACCCCCATAAGAGAAGTTTTTACAGTTTAATTTCAAGGACCCCCAGTTTGACATGCATTAGTCTACGGACCCCCCATTTAATGGCATTTATATCTCTGGGACCACCAATTTATATTGTAAAATCAATGTTATTTTAACTCTGAGAGTGTACAAATGGAACGGGTCCATTTGGTTCCATTTGTGTAGACTCTGAGTTACAGACCCATAATGGTCCATTTGGTTCCAAACTATAATTTAGCTGGGGACCCCCTGGAACTCCCTCAGGTACCCCTGGGGGTCCACGGACCCCACTTTTGGAACCACTAGGTTAGATAGAGATAGGTATGTAGGTAGTGGTTCTTGGTTTACTATGAATCTAGATTACTATTTCTATGCATGTGGTGTATTAATATTACCTTATGTCAAATTGAGTCATTTGGTCATTGTAATTCAAATCTCATCAAAATTGTAGGAGCCAAAATACATCTTTTTTTTGTATAAATAAATAAGATAGAATAAAGACGACAATTACATTACATAGTTATTTAGGATTACAGTATAATATAGTGTAGTTATGTATGTTAATTCTCTCTCTCTCTCTCTCTTTCTCCCCCACAGTGAAGCTCAAGCACAAAAAGAGTAGGTTATTATATTATAACGTAGTCTACTATACAGATTGGAGAAATGTACATTATATTCATTACAATGTTTAATTAGTGCTGCTTTAAGTAATTGTTTCCCCCCTTTCCCTTAAAATAATAATTGTAGAAATGCCCTCTAACACCAGGACCTGCCACCAATGCAAGGCAAAGATGCCATGTGGCATTCAAACATGCAAAAAGGTAGGTAATATATACAGTACAGTATGCCTTTAGCATATACTGCATTTGAAATAGAATTTGACTACGTTTTAAGAGAACCCTTGTATCTTAATTGTACCTCTTATAGTGCTCTCATCCTTGCTCTCTCTCTCACTTACACAGTGTGGGCAGCTGTTGGGCTTTAAAGAGCGCCACACCAGGAACCTGGTTCTGTTCCGCAAAACCGCTGACCAGTGGGCAGCAAAGACCAAGAAGGCCGGCAATGGCTCAAAAGTCGTGGACCGTGCATTGGAGATGGTAATACATTTTTTTTTCTTTCTATTTTGTATTATTGTATTTTTGGTCTATTGTATTTATTTTGTAGTTTTATACTATGAATGTTTTTGTCTTATTTAGGGACTTGGTTTATTGACTTATGGTGTTTCCCTTCATCCGAATGCTTGTTACATTCAAAATAATTTCTGCCTAAGTCAGAAAGTTGGCCTCATAGCATAAGTGCCTGCGTAACTTTTGGAATATAACAAGCATTCTGATTTGGATATCCGCAGTCTTAGATGGAGAGTGGAAATGTCAATTTGGTCAAAACATGACTAGAATTTGAACCATGTAGCACCTGCACAACCTATGTCTTGTCTTAAGCCCAAACCACACCAAAGGGTTGGGACAAAACCGTTTTTAAGGTCAACCACACCAGTGCAACTCAGGAGTTGCATACTGTAGGTGTGGTTGACCTTTAAAAAACGGTTTTGTCTCTACGGCTTGGAATAAACTCCCATTATACCTAAGACAGGCAGTAGATAGATGGCTTTAAAGTTCAAGAGCAATTTCTTAATACTTGCTTTTAATTGATTTTTAATCCTGTGTTATTCATGTCCTCGATGTTTTGCCTTATTCACTGCCTTTTTTGATATTATTTGAATGTATTTTCATGCTTTTGCTTTTATTTTTTCTTCATTGCTCTGTAAAGCACTTTGAGCTACATGTCATGAAAAGTGCTCCAAATAAAGTTTTATTGTGATATTAGTCTGGCCATGCCAGGCTAAAGCATAAAGGGCTTTTTTCAGTGAACGACACCAGCTGAAATAGCCGTTCATTGGGCTTTGTGACCCTGCCATGACAATGTTTGCTGTTATGCTTTTCATTGCTTTAGGTGGAGAGAATGAAGGCATTGGGGCACGTTCCCTTGCTCCTCTGGGGGAAGCCCACAAAGGGAAAGAATGCCGGCTGGAAAGCCGACATGCACTTTCCCTTTCAGCTTCCCCCAGAGGGGCATGTGTTACTGCGCAAGATGCTGGCCCTTTTTGAGGGATTACTCCAAGGTAGGTTAGAGCACGATATCTATATCCATGACATTGGTCCTGTATTATGTCCAGATGGAGCATATTTAAATGTACTATACCTTTTTTGTTTTTCTGTTTTTGTTCTTTAAAAGCATGCAATTCTGTGAGGGAAGAGGGGAGAGACACGCAGGACATAGGAGAAGGAGAGGAGAGCGAGAGAGTAGAGGAGAGAGAGATGGGGGCAGAGTTGGCAGGGGATGCAGAGGGTGAGGTGGAGGAAGACGTGGGTGATGAGGATGGACAAGTAGGGGATGTAGAAGGTGGAGAGATGGGTGAGGGCGGGAATGAGAGCAGGAAGGAGCAGGAAGAGATGGTGGAGGCAGAGGAAGTTGAGACGGAGAAGAAGGGTGGAGAGATGGAGGAGGACATGGGTGATGAGGATGGACAAGTAGGGGATGTAGAAGGTGGAGAGATGGGTGAGGCCGGAGAAGAGGGCGGGAATGAGAGCAGGAAGGAGCAGGAAGAGATGGTGGAGGCAGAGGAAGTTGAGACGAAGAAGAAGGGTGGAGAGATGGAGGAAGACATGGGTGATGAGGATGGACAAGTAGAGGGTGGAGAGATGGGTGAGGCCAGAGAAGAGGACGGGAAAGAGAGCAGGAAGGAGCAGGAACAGATGGTGGAGGCAAAGGAAGCTTCTTCTTCGGCTGAGCCGCCGAAGAAGAAGAAGAAGAAGAAGGAGGGACCAACTACAAGGTAAGTGACGATACAGAATAGAAGATGCTGAGCAATTGAGTATATGCAGACCGCAGCCATCTTGCCATTAAAGGAGAATACTAGAAGGCTTTCTTACCTTTATTTGTAGTTGTTACGTCCCCACCAAAGAGGTCCAGGTGTTATTTTGTGCAAAAGCGCATTATTGGCTATTTCCCCTACCATAAGCCCTCAATGAATTGCATTGAATTGAATGGGGCTATGGGGTGTTGTGCCAATTCGCTTATTTCCATCGCTCAAAAATCTTTTTTTTTGTATCCTCTTCAGAATGTAAATAGTATCCCAAGTGGCACACTTTACTACTTATTTCGATGGAAATAAGCCAATTTTAGCACAAAAACCCAACCCCCATTGAGGGTTTATGGTAGGGGAAATAGCCAATAATGCACTTTTGCACAAAATAACACCTGGACCTCTTTGGTGGGGACGTAACAACTACAAATAAAGGTAAGAAAGCCTCTAGTATGGAATTCTCCTTTTAAGTTAATTGCAGGTTGCTAACTAGTTGCAATTCCTTGCAGGTGATTATTTATGTGTTGGAGTTTGGAAGCGCTTGTTCGATATCACTCAATGGCCCTGCCCTGCATACCAACTGTTTTGAATTTGCACATAGCCAAATGCAGAAAGCAGCAGGACGTTGCTTTGCTGAAAGCGAGCGCTTCCAAACTCTGATCTCAAGATGGCCACGGTCTGCATAAGTCAATAGAGGTGATCATAACTATGCAGAACAGGTGGGCAATCTTTTGCTCTTGCTCAGCAACTTAAATTTCATTTCAATAGAGGGTATGCGCATGCATAAAGTGAATGGCAGATCGAGTGGCAAAGTGAGTGTAATGCAATCATATAGGACTTTTCTGTTTGCATGTATGGGCTGTCAAGGCCAGAAAGTAGTTTTTTGCTACTCAGTAGGCATTCCCTCATAACTTCTGGGTATGAGGACCAGACCAGAGACTGGAAAGGTGCGTGGTGTTTGAGAACCTGGCTTGCGAGGCAAAGACCACAGGCCTTAATTCCCTTTTTTTCCCCTCCATGTAGCACGCCTGGCCCTGTGGTGACCATCTTGGCCAAGAGGAGTGAGGAGAGTGAGGAGAACGGGGATGATGGTATGAATGACTATTGTTATAATCCTGGATTCCTGTGCATATGTTGCCATTTATATGATTGCACTAATGGTGCTTGCTCAGGGGATACATTGAATCTTGACCTTCTGGTCAAAATCTGTGTCTAGGTGAGACTCCATTACCTTGCACCATAGAGGGTGTCTCTGAATCTGACAAGTCAACTGAACTTGGCAACTTGTGCCTTGGACTTGTGACTGTGATCATGTCTTGCCCAAATTGCATTAAATGCACAATGTATGCACATTTTGTTCAAAAGAGCTGGAAATAAACTGAACTGAACCAGTTTCAAGGCCACGCTTGGGTAAATGGAGAAGCCAGAAGTCTCTGCAGACCCATTTAATTTGTACATCTAATCAGGTTTTTCAATAGGGCCTGAAAAGTGTTCTGTGTCGACTGAATGAGTCTCAGAATTCTAGTATGCTGCTGTCTAACCCCAGCCTCTGAGTTATCATATGTCGGTGTACTTTTTGGAAAACACTGCTCTTGTAATGGCATTCTTTATCTATGTAAAGTGTTTCTTATGTTGTCTACCTGAGTCTACACACATAAACTTGACTGATAAAGAAAGAGAGGTAATATGTGTCACTTCACTTACGGGGTAAGGCAGTGCATGTCAGCAGCGGAGCGGTGTGTTGAATGTGCAAAGAGTAGAAGGCAGGCACTACGTCCTCTGGGTGGAGGCTCAACAGTATGTGAGTGAGTAGGGTATAATACAGAAATTAATTGTGTAACAAATAAATTTGAAGTGGTATGGTTTGTGCTTACAGATTGTGACTTTCACAACAACCCCGCCGAACCGTACACAATAGTGTACGTTGATAAAAAGAGCCGCACCAGAAAGGTTAGTATCTACTGTATATGAAGTATTTGGAACATGTAGAGTTTGAGCTCTGATATTAAACAAAACAATTACATTTTGGTTGTATGCTGACAGCATTTTAGAAGCTGGGAGTAATTATTTTATTTAATTTGTACTTTATTTTCCTGTTTTCCTTTTACCCAAGGGCAAGAAACAGTCCCTGGTCCATTGGGCCCCATGCCCCAAATGGTAACTTGAACTTTGTTTCTCTGATGTATTTGATTTGACATAAAGTTATATATATATATTTTTTCTGGAAGAAGCATCTACAAATAGGTTATTATTACAAAGCAAGGCAGTTTTATTTGTTATATGTGGTGTCTAAACACTAATTAATGCTTCCCCACGTTCAAGCAGACCTTTCCTAGCCTGGTAAACCATCCCGGTCACGTGAATTCAGTCTGTCAATCACAGGGACCTGAGCGTCTTCTACGTTTTCACAGAAGACGCGTGAATTCACTGGAGCAGGATGGTTTACCATGCAGGCTGACCTGCATGGGCACCTGAGGTGTCTGGGTGATTCATGTACAAGATCAGAAATTTATTTTGTATTTCGTTTAATATACCAGCAGTATTTTGAAATCAATTATTTGACACAGGGTGTCAATTTAAGGATTAAACTCCTTGACAGCCATCGACCCCTTGGTGCTTTATTCGTTTTTTATATTGCATGTGCAGAAATTCACAACGGAGAATATTCTGTACTCTCCAAGCTCAAATTCTACCGGCTGAAGCAAACTACCATAGAGATAAATAGGCTGGCTGTCAAGGAGATGCGGAGTGATATACTACACTTTCTTGGTATTTCATAGGACTATCATCTGTTTTCATTTCAGCAATAAAACCTTCCCGCCCTCCTGGATCCTAACAAAAGATGTCCTCCTGAAGACCTGATGTTTTTTTTTGTTTTTTCTATTTTGTACAAATAAAGTATTTGTTTATAAATCACTGTTTCATCATTTGCTCAGTAAGGCTGTGTTGGCAAGGAACTCACCCTATACAATTAGCTGCAGGGGCCAAAGTATTGCACTTAACATCTTTACAGTTCCACTGCTCAGATTGTTAGATTTTCTTATTGAATTGGTAGGTATTTTGAAAATTGATAATGATTGGTGAAACTTCAGAAAATGTGTGAAGACCATGCTATTTCTTCCTGTACCTTAACGTGTACTTAGTATGCAATACAACACGATGACAATACACAAAGCACATACATGAATCATTGTGTTATAGATCTGTTACTGTACAATAAGCCTACTAATGGTTAGCGAAAGCATGAACAGGAACTCAAGGTGTGTAACAATAGCAACAGAAATAGGTATCAGAAGTTCTGTTTTGAAACGTTGCCTAGTCTGTTAGCCATTGAACAACTCGTCTCTCTCAGTGGGTGAAACACAGTACAGGAATAGGGTTATAATACATGTTCTATAACATGTTTATAACCCTATTCCTTACAATATAACCATATGCAGAGTTTATACTTATGCTAGTACAAAATGAGGGGCATATGTTTCAAAGCCTTCATGGTCAGAGGGCACTTAAAGTTTTAAGGGGTAGACCTAACAGTGATGGGCAAATGTGTGTCAGTATTCAATTTGAACAATAATAGACCTGTTTTACCCAGAATGTAGCCTATTACATCAACATAGTACATCACACCATTCCAGATCTCCTTAAATATCCCATTCTCATAATGTAGCTGTTTTGAAGCACTAAAGCAATGCCTGTACAGTTTGGTGCATACTTTCTAAAGTATTTAGGAAAAAAACCACAAAATGACATAATTATAGTTAATCCCATCCACATGCAATAGGCCTACATGAAGATGTATAGGCTATACATGACTGCGTGGTGGATCTGGTCTCAGAAAATATCACAGAATGAAAGGCCACCAAAATAGGTTAATGCAGTGCACCAGTACTACTGTACAACTTGACTGGTTTGATCACAATGGTACAGATGTCAATTCAGCTCAGATTCTGTGAACAGAGGTGAGCCGCATGGATAACTGCATGGATGGATAAATGTATAGCACCTTTCATGTCATGGAATGCAGGTCAAAGTGCTTTACTAGAGACACACAGATCCCCCATCACTATTTTTCATATATATTTCTCTACGACATTTCTACGCAAACTCTATAATTAGCCAACTAGGGGCCAATTAAGGCACTTCTGGTTGTCGGATTGAGATATAACCTACATATTCTGATTCAGCACCATTGGTTTTCGTTGGGGTAGAAGGAGTTTTGGAGCAAAATGACTAAAATTCGACAAAATATGATTTTTTTTAACTTTCAAACAGCAATTTGACCCATTTCTCAGTCTTCTAGACAGTTAAAACTAACACCATTAGATTTCCCTTACTTGACATAGGGGGGAAGTGTATTTAGAGGAATCCTTAAAAAATTGGATTTTTAGTGGCCTCCAACGCGTTAAAATCAATTAAAAATCCAGAATTTGTCCGTTTGTTTTGAGCAGGCAATTTTTTTCTTCGTCTCATCAAGCTGAATCCATTGAACTTGGGTTCAATGAGTTCCTGAGTCTCTACGACACTTCTAACTATCAAAGGTCACGCCCGTGACCCCTGTGCGGCGTCGAGCCCCTTTTAAGCTATGGTCGACAGGGAAAAAACAAATGTTCTAAAACAAAGGGTGTCTATCCATGTCTGAAGCACGGGGAATCCAATGGAATTGGTTTCAAGTCTCTACGACACTTCTAAATATTTTAGATATTTTTTTAGACACGTTTTTTGGACCCCACAAACACAATTTTTTTTTTTTTTTTACAAAAACTACTTAGTCTGACTCACTTTTTCACGCTGGATTTAATGGAATTGGTCCCGTGGAAAAAAAAATTGTTGTTATTGTTCTAGCCTCTCTAAGGCCTCTAAGTCAAAATCCATTGGATATTAGAGGCCCATCTTTTAGTATGTTATATAGCTTGTCAGGACGAACAATCTGATATGTGTTTCTCCAAACACGGTCATGTGGTTCAGAAAACTAGGGTTAGACTTTGACGCGCGATAGCTCCTCCCACAAAGGTCGAAAATGGGCGTGCTTTACATCCACGCATAGCTATCAATCTGACGAACGCGCCAATATGTGTCTCCCCGCGCACGGACGTGTGGTTCTCAAAATTAGGATTAGCATTTCATCATTCAATACACTGTAAGGTTTATCATGTCTCTAAGGCTTGTGGATTACAGGTCAGAGTTGGACTCTTGCTACGGGTGTCGCACGAGAATGGCGGACCTATCGGAGCGTAGATCTTGGAGAGCTGTACGCGCCCATGTGAATTACTTGGCTGACGGACCTATTGTTCCCGAGCTATCGCGCGTTGAAAACGAACCCTAACGCTAGCCAATTAAGAGAACCGTAAGTCTGTGTGCTGGGAAACACCGTCGAAGGCCGGTGGGGGCAATTCCTGCTAGGACTGGCAGGTAGGGCACAGGGGTCGGCTTCAGGCAGCCAGTTAGGATCCGAAGAGCATTATTGATGACAGGGTCAACCTTCCTCACGTGTGGGGTGTACAGTACACTACAGAGGCTCTATACATCTACGGCATAGGCGACAACCTCAGTCCTCTTGGCATTCAGCCGGATGGTGTACAGTACAGGACTGTTCAGTACAGTGCTAAACTGAGGAATCCTTGTTGTTCCCTTCCTTACACTCCTCTACACCCAGCAGCACAATATTGTGGCCTTGCTATGCATCCCATCTGTAATACTTTATAAATATACCCCTAATGCATTCAATGCGTTCAATCCCCGGCCGGGTCATACCAAAGACCCAGTGCCTCCCTGCTTGGCACTCAGCATCAAGGGTTGGATTGGGGGTAAGTCCCTGTGACATACTAGTGTCATGTCCAGGGGGTGTACATCAAGCTGCCTCACGCTACAGAAACAGGAGATAGGCTCCTGCCCTATGGGCCTCATGGCTCATCAAGGCTACTTACTTATATTTATACTCATAATGCTTTATAACTATAATAAATAATTATAAAGCATTTTATAATGACTTAAGATCATCACATATCATTATTATTACTGGTCACTCGCACTAAATTTCATTATTCATAGTTGTAATACATATTATAAACATTTATAAAGCTTTATAATCACTGTTATAATGCATATAGGGTGACTGCAGAGTTCAAAAGTTCATTACAATATCTATGACAACCTAGCATCCACAACATCCAACATCAAAATCATTATACAATTGCATATGGTAACTTGCAATGGGCCTCGATTTAGAAGAGAAGCAACAGTGCCCATGTACTTGTCTTACTTCAGTAGAGAGCAGTGGTCATCAAAGGTTCTTAATGGCCTTAAATTGTCACTTTAGAGATGTGCAGCCTATACACATGTACTGTATGTTGAGAGAGAAAACCATGCAATTTTTTCCAAGACATTCTGCATGCAGCAGCATCCACTCTTAAATCCCTAGACTCTGTTTATCGATTCGATTTATTACAGGTGATAGCTATGGTACTCACCATTGTATCTTATATACCAAGGTTGGATGGTCCTCCCTGACAGAGAGACGATAACTGCATTGGCACCTGTTCTTGTATAAAGTCATGCTTGGAGATTGTCCTAAATACATCATTTCTGAAATGGGACTCTGAACCCTATCACACCAGATCAAGAAATGTCCCCAAAAGTTAACTCTGAACTTGGTAGATCTGCTTTTGGCCTCTGTGGCCCTAATACATGGAATCACCTGCAAACTACATTACAATTGACCACATTGGTACCCCTGGGTCGTTTTAAAACCTTGGTGAGCATACTAGCATACTATTACTCGACACTGAGAAAGATCACACCCGTGTGAAGTAAGTGGTGCAACTCCGTGTGGGGTGGGGGGAGTTCCAGACAAACAGGAACGCACCCAGGGTGAGGGTGACAGAGTTACCGTGTGGGGGTCTCTCTACTGTACCCACTACTGTACTGGCACACCTGAAATCACCATATATACAGTTAATATGTGCGTGTGTGTTTGTGCGCATGTTAGGTTGCGCACAGGTGGTGAAAAAAAACCCATGCTGTTTTCATGCTCAGACGCACCCAGGCAGGCAGGCACCCACACACACTCACTTAAGGAAGTGGTTTGCACCACTAATGAGTTAAATTACTGTAATCGAGAATAAAAAAAAACTTGAATGAATTAATGAATTTTATGGCCAAAAACAGACAACTCAGCTATGTTGCAAAACAAGGAGTTTTCAGTACAATAAAACATTGAGAACCCATTGGAGAAGAACGCTATTAAGAACATCTAAAGTTACATCAATATTAAAAATGCAGATTACAAAAACACAGAAAATAGATGGACATATGTATGTTACTGTCGTCGCAAAAATAGCCGATCTACAAGCTCAAAACGTGACATTGTGACGCGTTTTGAGCTTGTAGATCATCTATTTTTACTATATTTGAATTGAAATCCTGAAAAGTAAAAGCTAATACATTGGACATGAAGACAATGTATTACTAGTCATTAAGCTACTAATTTATAGATTGAAGTATTTAGTAGGATTTCAAAGTCAAGAAATTACAAATAGGTTATTAAAAAGCAAGGCAGTTTTATTTGTATAGCACATTTCAACAAGGGAATTCAACATGCTTTACACAGATCAACAAGCAAAGGTAGTACTATTGATGCTCCAAATGAGTCAAGGATGCATTTCTCCCTGTATAATAGGCCTACAAATAGCCATCTCCTTTTTAAAAAGGTAAATAAATGTAATAGCTCTACAATAATGAAATTACGACCGATATCCGAGCTACGATTAATCACAGGGTCATATTTGCCGATACAGATTCTGACTGATTCCGATATTATACAGAATACCACAATGGAAACAAGCCATGGCCCTATAGGGGCTTAGCCCAAAGCCTGTTAAGTATTCAATCAATAAATATACAGTGAGGACCTTTAGTCGTAGGCTCACCTTCCATCCGAGAATGAACACAGAGCAGTATACACTCTCCTTTCTGCCTGCTTATGGTCCTGTGTCTGAAGTCTATGGTCTTGTTGTGATTATGTCCAGTTGTGTCCAATGTGTTTTTCTGTTGTTTATTTTTTACATTTTACATTATGCTGCTGTTTGTATTGTAGAGAGATTTGTATTGTAGAGACAGGCCTAAACATTCTCCCCCTCCTCCCCCCACACACAGGAACAGTTGACATAATGTCAAAACTGTAATAATTTTGGAAATATTAAAATTTGAAATTGACATTATGCTGAACGAATGCAACGGGAGCACGTCTGACCCAACACTGCAGCAAATTGCCAAAAACAGCAAGCATAAATGAAAACTGAACTGACATGTGTAGATCGGAGATCCATCTGCATCTATGAGGAAAAGGGGGTATATTCAAACGTTTTGAACGTTTTCGAAACCTTGCATGGTTTCCTCCGGCATCGGTGTATAAATGTGTGTGTGAATGTAATGCACAATCTATGTAAAGCACCTTGGATAAAGGCGCTATATAAGTACCATTTTAAAAATGAGACAGCCAAAAAGTAAAATGACATTTACAACAGGTCTTTCTGGAAAAACCTTCAAACACCGCTTCATGTCATTGCGCTTGTGTGTAGTGTACACAGTCCGTTCAGCGCAGGACGTTCCTGAGCCGTGCGCACGTTAGGGGTGCCCCCAGTCAAACAATACCGTGAAAAAAAGCAAATAAAATAATCCACTCCAAAAGGAGAAAAAAAGCAAATAAAATAATCCACTGGTCAACCTTGTATACATCCCAGGCAATATGTAGTCTCATATCGCAGTGTCCTCCTCGTCGTCGTCATCGTCCGAGCTTTCTGGTTGACACTCTCTTTCCTCCTCCATCTCTGCCTCCTGTTCTTCCAACAGTTGGAGACTTGGCCCCAGAATGGCCTTGTAGGCTCTCCCTGCAATCTGCTGCTTGAGTTTAAGGTCCTCCAATCTTCTCTTGAGCAGACAGATTAGGCCCCTCGAACCCTCCTCGGTCAATACATTTGGAAAAGCTAGAATATATACACAAGAACATTAATGGAATTCAATTCAAACCACACATGTTAAAATGAACGGTAACGAAAAACCAACATGTCTCTCACTTGGACAATTTCATAAAAAGACAGATGGAGTTGTACTTACTTCCCGTCTGTGACAAGACAGTTCCCATCTGTGTTTGCACTTTTGCTACAGAGTCCTTTAAGAAGGCACAGTGTTGCATCATCTCCTTTACCAGAATCTGCTTTTCCTCTGCCAGTCGTGACAGAAGCATCACCTGGTCAAAAAGCTGTTTCTTGCAGAGGATGTTGACACCATCTGTGATGATATGAAAACATTGAATTATTAATTATAAATAAATACAAAAAGTCATCTCAAACGAGCTCACAAAGTCTAATAGAGATACCGGTATTATAATAAACACCTGTGTTCTGTTCCTGCCATGGCCATATCATGCTCTCCACAGCTTTGTTGGACAGTTTCTGCACAACAGTGCTTATATCCACAGGGGTTGCATCAGGTTGTTGGTTGTACCTATAATGTAAAATATTAATACCAGGCAGGGTGAAGTGTTGAGAATGAAGATTAAGCCAGAACAGCATACAGATCAACAAGCCTCCTGGCCTGTTCCCCAAACCCAATCTAATGTGCTATACTGTAAATACCTGGTCATAAAAGGATATATTCTAAAGATGAGACAAATACACTTCGCTGACAGAGTGATAGTAAGCATGGAGGACCACTGTGGTCTAGTCAGCAAGCTCTCTCACCAATGTGCCATTTCAGACTGGACTATTGAATGGAAGGCAGAGAAATACACCAATATATTTGGCAATCGATTTAGGATTCGAAAATATCTATTACATACCTCTGGACATCATCCAACAAGCGTTTCTTCTCCTGGCCAATCTTCTGGGTGATTTTCTGACGCCTTTTGTTGCGATCTGCAAGATAGTATTACAAAAAGCTGTGATTTGGGCTCTGTCCAGTAAATGAATGAAATGTATTATGTATAGTTATAGTTTTACAGGCAATGTAAGTTTTGCCCTCTTGATTAATTGGTTTGCAATTTAATTGCTGTGTAACGAACAAAACTGACATACTGCAAGAGCCAGCAAAATAATTTCACAATACATACCATTCTGTCTGTAGAGGTAGTGTTTCTTCTGACAGATGCTCACAAAAAGCGAGTCAATGGAGAGCTGCAAACAATGCATCTCTGATGACACAGAACTGGCTGCTGCACTTCCTAAGAAACAAAAAAGTGTTCACACAAGTTCTAAAAATGTACTCATTGTCAGCCGTCAGATTGATTCTTCCCCACACACATTGATGCGTGTTGTCCATGTGAGGACATTGTTCTTACCGGTACTGGCCCACTGCTTCACATCAATGACCCACTGTTGCAGCATGTCATCTGTGCACTTAAACTGTTCCTGCAGCTTCCCGAGTCCCTCCGTTACCTCCAAAGTCTTCTCGACAGTCTGCAAAATTGCAATACAGAACACTGTAATTTACAAATGTGTTCATGAAATAGCATTTGAAGTTGAATCATGATCAGAGTTACACATTACGTTTTTTTAACAAAAGAACATACCTTTTTGTATCTGGAAGACAAAGCGGAGTGTAGGCCAATGGCTTTACGGAGATTCCACCCCATGGCATGGACCGCAAGCATGTCAGTTCTTACTGTAACACAAATCCAAATAAGATTGTTGAAAATGTTTAGTGTACCTTTGCAGGCTAAAAGTAGCAGGGGGTTAAATAAGCTTACAAACCTGACTTCATCATATACTTGGTGGTCAGGGCACATCTGGACAGGAAACTGTTGACCTGCTCAACCTCTTCACCGAGAGTGGTCCCAACTCCCTCCTGGTTCCTCGCATTCCACTGGATCTATAGGAAGTATGAACAGTGTGGCCAGACGCATGGTCAATATTGATGCATAGCCATAGGTTACTATGGTTATATAGTTTGGGTCAGTTCAGACCATTGTTCTGTGGCTAACATTGCCATGCATTGTGACAATCTAATTTACATCATCAAGCAGTATGACGCATCACCTCGCATTTTGTAGTGTGTGCTTTAGCATGCATGACAGACAAGCACGGTTTCATGCTCAGAAGGGGTTGAAGATGGGCCAGGTTCTCCGACACCTTCGCCAGGTAAGGTACGTATCTGCAGGTCACATCCATGGCCAAGAATGTGGCACTCTTGTACTCTTGCTGGAGAAACATCGGGTAGGCAAAGATTTCTCCTCTGTACATATTCAGACCTTTGGAGGGGAGGGGTGATTAGGAGCATATTATTGTGCTTTAGATAATCATGATATCTTTTTGTATGTTCAATTTATCATCAATACTAATACTAACCTCTAAGAAGGAATCCGTGCCTACAAACGGCAACTTCAATGCCTTCTTCGTCCAACCTGTTGGCCTGCTTGGACGTCTCCCTAGCAGCTCTCCAGTGCGAATTCCCACACGTCGCTTTTCCCGCAGTCTACCAAAGCACATAGTTAGAATATACAGTATTAATAGTTAGACAATAGATAGCAGGGCTCAATACTGAAACATACAGTCAAGACTTTTTTTTGGCTGAGCCATGTTTCACTTGTTTAAAACTTACACTTGTTACAACTCCTCTGACCTCCTCAACAAAAGTTGACACCTCAGAGTCTTTTGCCAAGAACAAGCCATCAAAGAACCCTGGCTCTTCACTCCTACATACACACATTTTCAAAACAAGGTCACAAAGTAACAGTTATTACATTCAACAGCTGAAGTGTCATCTTAAATAAATAAAAAACATTACGATAGTGTTTATAGGAAAGACAAACTAACTGTTTTTTTTGCTGGAACCTGTACAGTTTTCTGTTGCCATCAACTGAAACAGCCAGCATGTCCGGGGTGCAAGCAGGACAGACAAAGCGTTGTTCATCTCCGTGAAGCTGGTTCTCAACAGACTTGCAGTACATATACTGCAGAAAGCTTGTCTGAAAAGAACCTGCATTCACTTTGCCAGTCTGAAAAGATATCATAATTAATATGACTGCTACATAAATAAAATTAAATAAACTGGCTTAACGACATGACAAACTAATTACTCACTCTTCCAAACTGCTTTGTCCTCTGGTCCAACATGGTTGTGAAGGCTTGTCTAGACAACGCTGGAGCTGATGTCTTCATTGCCTCAAAGGAGTGGAAGACATCCTGGTGGAATAGTGTCTGGGCTTGCATGGTTCCAGGCCAGTAGCCACTTCTGACAAAGTCCCTGACCTCCGGAGACCACTGCTTAGAGCACTGTTTGCACGACAGCACTGGGAGGCGAAGATCATAGCGGCCTGAGAGTAAATGAGACATAGCAAGGAACTTAAGTAATGTCTATTAAACACATACGGTGTGTGCATCTACATAGATGAAGACTTAAATTCCTACCATTTATGGAAACCAGTATGATGGCTCTACCAGCTGAGACTGAAACATCAAACGTGTCACAGGTGCATATCTTTCCAGGATATGCTGTTGGCAGCAAACAATCTGAAGGGGCAAAGGACAATCAGGATGAAATGTTTGGGTTGTGTGAAGGTACTGGGATAACAGGTTATAATGAGCCAATGTTGTCTGTTAATTGAAAAAGAGACCTTGTTCACAGATGATGTATTTCCCATCACTGAGATTCACCGACTCTGTTGGGGGAATGTATTTATAATAACCACACATGGTGGTTTGCCTATTGTGCAGAGTGTGACGTTCATGTACCAAACGATCACACTCTGCACAAAACGACTCTGAAGGCATACATTCCCCACAACGGATGACAGCTTCTCTCAAGTGACAGTGTTGACACGTCCTCTCCACGATGTTCTCCGCTGACAACACGTTGTCCACATTGTGGTCTCTTGCCTGTTGCCAGCCTAGTTGGACATCTTTCTGCCTTTGACTCCAAGTGTGAGACTGTGTTGGCTGCTCTACACAATCATACGCAGTGTCCTGAAGAAGCTCTTCGAGCATCTGCCTATTAAAATCTTCAGGGAGAGAAACACAAGAAAAATAAAACATCACTGCCATAGTCTTCTTTGAGGAATTTATTTTAAGTACATTTATACTTACCAGGTTCTTGGTAACCGAGCCATGGTGTTGACACAGATGGTGTAGTGGACGTAGATGGTGTAGTGGATGTACCAACTGGAGAAACAGCAACCACATTAGACCAAATATGTTCAAACTCTTTGCCAGCATAAATCAAAACAATAACAGACACTATCAAATGATTACCCTATACATACTCCAACCACTTCAATCCATCAAAATCACTCTCCATAGATGGAGACTAACCATAAGATGAAGCCTTTCTCCTGCGTTTGCTGGTTTTTACACGAATCCCATCAGCATCCCTCATCGACCAGCTAACTTCAGGCTTCTGAGTTGTCGCTGTAGCTTGGCTGGTAGCTTGGCCTTTAGCTCTCTATACGGAGATGTCATGAAATGTAGAGAAATGGGCATCAACTAACTGGAGTTAAAATTATTTCACATGCATGTACAACGAGAATGTACTTACCTCCGTCTCAACAAACGCATCCGCAACCTCAGCAAGCGCTTCCAGTCTCTCCTTGGCGGACAATGGCTCGCTCTTTCTGCGTGTCGACATTTTACTGAAACAAAAATATTGGGAACAGTCAGCAACCAAACAGATATAAATACACAGACAAAACATGTGAAATTTCTCTCGTTTGTTTTGTCCACTCCCTATGGAGCATTTATGGATATGGGCCTTAACAGGACCTTATTACCTACAAATGTCTGTACAGGGACCTAAATTGATAGCAGTCAGGAGGATGAGGCTAGTCATCGAGACAGAACTCCCTGGAAAAAAGCTTGTGCTGTGGTAACCAACACAAAGCTGGCATCAATCAGTAGGACATCACATTCTCAGAAGTTGAAGCCGTTTTAAAGGACCCACTTTTAGGCCAGTGCAACAGAGCATGCTTGCACTGGCCTTCCTTTTAGTCCCCTTCAGCCTATCCCAGTGTTGATTGTCAATTTAGTATAGGCCCTACCTGTGTGTGCCATCTGTTATCCCTGTGTCTATTTAAACCCCGCATTTGCATTGTATTCTTGTTGGTTTCTAGCTCCCTGGTGAGTGAGTCTGTCCTGTATTCGGAAAGTCCTGTTATTTACCCGTTTTCCCATTTATGGAAGTTCCTGTGTTTTGTTAAGACATCCTTCTAAGTTTACTTGTTCTGCCTGCTGTCGCTTTTGGGTCCAACATACTCATTCGTAACAGATAAAGCCCTTTGAATGAAGGTGTGTGTGTGCGTGTGCGTGCGTTTTCCATATTTCTCCTTACCTTAATTCTCTTCCCTTCCCTTCCCTTCCCTTCCCTTCTCTTCTCTTCTCTTCTCTTCTCTTCTCCTCCTCCTCTTCTTTTCTTCTCTTCTCTTCTCTTCTCTTCTCTTCTGTGAAAATGAACGGTAGATATATTGGGAACAGTCAGTATAAATACACAGACAAAACATGTGAAATTTCTCTCGTTTGTTTTGTCCACTCCCTATGGAGCATTTATGGATATGGGCCTTAACAGGACCTTATTACCTACACATGTCTGTACAGGGACCAAAATTGATAGCAGTCAGGAGGATGAGGCTAGTCATCGAGACAGAACTCCCTGGAAAAAAGCTTGTGCTGTGGTAACCAACACAAAGCTGGCATCAATCAGTAGGACATCCCAGACTTACCTCTGGAATCTGGACGTAGACAGATGCTGGTGTGGGAAGCACTAAGGAGATGGTCAGATGTCTGGAGAATTAGGATGACTGGAGACTCCAATGACGGGCTTGTCTGGAAAGAAGACACACAGACACAGAATTACCATACATAACTACTACACCATACTGTATTCCTAACTACTCCAGCACGTAAATGCAGAGCTAACCATGCTCATGAACACAGCAGAAAACAGCTTTTACCATGTATTTTTCTACCTCTATTGCCAACTTTATTCTATTGTATTTGTTTTAATACAATGACTCTTTAGATTTACCATAAGCAATGTCAACATACGGTAATACACCACATGCATAGAAACCGTAATCGAGGATCATAGCCTATAGGTAAACCAAGAACGTATCAGTACAAAGGTTGAATATAGATAATAATAAAAGTACATTGAAACTATAACCCGGGGCCTATAAATCCTATAGAGCCATGGCCTAATACGCAAGCAGCACCGTATAGCCTACACTATTGATTGATTGAAATATATATTAACAGTTTGCAGAATTACAGTACATTTCGAGCACAAACTCAATACAAAGACTGTTAACTGTGAGTGGACGACCCAATTAAGCATTACACTTGTTTACAAGAGGGTTCATCAAAACATTTAGAGACGTACAAATAGACACTTCTATATAGTCAAAGAACAGAACAGGAATTCATCATAAGGGAGGTAAAAATGCTAACAACAACAATAGCATGCTAACGAGCTCTGTAAATAGTAGTTAGTAGCTAGCTTAGCCTAATATTTAGACTCCCGTAGACGCATTCATCGATTCTGCTTGAAAACGAATATATTTAGAATACGAGTCTAAATCTTAGGCTAGCTAGCTACTAACTACTATTTACAGAGATCGTTAGCATGCTATTGTTGTTGTTAGCATTGCCTTTAACTATGGACCACTGCTAGCAGCTAACATGCTACTAACACTGAAAAAACATTTATACAGTTGTGATTTATAGCAACAAATCTTACCTTGGCTCGAATATTCACCTGTACAATAAACAGACTGGCTGGTAGTGGGTACTATAGGCTGTGGCTAGGCTAAGTAAGCAAAGTCTGAGGACAACCATTCACGACAACAAAAACAACGCAATGAATGTTATTATGCAAAAACATTAGGATTAGCCTGGCAGCAAAAACACTTCCGGTTCCGGTTCCGGTAAACATTTTTCTTTTAAATAAATACAATCCAGAGTGATTTACAGTAAGCAAGAACAACACCTGGTACATCTAATACATAGAAATAGTCATCAAACATCATCAGTAGCGATTAAAATATGATTTTATTGAGTATTGTTTAAAATATCGCAAACGTACGAGTCCAAATAGGTGATTATGCACGGGACCAGGGCACTTCCGGTCAAAAATAATATCAAAAAGAATGATTCTTATTAATGAATATAATAATAACACTCCATAGCGATTTGCAGTAAGCAAGAACAACACCTGGGACATCAAATACATAGAAATAGTCATCAATAAATCATCAGTAGCGAGATTTGATATTGTTTAATATCGCAAACGAATCGACACGAGCAACGTATAGAAGTGAACGGGGAGGAAATCTAGTAGATATACACGGATTGTCCTCGTGACGTCACCGACGAGAAACGTATAGAAGTGAACGGGGAGGAAATCAAGTAAATATACACGGAATGTCGGGGAATCTAGTGTCATATGCACGCATTTGCTGTGTGCCAATCCGTGCTATTTCACCGTATTTGGGGGAGACCGGGTTGGTTTTTTGGTAGTCTCTTTCCAGTCGTCAGGTATAGCTTTCTTTTTGTTTTCTTATAATCTGGTTAAATCCAATGGGTTTACCGCCTGGCATATAGTCCCTGGACCAGCTGACATAGGGGGCATCCCTGTAGGTTTTCTCTATGATTGACCACCTTTATTTTAGGCGGTCCTGAAATGTAATCGCTCTCTTCATTATTTTGATGAGTGCGTATTAATGAGTGGGTATCGCCCTAATTCTGCTGTGCAATTTACAACAATTTAGCAGACATTTAATCCAGAGCGATTTACATTAGGCAAGAACTAAAAGCATGGGGATACATCACATATATAAAATGCATTTATCAAGCATTGCTTGTTGTTTTTCATTCTGTGTGCAGCGTCCACACACACAGAGGTTAGCCCTTGAGATGCAGCTTCTCATTTTAGGGGGGGTCCTTTTACACATACATAGGCCTACATCAATGCATACACGCACGCACGCACACACACACACACACACACACACACACACACACACACACACACACACACACACACACACACACACACACACACACACACACACACACACACACACACACACACACACACACACACACTCATTTGTTCATATCACGCTGACCCATTCGTTTTGGGATATGTATCCCGGTGGTCATCATTAAAAAAATAAATTTCTTTAAGGTCCCATGAGTTATGTTTATTGGACTTTAGATAACCTTTGAACTCAGTACGGGGCATCAAATGGGAGATTGGACTAACTTTTATTGCAGATTAACTCCTGGTGACTGGATTCAGGAGTTGTGCAGCTGTACAATGACAGCGTCCTGCTATGTTTTCTGCAATGTCCTGTAAACGCTTGTGTATGTATTACTCTGATAACAATTCTTACAATAAATTCTGATCCCCTCCCCTAGTAAAACATGCTCAACCTGCGCTTTGAGAAGCCACTGATACTAGACATGTCTATTAGATTTAAACCAAAACTCTAGACTTGCTTGGTACAGAAGAGTCTCATTCCGCACCCATTCCAGGACGATGAAGTGTGAACAACTGCTGGTTTTGGTGTGAAGCATCTTGTTGAGTTCAATACAATGAAACAATGCCTCCCCTTTCTATGTATGTGATGTATTGCCATGCTTTTTGTAAATTTAATGTAAATCGCTCTGGATTAAGAGTGTCTGCTAAACGCATATATTGTAATTGTAATTGTAATAGAAATGTGTGAAATGGCACTAGGGAAGAAGTATGCCTATATATATTTGTATTTTATGCAGAGTACAATGAGTACATTTGCTTTGCAGCATGGCACATAATGAAGTATGTTAGCCTGGCTAATAAGCCAGACTAATATCACACAACACTGGCAGGCTTTTCTTTTTTTTGCCAACGGCTGATTCGGTCTGGTTTATTAACCAGGCTAGAAGTATCTGGGCCTACCTGAGAAGTGTCTCCATAATCAAATATACATACAGTTTATAGAAGATTTAAACACTCTTAGTTTTCTGATCACAGTGAGTTATTTGTCCAAATTAAAATTAACCAAGTTTTCCAACAGCTGGCATTCTGTCATTGGAAGTTGGGATCAACTCCACCATCATGCTTTCCTTGAACAGGAGTGTGTTTACTGCGTTCAGAAAACATTATATTTATAGCAAAACGGATGACATAACAAAATCATAGTTTATGGTATCACGTCACCAGGAATGTCTACTAAATTGATTGTGAGTATTGTTGTTATTAGAACATAGTTTACAATATTTTAGAAGAAAAATGACAAAGGCAACACTTTGATCTGACTCTAGACAGGTGATGTTTTGAGGTTATTACTAAAAAGGAGTGCACTGCTTTCATCTTAGATATACATTCATGATAGAAAGGCACATGTGTGTTAACTGGTCAGCTCTTTGTCGCATTAAATAATATACACAGTAGTTTGTTATAACTTGTTTTAATCGAGGAGAAAACACAAGTGGCACAAGAGAGAAGAGGGCCTTTGTGTGTTGACTCTACATGGTTCTCATGTGGTGTTTAAGTCCAGCCCCTTCAGAGCGTTCAGCATCAGTCTGTGAGAGTTTACTTGAGAGAAGGAACAGCAATCTACTATCCGAGACAATAATGGCAGAAGTCGCACCAGCACCAGCTCCGTCACCGGCCAAGGCCGCCAAGAAGAAGGCACCACCCCGACCCAAGAACACCGGCCCCAGCGTCGCTGAGCTGGTCGTCAAGGCCGTGTCCGCCTCCAAGGAGCGGAGCGGTGTGTCCCTGGCTGCGGTCAAGAAGGCTCTGGCTGCCGGCGGCTACGATGTTGAGAAGAACAAGTCCCGCGCAGCAGCGGGCTTCTTAGCCAGGCTAAGATACTTCATTATGTGCCATGCTGCAAAGCAAATGTACAGAGCAAGCGATTTACATTAAATTTACAAAAAGCATGGCAATACATCACATACATAGAAAGTAGTAAATGCGTAAGCTAAGAACGTAACAGTGGAATATCTATATAATGACACTATAAACTATACGTATACTATACTATAAAGTGCTGTGACTACATACAATGCAATTCTAGTGTTGCCAAACCCAAGGCAGCAAAAAAGGCCGCTCCCAAAAAGAAGTAAACTGCCTGCTCCATCTTTATACCCACAAAAGGCTCTTTTAAGAGCCGACCACATTCTTTTATAAGAGTATACTATCCTCACTTTTTACGTCATGGTCACATGTTGGCACTGGAAGCTTATGGCTTTATATTAATACATTTTAGTATACATTTTTTTGAGTGGTGTAAACCACTCCTACAACTGGC
Source organism: Electrona antarctica (assembly GCF_951216825.1). Taxonomy (NCBI): domain Eukaryota; kingdom Metazoa; phylum Chordata; class Actinopteri; order Myctophiformes; family Myctophidae; genus Electrona; species Electrona antarctica. Next base: position 48,873,777 of record NC_136807.1, read on the forward strand.
TTTTGTGTGCAGAAAAAAATGAGCATGGTTGCTATGTTCAAAATAATTTCTGACGTAATTAAATCACACCCGGGTGAACTGGATGACCGTAGCAACCATGGTCATTTTCTCTGCACAAAAAAAGCCAGTTGTGAAATCACATCCAGGTGTGATTTCATTACGTCAGATCAGAGCTGATCAGGCTATATAATACCTTACCTTATATAATACCTCACATCGGACAAAAACTCCAGCTGAATCAACTTCATGGTCACAAATCATCACATCAGAAGACGAGTCTACCTAGCCAAAGATCTTTAACGTCAGACATTACGTCAGACCACAGCTGATCATGCTATATAAAACCTTACACCACTCAGTTCACACGGGTGTGATTTTTTGCCTTACGAGCAAAAATATGGACCCTTTCTAAAATATTCATTGCTAATATTATGTATTGCAAACATAATTTCTGCTGCTGACCTATCTATGATGCTCTCATTGCTCTGATCCAAAACAGTCATCAAGGATGAGAACATAACATCTGTCTATTGTCTAACAGTAGAATATCTGTACAATATAGTCTATATAGTATATTATACATGCTATCGAAATAACATAGTTTAGTCTTTGCATGAATTCGTCGAGGCTAGATTTGACAAAACATTAGGAAGGGTGGGGATAATTAATCACATACATATTAATATATATATTATAATATGATATAGAATATAGAGAGAGTTTTTGTTTGTGTTTGTGTGTGAGAGAGAGAACAACACTAAATGTGACCATTATCTTGACACACACACACACACACACACACACACACACACACACACACACACACACACACACACACACACACACACACACACACACACACACACACACACACACACACACACACACACACACCATGGACACTTTAATTAATACTGTACATTTTGATCATTTGCATATTGTATTGTGTAAGTTAAGGTTCTATTTGTATGTTTGATATTGTTTTCTGATATATTTTTATTTATTTTATTTTTTGCTGCATTGTATGCTTTGGCAATACTGTAGTTACTACATTCATGCCAATAAAGCTAATTAAATTGAATTGAATTGAGAGAGAGAGTGGTGGGGGGCGGGGTTAGTAACAACCACGCAGCTCGCTCTGCCTGTCGGGGTTAGTAACGCCCACGCAGCTCGCTCTGCCTGTCCTCCCTTACGTCCTCCGAACACACATAAAAGAGCAAGTCTCTGAGCTCTCAAAACACTCAGTTTTCTATCTCTAACTACAGCTGAACTCAAAATGTCAGGAAGAGGCAAGGGAGGAAATGTTGGGGAGGGTATGTTGACTGAAAGCAGAAAACGGCAGCGTGGTGCTGATGAGGAGGATGGCCAACTGGTGCCCCAAGCTAAGCGGCCGAGCGGAGCTCATCCTCTCTGCCCTGAGCCAGGCCGCGATGCCTGGGACTCCGAGTCATCTAACACTAGCGAGAGCAGTGGAATCCACGGTCCAGACGATGTGGTTTGGAGCTGCAGCAGTCAGTGTGCTGTGGACGGTGTTGGAGGCCACAGTGCTCCTGGACCCTGCAGTCCGCTAGCCCACTCTTTGGAGTCGGCTGACCCCACAGACCTGGTGTCCTACCACCAGATCAACCGCATTCTAAGGGAGGCCCACTTCCAGAGCCTGCAGAGCCCGTGGAACGTGTCTCCACAGAGCGGCCCGGTTCCATCCTGGACCGTGATGACAAACTGCACTGTTTCTCTCCAGAGAAACAGCTCTCCCCGCCCGGCTCAAAGCGCGCCGTCGGGTGGTATGTGTGTCCAGAGGAGATGCCCGGCCCGGAGCGGATCGATTACCTGCTGAAAAAAATGGACGAGGACCGTGTTTCTCCATATACATTTTCGATATTGTATTAGTTTTATTCAAAGGTCTGTTAGTTTTTGGTTAAATCAAAAAGTTAAATCAAAAAGTAAACTGCCTGCTCCATCTTTATACCCACAAAAGGCTCTTTTAAGAGCCGACCACATTATTTTATAAGAGTATACTATCCTCACTTTTTACGTCATGGTCACATGTTGGCACTGGAAGCTTATGGCTTTATATTAATACATTTTCGTATAATTTTTTTTTGCCTTATGACTCCTTTTGTTCTAAATAACACTATGAGGGGGGGGCACGCTATGAAAGGCAAAGCCATTTTATTAGTCACGTAATCAAATCAATACATTCAGTTAGAACATTTTGCAAATCCCCCCCACCCCTAATACATATTGACATCAATATTTTTGAAGCCATCAATCAATGGGCCATTTGCTTCTAATGAAAAGCATGTACACCCAGGTTGGTGTTTTTCTATATACTGTAGAAGAGTGATAAACACATCTTAGGTGACATTGCGTGAAGACTATTAGTTGTGTGGCCCAATGTTCTGCATGACTCCTTTTGTTCTAAATAACACTATGAGGGGGGGCACGCTACTATGAAAGGCAAAGCCATTTTATTTCAACAAGTCAATTAAATGTGCTTTACACAGAACATCAAGCAATGGTGTTCCAAAACTATGGAATGCACTTCCCATTACAATCAGAACTGCAGCCTCACTCCCAATATTCCGCTATAGTCTGAAAACCCACCTTTTCAGACTCCATCATGGCCCGTAGCACTTACACTACCCCCTTAGATAGCACTTTATGTAGACTTATAGATTGGTTGGATAGGGGCGGGCATATATGTTTACCGTCTAAAGGTGATCATCTCGTTTTTATTTGTACTTTATTATCACGGCCAGGGCACGCAACACATTGATTATTATTGTATCAAGGGTCGCTTGTTATTTTTGAGAGAGAGAGAGAGAGAGAGAGAGAGAGAGAGAGAGAGAGAGAGAGAGAGAGAGAGAGAGAGAGAGAGAGAGAGAGAGACATTCCCACTCCCCCTCCCCCTCTCTCTCTAACACACACACACACACACACACACACACACACACACACACACACACACACACACACACACACACACACACACACACACACACACACACACACACACACACACACACACACACACACACACACACACACACGCACACACACAGTTTAACGTAACAATTTATGTATGTCCACACACGGAAAGCATACAGGAACACAAATATTTTAGGTGCCGTAAAGGTTACATTCACAAACTCATGGATATGTCCTCATGATATAAAGGGCAGCAGAGATGACACACTTTGCCAGCCTTGCATGCCTTGTCTTTGGGCGAGCATCCCAAGTTGTCGAAACCCTCTGACAACCAGTCCGTGGGTATTTCCTAGGCTGGATCACCATAGGAAACAAAGTTCTTAGTCTTGCACTGTGGCTTGGTGTTAAAGCACTCTCTGTAGTTGTTCTCATGCATGTGCACACACACACACACACACACACACACACACACACACACACACACACACACACACACACACACACACACACACACACACACACACACACACACACACACACACACATACACACTTCCTAAATTTTGGGTCATTTTACCGTGCTCAGGTATTCAGCCATGTATATTATCTTTTTAGTGATAGATAGCATTCCATTTAGCTATGTTTTTTGGTAGTCTCTTTCCAGTCGTCAGGTATAGCTTTCTTTTTGTTTTCTTATAATCTGGTTAAATCCAATGGGTTTACCGCCTGGCATATAGTCCCTGGACCAGCTGACATAGGGGGCATCCCTGTAGGTTTTCTCTATGATTGACCACCTTTATTTTAGGCGGTCCTGAAATGTAATCGCTCTCTTCATTATTTTGATGAGTGGGTATTAATGAGTGGGTATCGCCCTAATTCTGCTGTGCAATTTACAACAATTTAGCAGACATTTAATCCAGAGCGATTTACATTAGGCAAGAACTAAAAGCATGGGGATACATCACATATATAAAATGCATTTATCAAGCATTGCTTGTTGTTTTTCATTCTGTGTGCAGCGTCCACACACACAGAGGTTAGCCCTTGAGATGCAGCTTCTCATTTTAGGGGGGGTCCTTTTACACATACATAGGCCTACATCAATGCATACACGCACGCACGCACACACACACACACACACACACACACACACACACACACACACACACACACACACACACACACACACACACACACACACACACACACACACACACACACACACACACACACACACACACACACACACACACACTCATTTGTTCATATCACGCTGACCCATTCGTTTTGGGATATGTATCCCGGTGGTCATCATTAAAAAAATAAATTTCTTTAAGGTCCCATGAGTTATGTTTATTGGACTTTAGATAACCTTTGAACTCAGTACGGGGCATCAAATGGGAGATTGGACTAACTTTTATTGCAGATTAACTCCTGGTGACTGGATTCAGGAGTTGTGCAGCTGTACAATGACAGCGTCCTGCTATGTTTTCTGCAATGTCCTGTAAACGCTTGTGTATGTATTACTCTGATAACAATTCTTACAATAAATTCTGATCCCCTCCCCTAGTAAAACATGCTCAACCTGCGCTTTGAGAAGCCACTGATACTAGACATGTCTATTAGATTTAAACCAAAACTCTAGACTTGCTTGGTACAGAAGAGTCTCATTCCGCACCCATTCCAGGACGATGAAGTGTGAACAACTGCTGGTTTTGGTGTGAAGCATCTTGTTGAGTTCAATACAATGAAACAATGCCTCCCCTTTCTATGTATGTGATGTATTGCCATGCTTTTTGTAAATTTAATGTAAATCGCTCTGGATTAAGAGTGTCTGCTAAACGCATACATTGTAATTGTAATTGTAATAGAAATGTGTGAAATGGCACTAGGGAAGAAGTATGCCTATATATATTTGTATTTTATGCAGAGTACAATGAGTACATTTGCTTTGCAGCATGGCACATAATGAAGTATGTTAGCCTGGCTAATAAGCCAGACTAATATCACACAACACTGGCAGGCTTTTCTTTTTTTTGCCAACGGCTGATTCGGTCTGGTTTATTAACCAGGCTAGAAGTATCTGGGCCTACCTGAGAAGTGTCTCCATAATCAAATATACATACAGTTTATAGAAGATTTAAACACTCTTAGTTTTCTGATCACAGTGAGTTATTTGTCCAAATTAAAATTAACCAAGTTTTCCAACAGCTGGCATTCTGTCATTGGAAGTTGGGATCAACTCCACCATCATGCTTTCCTTGAACAGGAGTGTGTTTACTGCGTTCAGAAAACATTATATTTATAGCAAAACGGATGACATAACAAAATCATAGTTTATGGTATCACGTCACCAGGAATGTCTACTAAATTGATTGTGAGTATTGTTGTTATTAGAACATAGTTTACAATATTTTAGAAGAAAAATGACAAAGGCAACACTTTGATCTGACTCTAGACAGGTGATGTTTTGAGGTTATTACTAAAAAGGAGTGCACTGCTTTCATCTTAGATATACATTCATGATAGAAAGGCACATGTGTGTTAACTGGTCAGCTCTTTGTCGCATTAAATAATATACACAGTAGTTTGTTATAACTTGTTTTAATCGAGGAGAAAACACAAGTGGCACAAGAGAGAAGAGGGCCTTTGTGTGTTGACTCTACATGGTTCTCATGTGGTGTTTAAGTCCAGCCCCTTCAGAGCGTTCAGCATCAGTCTGTGAGAGTTTACTTGAGAGAAGGAACAGCAATCTACTATCCGAGACAATAATGGCAGAAGTCGCACCAGCACCAGCTCCGTCACCGGCCAAGGCCGCCAAGAAGAAGGCACCACCCCGACCCAAGAACACCGGCCCCAGCGTCGCTGAGCTGGTCGTCAAGGCCGTGTCCGCCTCCAAGGAGCGGAGCGGTGTGTCCCTGGCTGCGGTCAAGAAGGCTCTGGCTGCCGGCGGCTACGATGTTGAGAAGAACAAGTCCCGCGCAGCAGCGGGCTTCTTAGCCAGGCTAAGATACTTCATTATGTGCCATGCTGCAAAGCAAATGTACAGAGCAAGCGATTTACATTAAATTTACAAAAAGCATGGCAATACATCACATACATAGAAAGTAGTAAATGCGTAAGCTAAGAACGTAACAGTGGAATATCTATATAATGACACTATAAACTATACGTATACTATACTATAAAGTGCTGTGACTACATACAATGCAATTCTAGTGTTGCCAAACCCAAGGCAGCAAAAAAGGCCGCTCCCAAAAAGAAGTAAACTGCCTGCTCCATCTTTATACCCACAAAAGGCTCTTTTAAGAGCCGACCACATTCTTTTATAAGAGTATACTATCCTCACTTTTTACGTCATGGTCACATGTTGGCACTGGAAGCTTATGGCTTTATATTAATACATTTTCGTATACATTTTTTTGAGTGGTGTAAACCACTCCTACAACTGGCTTTTGTGTGCAGAAAAAAATGAGCATGGTTGCTATGTTCAAAATAATTTCTGACGTAATTAAATCACACCCGGGTGAACTGGATGACCGTAGCAACCATGGTCATTTTCTCTGCACAAAAAAAGCCAGTTGTGAAATCACATCCAGGTGTGATTTCATTACGTCAGATCAGAGCTGATCAGGCTATATAATACCTTACCTTATATAATACCTCACATCGGACAAAAACTCCAGCTGAATCAACTTCATGGTCACAAATCATCACATCAGAAGACGAGTCTACCTAGCCAAAGATCTTTAACGTCAGACATTACGTCAGACCACAGCTGATCATGCTATATAAAACCTTACACCACTCAGTTCACACGGGTGTGATTTTTTGCCTTACGAGCAAAAATATGGACCCTTTCTAAAATATTCATTGCTAATATTATGTATTGCAAACATAATTTCTGCTGCTGACCTATCTATGATGCTCTCATTGCTCTGATCCAAAACAGTCATCAAGGATGAGAACATAACATCTGTCTATTGTCTAACAGTAGAATATCTGTACAATATAGTCTATATAGTATATTATACATGCTATCGAAATAACATAGTTTAGTCTTTGCATGAATTCGTCGAGGCTAGATTTGACAAAACATTAGGAAGGGTGGGGATAATTAATCACATACATATTAATATATATATTATAATATGATATAGAATATAGAGAGAGTTTTTGTTTGTGTTTGTGTGTGAGAGAGAGAACAACACTAAATGTGACCATTATCTTGACACACACACACACACACACACACACACACACACACACACACACACACACACACACACACACACACACACACACACACACACACACACACACACACACACACACACACACACACACACACACACCATGGACACTTTAATTAATACTGTACATTTTGATCATTTGCATATTGTATTGTGTAAGTTAATGTTCTATTTGTATGTTTGATATTGTTTTCTGATATATTTTTATTTATTTTATTTTTTGCTGCATTGTATGCTTTGGCAATACTGTAGTTACTACATTCATGCCAATAAAGCTAATTAAATTGAATTGAATTGAGAGAGAGAGTGGTGGGGGGCGGGGTTAGTAACAACCACGCAGCTCGCTCTGCCTGTCGGGGTTAGTAACGCCCACGCAGCTCGCTCTGCCTGTCCTCCCTTACGTCCTCCGAACACACATAAAAGAGCAAGTCTCTGAGCTCTCAAAACACTCAGTTTTCTATCTCTAACTACAGCTGAACTCAAAATGTCAGGAAGAGGCAAGGGAGGAAATGTTGGGGAGGGTATGTTGACTGAAAGCAGAAAACGGCAGCGTGGTGCTGATGAGGAGGATGGCCAACTGGTGCCCCAAGCTAAGCGGCCGAGCGGAGCTCATCCTCTCTGCCCTGAGCCAGGCCGCGATGCCTGCACTCCGAGTCATCTAACACTAGCGAGAGCAGTGGAATCCACGGTCCAGACGATGTGGTTTGGAGCTGCAGCAGTCAGTGTGCTGTGGACGGTGTTGGAGGCCACAGTGCTCCTGGACCCTGCAGTCCGCTAGCCCACTCTTTGGAGTCGGCTGACCCCACAGACCTGGTGTCCTACCACCAGATCAACCGCATTCTAAGGGAGGCCCACTTCCAGAGCCTGCAGAGCCCGTGGAGCGGCCCGGTTCCATCCTGGACCGTGATGACAAACTGCACTGTTTCTCTCCAGAGAAACAGCTCTCCCCGCCCGGCTCAAAGCGCGCCGTCGGGTGGTATGTGTGTCCAGAGGAGATGCCCGGCCCGGAGCGGATCGATTACCTGCTGAAAAAAATGGACGAGGACCGTGTTTCTCCATATACATTTTCGATATTGTATTAGTTTTATTCAAAGGTCTGTTAGTTTTTGGTTAAATCAAAAAGTTAAATCAAAAAGTAAACTGCCTGCTCCATCTTTATACCCACAAAAGGCTCTTTTAAGAGCCGACCACATTATTTTATAAGAGTATACTATCCTCACTTTTTACGTCATGGTCACATGTTGGCACTGGAAGCTTATGGCTTTATATTAATACATTTTCGTATAATTTTTTTTTGCCTTATGACTCCTTTTGTTCTAAATAACACTATGAGGGGGGGCACGCTATGAAAGGCAAAGCCATTTTATTAGTCACGTAATCAAATCAATACATTCAGTTAGAACATTTTGCAAATCCCCCCCACCCCTAATACATATTGACATCAATATTTTTGAAGCCATCAATCAATGGGCCATTTGCTTCTAATGAAAAGCATGTACACCCAGGTTGGTGTTTTTCTATATACTGTAGAAGAGTGATAAACACATCTTAGGTGACATTGCGTGAAGACTATTAGTTGTGTGGCCCAATGTTCTGCATGACTCCTTTTGTTCTAAATAACACTATGAGGGGGGGCACGCTACTATGAAAGGCAAAGCCATTTTATTTCAACAAGTCAATTAAATGTGCTTTACACAGAACATCAAGCAATGGTGTTCCAAAACTATGGAATGCACTTCCCATTACAATCAGAACTGCAGCCTCACTCCCAATATTCCGCTATAGTCTGAAAACCCACCTTTTCAGACTCCATCATGGCCCGTAGCACTTACACTACCCCCTTAGATAGCACTTTATGTAGACTTATAGATTGGTTGGATAGGGGCGGGCATATATGTTTACCGTCTAAAGGTGATCATCTCGTTTTTATTTGTACTTTATTATCACGGCCAGGGCACGCAACACATTGATTATTATTGTATCAAGGGTCGCTTGTTATTTTTGAGAGAGAGAGAGAGAGAGAGAGAGAGAGAGAGAGAGAGAGAGAGAGAGAGAGAGAGAGAGAGAGAGAGACATTCCCACTCCCCCTCTCTCTCTAACACACACACACACACACACACACACACACACACACACACACACACACACACACACACACACACACACACACACACACACACACACACACACACACACACACACACACACACACACACACACACACACACACACACACGCACACACACAGTTTAACGTAACAATTTATGTATGTCCACACACGGAAAGCATACAGGAACACAAATATTTTAGGTGCCGTAAAGGTTACATTCACAAACTCATGGATATGTCCTCATGATATAAAGGGCAGCAGAGATGACACACTTTGCCAGCCTTGCATGCCTTGTCTTTGGGCGAGCATCCCAAGTTGTCGAAACCCTCTGACAACCAGTCCGTGGGTATTTCCTAGGCTGGATCACCATAGGAAACAAAGTTCTTAGTCTTGCACTGTGGCTTGGTGTTAAAGCACTCTCTGTAGTTGTTCTCATGCATGTGCACACACACACACACACACACACACACACACACACACACACACACACACACACACACACACACACACACACACACACACACACACACACACACACACACACACACACACACACATACACACTTCCTAAATTTTGGGTCATTTTACCGTGCTCAGGTATTCAGCCATGTATATTATCTTTTTAGTGATAGATAGCATTCCATTTAGCTATGTTTTTTGGTAGTCTCTTTCCAGTCGTCAGGTATAGCTTTCTTTTTGTTTACTTATAATCTGGTTAAATCCAATGGGTTTACCGCCTGGCATATAGTCCCTGGACCAGCTGACATAGGGGGCATCCCTGTAGGTTTTCTCTATGATTGACCACCTTTATTTTAGGCGGTCCTGAAATGTAATCGCTCTCTTCATTATTTTGATGAGTGGGTATTAATGAGTGGGTATCGCCCTAATTCTGCTGTGCAATTTACAACAATTTAGACATTTAGCAGACATTTAATCCAGAGCGATTTACATTAGGCAAGAACTAAAAGCATGGGGATACATCACATATATAAAATGCATTTATCAAGCATTGCTTGTTGTTTTTCATTCTGTGTGCAGCGTCCACACACACAGAGGTTAGCCCTTGAGATGCAGCTTCTCATTTTAGGGGGGGTCCTTTTACACATACATAGGCCTACATCAATGCATACACGCACGCACGCACACACACACACACACACACACACACACACACACACACACACACACACACACACACACACACACACACACACACACACACACACACACACACACACACACACACACACACACACACACACACACACACACACACACACTCATTTGTTCATATCACGCTGACCCATTCGTTTTAGGATATGTATCCCGGTGGTAATCATTAAAAAAATAAATTTCTTTAAGGTCCCATGAGTTATGTTTATTGGACTTTAGATAACCTTTGAACTCAGTACGGGGCATCAAATGGGAGATTGGACTAACTTTTATTGCAGATTAACTCCTGGTGACTGGATTCAGGAGTTGTGCAGCTGTACAATGACAGCGTCCTGCTATGTTTTCTGCAATGTCCTGTAAACGCTTGTGTATTTATTACTCTGATAACAATTCTTACAATAAATTCTGATCCCCTCCCCTAGTAAAACATGCTCAACCTGCGCTTTGAGAAGCCACTGATACTAGACATGTCTATTAGATTTAAACCAAAACTCTAGACTTGCTTGGTACAGAAGAGTCTCATTCCGCACCCATTCCAGGACGATGAAGTGTGAACAACTGCTGGTTTTGGTGTGAAGCATCTTGTTGAGTTCAATACAATGAAACAATGCCTCCCCTTTCTATGTATGTGATGTATTGCCATGCTTTTTGTAAATTTAATGTAAATCGCTCTGGATTAAGAGTGTCTGCTAAACGCATACATTGTAATTGTAATTGTAATAGAAATGTGTGAAATGGCACTAGGGAAGAAGTATGCCTATATATATTTGTATTTTATGCAGAGTACAATGAGTACATTTGCTTTGCAGCATGGCACATAATGAAGTATGTTAGCCTGGCTAATAAGCCAGACTAATATCACACAACACTGGCAGGCTTTTCTTTTTTTTGCCAACGGCTGATTCGGTCTGGTTTATTAACCAGGCTAGAAGTATCTGGGCCTACCTGAGAAGTGTCTCCATAATCAAATATACATACAGTTTATAACACTCTTAGTTTTCTGATCACAGTGAGTTATTTGTCGAAATTAAAATTAACCAAGTTTTCCAACAGCTGGCATTCTGTCATTGGAAGTTGGGATCAACTCCACCATCATGCTTTCCTTGAACAGGAGTGTGTTTACTGCGTTCAGAAAACATTATATTTATAGCAAAACGGATGACATAACAAAATCATAGTTTATGGTATCACGTCACCAGGAATGTCTACTAAATTGATTGTGAGTATTGTTGTTATTAGAACATAGTTTACAATATTTTAGAAGAAAAATGACAAAGGCAACACTTTGATCTGACTCTAGACAGGTGATGTTTTGAGGTTATTACTAAAAAGGAGTGCACTGCTTTCATCTTAGATATACATTCATGATAGAAAGGCACATGTGTGTTAACTGGTCAGCTCTTTGTCGCATTAAATAATATACACAGTAGTTTGTTATAACTTGTTTTAATCGAGGAGAAAACGTGGCACAAGAGAGAAGAGGGCCTTTGTGTGTTGACTCTACATGGTTCTCATGTGGTGTTTAAGTCCAGCCCCTTCAGAGCGTTCAGCATCAGTCTGTGAGAGTTTACTTGAGAGAAGGAACAGCAATCTACTATCCGAGACAATAATGGCAGAAGTCGCACCAGCACCAGCTCCGTCACCGGCCAAGGCCGCCAAGAAGAAGGCACCACCCCGACCCAAGAACACCGGCCCCAGCGTCGCTGAGCTGGTCGTCAAGGCCGTGTCCGCCTCCAAGGAGCGGAGCGGTGTGTCCCTGGCTGCGGTCAAGAAGGCTCTGGCTGCCGGCGGCTACGATGTTGAGAAGAACAAGTCCCGCGTTAAGATCGCCGTCAAGAGCCTGGTCGCTAAAGGCACCCTGGTCCAGCTCAAAGGCACCGGGGCTTCTGGCTCTTTCAAGATGAACAAGGCAGAAGCGGTGAAGGTAAAGAAACCTATTGCTAAGAAAGCAGTTAAAGCAAAGAAGCCTGCTGCAGCCAAGAAACCCGCAGCAGCTAAGAAGCCCAAGAAGGTGGCAGCAAAGAAGCCCGCAGCCGCCAATAAATCACCCAAGAAAGCCAAGAAGCCTGCCGCCAAGAAAGTAGCAGCTAAAAGCCCGAAGAAGGCCGCCAAGAGCCCCAAGAAAGTGGCTAAGAAGCCCGCAGCAGCGGGCTTCTTAGCCAGGCTAAGATACTTCATTGTGTGCCATGCTGCAAAGCAAATGTACAGAGCAAGCGATTTACATTAAATTTACAAAAAGCATGGCAATACATCACATACATAGAAAGTAGTAAATGCGTAAGCTAAGAACGTAACAGTGGAATATCTATATAATGACACTATAAACTATACGTATACTATACTATAAAGTGCTGTGACTACATACAATGCAATTCTAGTGTTGTCTACATAACACGATATAAGTCCAAGCTCCAGCCAAGAAGGTTGCCAAACCCAAGGCAGCAAAAAAGGCCGCTCCCAAAAAGAAGTAAACTGCCTGCTCCATCTTTATACCCACAAAAGGCTCTTTTAAGAGCCGACCACATTCTTTTATAAGAGTATACTATCCTCACTTTTTACGTCATGGTCACATGTTGGCACTGGAAGCTTATGGCTTTATATTAATACATTTTCGTATACATTTTTTTGAGTGGTGTAAACCACTCCTACAACTGGCTTTTGTGTGCAGAAAAAAATGAGCATGGTTGCTATGTTCAAAATAATTTCTGACGTAATTAAATCACACCCGGGTGAACTGGATGACCGTAGCAACCATGGTCATTTTCTCTGCACAAAAAAAGCCAGTTGTGAAATCACATCCAGGTGTGATTTCATTACGTCAGATCAGAGCTGATCAGGCTATATAATACCTTACCTTATATAATACCTCACATCGGACAAAAACTCCAGCTGAATCAACTTCATGGTCACAAATCATCACATCAGAAGACGAGTCTACCTAGCCAAAGATCTTTAACGTCAGACATTACGTCAGACCACAGCTGATCATGCTATATAAAACCTTACACCACTCAGTTCACACGGGTGTGATTTTTTGCCTTACGAGCAAAAATATGGACCCTTTCTAAAATATTCATTGCTAATATTATGTATTGCAAACATAATTTCTGCTGCTGACCTATCTATGATGCTCTCATTGCTCTGATCCAAAACAGTCATCAAGGATGAGAACATAACATCTGTCTATTGTCTAACAGTAGAATATCTGTACAATATAGTCTATATAGTATATTATACATGCTATCGAAATAACATAGTTTAGTCTTTGCATGAATTCGTCGAGGCTAGATTTGACAAAACATTAGGAAGGGTGGGGATAATTAATCACATACATATTAATATATATATTATAATATGATATAGAATATAGAGAGAGTTTTTGTTTGTGTTTGTGTGTGAGAGAGAGAACAACACTAAATGTGACCATTATCTTGACACACACACACACACACACACACACACACACACACACACACACACACACACACACACACACACACACACACACACACACACACACACACACACACACACACACACACACCATGGACACTTTAATTAATACTGTACATTTTGATCATTTGCATATTGTATTGTGTAAGTTAATGTTCTATTTGTATGTTTGATATTGTTTTCTGATATATTTTTATTTATTTTATTTTTTGCTGCATTGTATGCTTTGGCAATACTGTAGTTACTACATTCATGCCAATAAAGCTAATTAAATTGAATTGAATTGAGAGAGAGAGTGGTGGGGGGCGGGGTTAGTAACAACCACGCAGCTCGCTCTGCCTGTCGGGGTTAGTAACGCCCACGCAGCTCGCTCTGCCTGTCCTCCCTTACGTCCTCCGAACACACATAAAAGAGCAAGTCTCTGAGCTCTCAAAACACTCAGTTTTCTATCTCTAACTACAGCTGAACTCAAAATGTCAGGAAGAGGCAAGGGAGGAAATGTTGGGGAGGGTATGTTGACTGAAAGCAGAAAACGGCAGCGTGGTGCTGATGAGGAGGATGGCCAACTGGTGCCCCAAGCTAAGCGGCCGAGCGGAGCTCATCCTCTCTGCCCTGAGCCAGGCCGCGATGCCTGGGACTCCGAGTCATCTAACACTAGCGAGAGCAGTGGAATCCACGGTCCAGACGATGTGGTTGGGAGCTGCAGCAGTCAGTGTGCTGTGGACGGTGTTGGAGGCCACAGTGCTCCTGGACCCTGCAGTCCGCTAGCCCACTCTTTGGAGTCGGCTGACCCCACAGACCTGGTGTCCTACCACCAGATCAACCGCATTCTAAGGGAGGCCCACTTCCAGAGCCTGCAGAGCCCGTGGAACGTGTCTCCACAGAGCGGCCCGGTTCCATCCTGGACCGTGATGACAAACTGCACTGTTTCTCTCCAGAGAAACAGCTCTCCCCGCCCGGCTCAAAGCGCGCCGTCGGGTGGTATGTGTGTCCAGAGGAGATGCCCGGAGCGGATCGATTACCTGCTGAAAAAAATGGACGAGGACCGTGTTTCTCCATATACATTTTCGATATTGTATTAGTTTTATTCAAAGGTCTGTTAGTTTTTGGTTAAATCAAAAAGTTAAATCAAAAAGTAAACTGCCTGCTCCATCTTTATACCCACAAAAGGCTCTTTTAAGAGCCGACCACATTATTTTATAAGAGTATACTATCCTCACTTTTTACGTCATGGTCACATGTTGGCACTGGAAGCTTATGGCTTTATATTAATACATTTTCGTATAATTTTTTTTTGCCTTATGACTCCTTTTGTTCTAAATAACACTATGAGGGGGGGCACGCTATGAAAGGCAAAGCCATTTTATTAGTCACGTAATCAAATCAATACATTCAGTTAGAACATTTTGCAAATCCCCCCCACCCCTAATACATATTGACATCAATATTTTTGAAGCCATCAATCAATGGGCCATTTGCTTCTAATGAAAAGCATGTACACCCAGGTTGGTGTTTTTCTATATACTGTAGAAGAGTGATAAACACATCTTAGGTGACATTGCGTGAAGACTATTAGTTGTGTGGCCCAATGTTCTGCATGACTCCTTTTGTTCTAAATAACACTATGAGGGGGGGCACGCTACTATGAAAGGCAAAGCCATTTTATTTCAACAAGTCAATTAAATGTGCTTTACACAGAACATCAAGCAATGGTGTTCCAAAACTATGGAATGCACTTCCCATTACAATCAGAACTGCAGCCTCACTCCCAATATTCCGCTATAGTCTGAAAACCCACCTTTTCAGACTCCATCATGGCCCGTAGCACTTACACTACCCCCTTAGATAGCACTTTATGTAGACTTATAGATTGGTTGGATAGGGGCGGGCATATATGTTTACCGTCTAAAGGTGATCATCTCGTTTTTATTTGTACTTTATTATCACGGCCAGGGCACGCAACACATTGATTATTATTGTATCAAGGGTCGCTTGTTATTTTTGAGAGAGAGAGAGAGAGAGAGAGAGAGAGAGAGAGAGAGAGAGAGAGAGAGAGAGAGAGAGAGAGAGAGAGAGAGAGAGAGAGAGAGAGAGACATTCCCACTCCCCCTCCCCCTCCCCCTCCCCCTCTCTCTCTAACACACACACACACACACACACACACACACACACACACACACACACACACACACACACACACACACACACACACACACACACACACACACACACACACACACACACACACACACACACACACACACACACACGCACACACACACACAGTTTAACGTAACAATTTATGTATGTCCACACACGGAAAGCATACAGGAACACAAATATTTTAGGTGCCGTAAAGGTTACATTCACAAACTCATGGATATGTCCTCATGATATAAAGGGCAGCAGAGATGACACACTTTGCCAGCCTTGCATGCCTTGTCTTTGGGCGAGCATCCCAAGTTGTCGAAACCCTCTGACAACCAGTCCGTGGGTATTTCCTAGGCTGGATCACCATAGGAAACAAAGTTCTTAGTCTTGCACTGTTGCTTGGTGTTAAAGCACTCTCTGTAGTTGTTCTCATGCATGTGCACACACACACACACACACACACACACACACACACATACACACTTCCTAAATTTTGGGTCATTTTACCGTGCTCAGGTATTCAGCCATGTATATTATCTTTTTAGTGATAGATAGCATTCCATTTAGCTATGTTTTTTGGTAGTCTCTTTCCAGTCGTCAGGTATAGCTTTCTTTTTGTTTTCTTATAATCTGGTTAAATCCAATGGGTTTACCGCCTGGCATATAGTCCCTGGACCAGCTGACATAGGGGGCATCCCTGTAGGTTTTCTCTATGATTGACCACCTTTATTTTAGGCGGTCCTGAAATGTAATCGCTCTCTTCATTATTTTGATGAGTGGGTATATTAATGAGTGGGTATCGCCCTAATTCTGCGGTGCAATTTACAACAATTTAGACATTTAGCAGACATTTAATCCAGAGCGATTTACATTAGGCAAGAACTAAAAGCATGGGGATACATCACATATATAAAATGCATTTATCAAGCATTGCTTGTTGTTTTTCATTCTGTGTGCAGCGTCCACACACACAGAGGTTAGCCCTTGAGATGCAGCTTCTCATTTTAGGGGGGGTCCTTTTACACATACATAGGCCTACATCAATGCATACACGCACGCACGCACACACACACACACACACACACACACACACACACACACACACACACACACACACACACACACACACACACACACACACACACACACACACACACACACACACACACACACACACACTCATTTGTTCATATCACGCTGACCCATTCGTTTTGGGATATGTATCCCGGTGGTAATCATTAAAAAAATAAATTTCTTTAAGGTCCCATGAGTTATGTTTATTGGACTTTAGATAACCTTTGAACTCAGTACGGGGCATCAAATGGGAGATTGGACTAACTTTTATTGCAGATTAACTCCTGGTGACTGGATTCAGGAGTTGTGCAGCTGTACAATGACAGCGTCCTGCTATGTTTTCTGCAATGTCCTGTAAACGCTTGTGTATTTATTACTCTGATAACAATTCTTACAATAAATTCTGATCCCCTCCCCTAGTAAAACATGCTCAACCTGCGCTTTGAGAAGCCATTGATACTAGACATGTCTATTAGATTTAAACCAAAACTCTAGACTTGCTTGGTACAGAAGAGTCTCATTCCGCACCCATTCCAGGACGATGAAGTGTGAACAACTGCTGGTTTTGGTGTGAAGCATCTTGTTGAGTTCAATACAATGAAACAATGCCTCCCCTTTCTATGTATGTGATGTATTGCCATGCTTTTTGTAAATTTAATGTAAATCGCTCTGGATTAAGAGTGTCTGCTAAACGCATACATTGTAATTGTAATTGTAATAGAAATGTGTGAAATGGCACTAGGGAAGAAGTATGCCTATATATATTTGTATTTTATGCAGAGTACAATGAGTACATTTGCTTTGCAGCATGGCACATAATGAAGTATGTTAGCCTGGCTAATAAGCCAGACTAATATCACACAACACTGGCAGGCTTTTCTTTGGCAGAATAATGGCAGAAGTCGCACCAGAAGTCGCACCAGCACCAGCTCCGTCACCGGCCAAGGCCGCCAAGAAGAAGGCACCACCCCGACCCAAGAACACCGGCCCCAGCGTCGCTGAGCTGGTCGTCAAGGCCGTGTCCGCCTCCAAGGAGCGGAGCGGTGTGTCCCTGGCTGCGGTCAAGAAGGCTCTGGCTGCCGGCGGCTACGATGTTGAGAAGAACAAGTCCCGCGTTAAGATCGCCGTCAAGAGCCTGGTCGCTAAAGGAGAGAGAGAGAGAGAGAGAGAGAGAGAGAGAGAGAGAGAGAGACATTCCCACTCCCCCTCCCCCTCCCCCTCTCTCTCTAACACACACACACACACACACACACACACACACACACACACACACACACACACACACACACACACACACACACACACACACACACACACACACACACACACACACACACACACACGCTGAAATGCCCTTGAACAAGGCATCAACCACTACGATGAAATGTGTTCTATGAGCAGGGCCTGGCTGGAAACAAGTTCTTGAGCTTAGCCCAGATACCCTGGGTAAATATAGATTTCATTTCATTTCATTTCACACACACACACACACACACACACACACACACACACACACACACACACACACACACACACACACGCACACACACACACAGTTTAACGTAACAATTTATGTATGTCCACACACGGAAAGCATACAGGAACACAAATATTTTAGGTGCCGTAAAGGTTACATTCACAAACTCATGGATATGTCCTCATGATATAAAGGGCAGCAGAGATGACACACTTTGCCAGCCTTGCATGCCTTGTCTTTGGGCGAGCATCCCAAGTTGTCGAAACCCTCTGACAACCAGTCCGTGGGTATTTCCTAGGCTGGATCACCATAGGAAACAAAGTTCTTAGTCTTGCACTGTTGCTTGGTGTTAAAGCACTCTCTGTAGTTGTTCTCATGCATGTGCACACACACACACACACACACACACACACACATACACACTTCCTAAATTTTGGGTCATTTTACCGTGCTCAGGTATTCAGCCATGTATATTATCTTTTTAGTGATAGATAGCATTCCATTTAGCTATGTTTTTTGGTAGTCTCTTTCCAGTCGTCAGGTATAGCTTTCTTTTTGTTTTCTTATAATCTGGTTAAATCCAATGGGTTTACCGCCTGGCATATAGTCCCTGGACCAGCTGACATAGGGGGCATCCCTGTAGGTTTTCTCTATGATTGACCACCTTTATTTTAGGCGGTCCTGAAATGTAATCGCTCTCTTCATTATTTTGATGAGTGGGTATATTAATGAGTGGGTATCGCCCTAATTCTGCGGTGCAATTTACAACAATTTAGACATTTAGCAGACATTTAATCCAGAGCGATTTACATTAGGCAAGAACTAAAAGCATGGGGATACATCACATATATAAAATGCATTTATCAAGCATTGCTTGTTGTTTTTCATTCTGTGTGCAGCGTCCACACACACAGAGGTTAGCCCTTGAGATGCAGCTTCTCATTTTAGGGGGGGTCCTTTTACACATACATAGGCCTACATCAATGCATACACGCACGCACGCACACACACACACACACACACACACACACACACACACACACACACACACACACACACACACACACACACACACACACACACACACACACACACACACACACACACACACACACACACACACACACACACACACTCATTTGTTCATATCACGCTGACCCATTCGTTTTGGGATATGTATCCCGGTGGTAATCATTAAAAAAATAAATTTCTTTAAGGTCCCATGAGTTATGTTTATTGGACTTTAGATAACCTTTGAACTCAGTACGGGGCATCAAATGGGAGATTGGACTAACTTTTATTGCAGATTAACTCCTGGTGACTGGATTCAGGAGTTGTGCAGCTGTACAATGACAGCGTCCTGCTATGTTTTCTGCAATGTCCTGTAAACGCTTGTGTATTTATTACTCTGATAACAATTCTTACAATAAATTCTGATCCCCTCCCCTAGTAAAACATGCTCAACCTGCGCTTTGAGAAGCCATTGATACTAGACATGTCTATTAGATTTAAACCAAAACTCTAGACTTGCTTGGTACAGAAGAGTCTCATTCCGCACCCATTCCAGGACGATGAAGTGTGAACAACTGCTGGTTTTGGTGTGAAGCATCTTGTTGAGTTCAATACAATGAAACAATGCCTCCCCTTTCTATGTATGTGATGTATTGCCATGCTTTTTGTACATTTAATGTAAATCGCTCTGGATTAAGAGTGTCTGCTAAACGCATACATTGTAATTGTAATTGTAATAGAAATGTGTGAAATGGCACTAGGGAAGAAGTATGCCTATATATATTTGTATTTTATGCAGAGTACAATGAGTACATTTGCTTTGCAGCATGGCACATAATGAAGTATGTTAGCCTGGCTAATAAGCCAGACTAATATCACACAACACTGGCAGGCTTTTCTTTTTTTTGCCAACGGCTGATTCGGTCTGGTTTATTAACCAGGCTAGAAGTATCTGGGCCTACCTGAGAAGTGTCTCCATAATCAAATATACATACAGTTTATAGAAGATTTAAACACTCTTAGTTTTCTGATCACAGTGAGTTATTTGTCCAAATTAAAATTAACCAAGTTCTCCAACAGCTGGCATTCTGTCATTGGAAGTTGGGATCAACTCCACCATCATGCTTTCCTTGAACAGGAGTGTGTTTACTGCGTTCAGAAAACATTATATTTATAGCAAAACGGATGACATAACAAAATCATAGTTTATGGTATCACGTCACCAGGAATGTCTACTAAATTGATTGTGAGTATTGTTGTTATTAGAACATAGTTTACAATATTTTAGAAGAAAAATGACAAAGGCAACACTTTGATCTGACTCTAGACAGGTGATGTTTTGAGGTTATTACTAAAAAGGAGTGCACTGCTTTCATCTTAGATATACATTCATGATAGAAAGGCACATGTGTGTTAACTGGTCAGCTCTTTGTCGCATTAAATAATATACACAGTAGTTTGTTATAACTTGTTTTAATCGAGGAGAAAACACAAGTGGCACAAGAGAGAAGAGGGCCTTTGTGTGTTGACTCTACATGGTTCTCATGTGGTGTTTAAGTCCAGCCCCTTCAGAGCGTTCAGCATCAGTCTGTGAGAGTTTACTTGAGAGAAGGAACAGCAATCTACTATCCGAGACAATAATGGCAGAAGTCGCACCAGCACCAGCTCCGTCACCGGCCAAGGCCGCCAAGAAGAAGGCACCACCCCGACCCAAGAACACCGGCCCCAGCGTCGCTGAGCTGGTCGTCAAGGCCGTGTCCGCCTCCAAGGAGCGGAGCGGAGCAAAGCCATTTTATTTCAACAAGTCAATTAAATGTGCTTTACACAGAACATCAAGCAATGGTGTTCCAAAACTATGGAATGCACTTCCCATTACAATCAGAACTGCAGCCTCACTCCCAATATTCCGCTATAGTCTGAAAACCCACCTTTTCAGACTCCATCATGGCCCGTAGCACTTACACTACCCCCTTAGATAGCACTTTATGTAGACTTATAGATTGGTTGGATAGGGGCGGGCATATATGTTTACCGTCTAAAGGTGATCATCTCGTTTTTATTTGTACTTTATTATCACGGCCAGGGCACGCAACACATTGATTATTATTGTATCAAGGGTCGCTTGTTATTTTTGAGAGAGAGAGAGAGAGAGAGAGAGAGAGAGAGAGAGAGAGAGAGAGAGAGAGAGAGAGAGAGAGAGAGAGAGAGAGAGAGAGAGAGAGAGAGAGACATTCCCACTCCCCCTCCCCCTCCCCCTCCCCCTCTCTCTCTAACACACACACACACACACACACACACACACACACACACACACACACACACACACACACACACACACACACACACACACACACACACACACACACACACACACACACACACACACACACACACACACGCACACACACACACACACACACAGTTTAACGTAACAATTTATGTATGTCCACACACGGAAAGCATACAGGAACACAAATATTTTAGGTGCCGTAAAGGTTACATTCACAAACTCATGGATATGTCCTCATGATATAAAGGGCAGCAGAGATGACACACTTTGCCAGCCTTGCATGCCTTGTCTTTGGGCGAGCATCCCAAGTTGTCGAAACCCTCTGACAACCAGTCCGTGGGTATTTCCTAGGCTGGATCACCATAGGAAACAAAGTTCTTAGTCTTGCACTGTTGCTTGGTGTTAAAGCACTCTCTGTAGTTGTTCTCATGCATGTGCACACACACACACACACACACACACACACACACACACACATACACACTTCCTAAATTTTGGGTCATTTTACCGTGCTCAGGTATTCAGCCATGTATATTATCTTTTTAGTGATAGATAGCATTCCATTTAGCTATGTTTTTTGGTAGTCTCTTTCCAGTCGTCAGGTATAGCTTTCTTTTTGTTTTCTTATAATCTGGTTAAATCCAATGGGTTTACCGCCTGGCATATAGTCCCTGGACCAGCTGACATAGGGGGCATCCCTGTAGGTTTTCTCTATGATTGACCACCTTTATTTTAGGCGGTCCTGAAATGTAATCGCTCTCTTCATTATTTTGATGAGTGGGTATATTAATGAGTGGGTATCGCCCTAATTCTGCGGTGCAATTTACAACAATTTAGACATTTAGCAGACATTTAATCCAGAGCGATTTACATTAGGCAAGAACTAAAAGCATGGGGATACATCACATATATAAAATGCATTTATCAAGCATTGCTTGTTGTTTTTCATTCTGTGTGCAGCGTCCACACACACAGAGGTTAGCCCTTGAGATGCAGCTTCTCATTTTAGGGGGGGTCCTTTTACACATACATAGGCCTACATCAATGCATACACGCACGCACGCACACACACACACACACACACACACACACACACACACACACACACACACACACACACACACACACACACACACACACACACACACACACACACACACACACACACACACACACACACACACACACACTCATTTGTTCATATCACGCTGACCCATTCGTTTTGGGATATGTATCCCGGTGGTAATCATTAAAAAAATAAATTTCTTTAAGGTCCCATGAGTTATGTTTATTGGACTTTAGATAACCTTTGAACTCAGTACGGGGCATCAAATGGGAGATTGGACTAACTTTTATTGCAGATTAACTCCTGGTGACTGGATTCAGGAGTTGTGCAGCTGTACAATGACAGCGTCCTGCTATGTTTTCTGCAATGTCCTGTAAACGCTTGTGTATTTATTACTCTGATAACAATTCTTACAATAAATTCTGATCCCCTCCCCTAGTAAAACATGCTCAACCTGCGCTTTGAGAAGCCATTGATACTAGACATGTCTATTAGATTTAAACCAAAACTCTAGACTTGCTTGGTACAGAAGAGTCTCATTCCGCACCCATTCCAGGACGATGAAGTGTGAACAACTGCTGGTTTTGGTGTGAAGCATCTTGTTGAGTTCAATACAATGAAACAATGCCTCCCCTTTCTATGTATGTGATGTATTGCCATGCTTTTTGTAAATTTAATGTAAATCGCTCTGGATTAAGAGTGTCTGCTAAACGCATACATTGTAATTGTAATTGTAATAGAAATGTGTGAAATGGCACTAGGGAAGAAGTATGCCTATATATATTTGTATTTTATGCAGAGTACAATGAGTACATTTGCTTTGCAGCATGGCACATAATGAAGTATGTTAGCCTGGCTAATAAGCCAGACTAATATCACACAACACTGGCAGGCTTTTCTTTGGCAGAATAATGGCAGAAGTCGCACCAGAAGTCGCACCAGCACCAGCTCCGTCACCGGCCAAGGCCGCCAAGAAGAAGGCACCACCCCGACCCAAGAACACCGGCCCCAGCGTCGCTGAGCTGGTCGTCAAGGCCGTGTCCGCCTCCAAGGAGCGGAGCGGTGTGTCCCTGGCTGCGGTCAAGAAGGCTCTGGCTGCCGGCGGCTACGATGTTGAGAAGAACAAGTCCCGCGTTAAGATCGCCGTCAAGAGCCTGGTCGCTAAAGGAGAGAGAGAGAGAGAGAGAGAGAGAGAGAGAGAGAGAGAGAGAGAGACATTCCCACTCCCCCTCCCCCTCCCCCTCTCTCTCTAACACACACACACACACACACACACACACACACACACACACACACACACACACACACACACACACACACACACACACACACACACACACACACACACACACACACACGCACACACACACACAGTTTAACGTAACAATTTATGTATGTCCACACACGGAAAGCATACAGGAACACAAATATTTTAGGTGCCGTAAAGGTTACATTCACAAACTCATGGATATGTCCTCATGATATAAAGGGCAGCAGAGATGACACACTTTGCCAGCCTTGCATGCCTTGTCTTTGGGCGAGCATCCCAAGTTGTCGAAACCCTCTGACAACCAGTCCGTGGGTATTTCCTAGGCTGGATCACCATAGGAAACAAAGTTCTTAGTCTTGCACTGTTGCTTGGTGTTAAAGCACTCTCTGTAGTTGTTCTCATGCATGTGCACACACACACACACACACACACACACACACATACACACTTCCTAAATTTTGGGTCATTTTACCGTGCTCAGGTATTCAGCCATGTATATTATCTTTTTAGTGATAGATAGCATTCCATTTAGCTATGTTTTTTGGTAGTCTCTTTCCAGTCGTCAGGTATAGCTTTCTTTTTGTTTTCTTATAATCTGGTTAAATCCAATGGGTTTACCGCCTGGCATATAGTCCCTGGACCAGCTGACATAGGGGGCATCCCTGTAGGTTTTCTCTATGATTGACCACCTTTATTTTAGGCGGTCCTGAAATGTAATCGCTCTCTTCATTATTTTGATGAGTGGGTATATTAATGAGTGGGTATCGCCCTAATTCTGCGGTGCAATTTACAACAATTTAGACATTTAGCAGACATTTAATCCAGAGCGATTTACATTAGGCAAGAACTAAAAGCATGGGGATACATCACATATATAAAATGCATTTATCAAGCATTGCTTGTTGTTTTTCATTCTGTGTGCAGCGTCCACACACACAGAGGTTAGCCCTTGAGATGCAGCTTCTCATTTTAGGGGGGGTCCTTTTACACATACATAGGCCTACATCAATGCATACACGCACGCACGCACACACACACACACACACACACACACACACACACACACACACACACACACACACACACACACACACACACACACACACACACACACACACACACACACACACACACACACACTCATTTGTTCATATCACGCTGACCCATTCGTTTTGGGATATGTATCCCGGTGGTAATCATTAAAAAAATAAATTTCTTTAAGGTCCCATGAGTTATGTTTATTGGACTTTAGATAACCTTTGAACTCAGTACGGGGCATCAAATGGGAGATTGGACTAACTTTTATTGCAGATTAACTCCTGGTGACTGGATTCAGGAGTTGTGCAGCTGTACAATGACAGCGTCCTGCTATGTTTTCTGCAATGTCCTGTAAACGCTTGTGTATTTATTACTCTGATAACAATTCTTACAATAAATTCTGATCCCCTCCCCTAGTAAAACATGCTCAACCTGCGCTTTGAGAAGCCATTGATACTAGACATGTCTATTAGATTTAAACCAAAACTCTAGACTTGCTTGGTACAGAAGAGTCTCATTCCGCACCCATTCCAGGACGATGAAGTGTGAACAACTGCTGGTTTTGGTGTGAAGCATCTTGTTGAGTTCAATACAATGAAACAATGCCTCCCCTTTCTATGTATGTGATGTATTGCCATGCTTTTTGTACATTTAATGTAAATCGCTCTGGATTAAGAGTGTCTGCTAAACGCATACATTGTAATTGTAATTGTAATAGAAATGTGTGAAATGGCACTAGGGAAGAAGTATGCCTATATATATTTGTATTTTATGCAGAGTACAATGAGTACATTTGCTTTGCAGCATGGCACATAATGAAGTATGTTAGCCTGGCTAATAAGCCAGACTAATATCACACAACACTGGCAGGCTTTTCTTTTTTTTGCCAACGGCTGATTCGGTCTGGTTTATTAACCAGGCTAGAAGTATCTGGGCCTACCTGAGAAGTGTCTCCATAATCAAATATACATACAGTTTATAGAAGATTTAAACACTCTTAGTTTTCTGATCACAGTGAGTTATTTGTCCAAATTAAAATTAACCAAGTTCTCCAACAGCTGGCATTCTGTCATTGGAAGTTGGGATCAACTCCACCATCATGCTTTCCTTGAACAGGAGTGTGTTTACTGCGTTCAGAAAACATTATATTTATAGCAAAACGGATGACATAACAAAATCATAGTTTATGGTATCACGTCACCAGGAATGTCTACTAAATTGATTGTGAGTATTGTTGTTATTAGAACATAGTTTACAATATTTTAGAAGAAAAATGACAAAGGCAACACTTTGATCTGACTCTAGACAGGTGATGTTTTGAGGTTATTACTAAAAAGGAGTGCACTGCTTTCATCTTAGATATACATTCATGATAGAAAGGCACATGTGTGTTAACTGGTCAGCTCTTTGTCGCATTAAATAATATACACAGTAGTTTGTTATAACTTGTTTTAATCGAGGAGAAAACACAAGTGGCACAAGAGAGAAGAGGGCCTTTGTGTGTTGACTCTACATGGTTCTCATGTGGTGTTTAAGTCCAGCCCCTTCAGAGCGTTCAGCATCAGTCTGTGAGAGTTTACTTGAGAGAAGGAACAGCAATCTACTATCCGAGACAATAATGGCAGAAGTCGCACCAGCACCAGCTCCGTCACCGGCCAAGGCCGCCAAGAAGAAGGCACCACCCCGACCCAAGAACACCGGCCCCAGCGTCGCTGAGCTGGTCGTCAAGGCCGTGTCCGCCTCCAAGGAGCGGAGCGGTGTGTCCCTGGCTGCGGTCAAGAAGGCTCTGGCTGCCGGCGGCTACGATGTTGAGAAGAACAAGTCCCGCGTTAAGATCGCCGTCAAGAGCCTGGTCGCTAAAGGCACCCTGGTCCAGGTGCAGCGCAGCAAGCATAAGATGCATAAGATGGCCATGAACTTCTTCAAGTCGTCTGCCGGGCCTAACCGGTGTGGTGGTGTGGTGACCGTGGAGTCTCCTCTCTGCCCGCGTCTCCCCGTGGAACGTGTCTCCACAGAGCGGCCCGGTTCCATCCTGGACCGTGATGACAAACTGCACTGTTTCTCTCCAGAGAAACAGCTCTCCCCGCCCGGCTCAAAGCGCGCCGTCGGGTGGTATGTGTGTCCAGAGGAGATGCCCGGCCCGGAGCGGATCGATTACCTGCTGAAAAAAATGGACGAGGACCGTGTTTCTCCATATACATTTTCGATATTGTATTAGTTTTATTCAAAGGTCTGTTAGTTTTTGGTTAAATCAAAAAGTTAAATCAAAAAGTAAACTGCCTGCTCCATCTTTATACCCACAAAAGGCTCTTTTAAGAGCCGACCACATTATTTTATAAGAGTATACTATCCTCACTTTTTACGTCATGGTCACATGTTGGCACTGGAAGCTTATGGCTTTATATTAATACATTTTCGTATAATTTTTTTTTGCCTTATGACTCCTTTTGTTCTAAATAACACTATGAGGGGGGGCACGCTATGAAAGGCAAAGCCATTTTATTAGTCACGTAATCAAATCAATACATTCAGTTAGAACATTTTGCAAATCCCCCCCACCCCTAATACATATTGACATCAATATTTTTGAAGCCATCAATCAATGGGCCATTTGCTTCTAATGAAAAGCATGTACACCCAGGTTGGTGTTTTTCTATATACTGTAGAAGAGTGATAAACACATCTTAGGTGACATTGCGTGAAGACTATTAGTTGTGTGGCCCAATGTTCTGCATGACTCCTTTTGTTCTAAATAACACTATGAGGGGGGGCACGCTACTATGAAAGGCAAAGCCATTTTATTTCAACAAGTCAATTAAATGTGCTTTACACAGAACATCAAGCAATGGTGTTCCAAAACTATGGAATGCACTTCCCATTACAATCAGAACTGCAGCCTCACTCCCAATATTCCGCTATAGTCTGAAAACCCACCTTTTCAGACTCCATCATGGCCCGTAGCACTTACACTACCCCCTTAGATAGCACTTTATGTAGACTTATAGATTGGTTGGATAGGGGCGGGCATATATGTTTACCG
Source organism: Electrona antarctica (assembly GCF_951216825.1). NCBI lineage: Eukaryota > Metazoa > Chordata > Actinopteri > Myctophiformes > Myctophidae > Electrona > Electrona antarctica. The sequence goes on from NC_136807.1 coordinate 48,902,113, forward strand.
TCTAAAGGTGATCATCTCGTTTTTATTTGTACTTTATTATCACGGCCAGGGCACGCAACACATTGATTATTATTGTATCAAGGGTCGCTTGTTATTTTTGAGAGAGAGAGAGAGAGAGAGAGAGAGAGAGAGAGAGAGAGAGAGAGAGAGAGACATTCCCACTCCCCCTCCCCCTCTCTCTCTAACACACACACACACACACACACACACACACACACACACACACACACACACACACACACACACACACACACACACACACACACACACACACACACACACACACACACACACACACACACACACACACACGCACGCACACACACACAGTTTAACGTAACAATTTATGTATGTCCACACACGGAAAGCATACAGGAACACAAATATTTTAGGTGCCGTAAAGGTTACATTCACAAACTCATGGATATGTCCTCATGATATAAAGGGCAGCAGAGATGACACACTTTGCCAGCCTTGCATGCCTTGTCTTTGGGCGAGCATCCCAAGTTGTCGAAACCCTCTGACAACCAGTCCGTGGGTATTTCCTAGGCTGGATCACCATAGGAAACAAAGTTCTTAGTCTTGCACTGTTGCTTGGTGTTAAAGCACTCTCTGTAGTTGTTCTCATGCATGTGCACACACACACACACACACACACACACACACACACACACACACACACACACACACACACACACACACACACACACACACACACACACACACACACACACACACACACACACACATACACACTTCCTAAATTTTGGGTCATTTTACCGTGCTCAGGTATTCATCCATGTATATTATCTTTTTAGTGATAGATAGCATTCCATTTAGCTATGTTTTTTGGTAGTCTCTTTCCAGTCGTCAGGTATAGCTTTCTTTTTGTTTTCTTATAATCTGGTTAAATCCAATGGGTTTACCGCCTGGCATATAGTCCCTGGACCAGCTGACATAGGGGGCATCCCTGTAGGTTTTCTCTATGATTGACCACCTTTATTTTAGGCGGTCCTGAACTGTAATCGCTCTCTTCATTATTTTGATGAGTGGGTATATTAATGAGTGGGTATCGCCCTAATTCTGCTGTGCAATTTACAACAATTTAGACATTTAGCAGACATTTAATCCAGAGCGATTTACATTAGGCAAGAACTAAAAGCATGGGGATACATCACATATATAAAATGCATTTATCAAGCATTGCTTGTTGTTTTTCATTCTGTGTGCAGCGTCCACACACACAGAGGTTAGCCCTTGAGATGCAGCTTCTCATTTTAGGGGGGGTCCTTTTACACATACATAGGCCTACATCAATGCATACACGCACGCACGCACACACACACACACACACACACACACACACACACACACACACACACACACACACACACACACACACACACACACACACACACACACACACACACACACACACACACACACACACACACACACACACACACACACACACGCACACTCATTTGTTCATATCACGCTGACCCATTCGTTTTGGGATATGTATCCCGGTGGTAATAATTAAAAAAATAAATTTCTTTAAGGTCCCATGAGTTATGTTTATTGGACTTTAGATAACCTTTGAACTCAGTACGGGGCATCAAATGGGAGATTGGACTAACTTTTATTGCAGATTAACTCCTGGTGACTGGATTCAGGAGTTGTGCAGCTGTACAATGACAGCGTCCTGCTATGTTTTCTGCAATGTCCTGTAAACGCTTGTGTATTTATTACTCTGATAACAATTCTTACAATAAATTCTGATCCCCTCCCCTAGTAAAACATGCTCAACCTGCGCTTTGAGAAGCCATTGATACTAGACATGTCTATTAGATTTAAACCAAAACTCTAGACTTGCTTGGTACAGAAGAGTCTCATTCCGCACCCATTCCAGGACGATGAAGTGTGAACAACTGCTGGTTTTGGTGTGAAGCATCTTGTTGAGTTCAATACAATGAAACAATGCCTCCCCTTTCTATGTATGTGATGTATTGCCATGCTTTTTGTAAATTTAATGTAAATCGCTCTGGATTAAGAGTGTCTGCTAAACGCATACATTGTAATTGTAATTGTAATAGAAATGTGTGAAATGGCACTAGGGAAGAAGTATGCCTATATATATTTTTATTTTATGCAGAGTACAATGAGTACATTTGCTTTGCAGCATGGCACATAATGAAGTATGTTAGCCTGGCTAATAAGCCAGACTAATATCACACAACACTGGCAGGCTTTTCTTTTTTTTGCCAACGGCTGATTCGGTCTGGTTTATTAACCAGGCTAGAAGTATCTGGGCCTACCTGAGAAGTGTCTCCATAATCAAATATACATACAGTTTATAGAAGATTTAAACACTCTTAGTTTTCTGATCACAGTGAGTTATTTGTCCAAATTAAAATTAACCAAGTTTTCCAACAGCTGGCATTCTGTCATTGGAAGTTGGGATCAACTCCACCATCATGCTTTCCTTGAACAGGAGTGTGTTTACTGCGTTCAGAAAACATTATATTTATAGCAAAACGGATGACATAACAAAATCATAGTTTATGGTATCACGTCACCAGGAATGTCTACTAAATTGATTGTGAGTATTGTTGTTATTAGAACATAGTTTACAATATTTTAGAAGAAAAATGACAAAGGCAACACTTTGATCTGACTCTAGACAGGTGATGTTTTGAGGTTATTACTAAAAAGGAGTGCACTGCTTTCATCTTAGATATACATTCATGATAGAAAGGCACATGTGTGTTAACTGGTCAGCTCTTTGTCGCATTAAATAATATACACAGTAGTTTGTTATAACTTGTTTTAATCGAGGAGAAAACACAAGTGGCACAAGAGAGAAGAGGGCCTTTGTGTGTTGACTCTACATGGTTCTCATGTGGTGTTTAAGTCCAGCCCCTTCAGAGCGTTCAGCATCAGTCTGTGAGAGTTTACTTGAGAGAAGGAACAGCAATCTACTATCCGAGACAATAATGGCAGAAGTCGCACCAGCACCAGCTCCGTCACCGGCCAAGGCCGCCAAGAAGAAGGCACCACCCCGACCCAAGAACACCGGCCCCAGCGTCGCTGAGCTGGTCGTCAAGGCCGTGTCCGCCTCCAAGGAGCGGAGCGGTGTGTCCCTGGCTGCGGTCAAGAAGGCTCTGGCTGCCGGCGGCTACGATGTTGAGAAGAACAAGTCCCGCGTTAAGATCGCCGTCAAGAGCCTGGTCGCTAAAGGCACCCTGGTCCAGCTCAAAGGCACCGGGGCTTCTGGCTCTTTCAAGATGAACAAGGCAGAAGCGGTGAAGGTAAAGAAACCTATTGCTAAGAAAGCAGTTAAAGCAAAGAAGCCTGCTGCAGCCAAGAAACCCGCAGCAGCTAAGAAGCCCAAGAAGGTGGCAGCAAAGAAGCCCGCAGCCGCCAATAAATCACCCAAGAAAGCCAAGAAGCATGCCGCCAAGAAAGTAGCAGCTAAAAGCCCGAAGAAGGCCGCCAAGAGCCCCAAGAAAGTGGCTAAGAAGCCCGCAGCAGCGGGCTTCTTAGCCAGGCTAAGATACTTCATTATGTGCCATGCTGCAAAGCAAATGTACAGAGCAAGCGATTTACATTAAATTTACAAAAAGCATGGCAATACATCACATACATAGAAAGTAGTAAATGCGTAAGCTAAGAACGTAACAGTGGAATATCTATATAATGACACTATAAACTATACGTATACTATACTATAAAGTGCTGTGACTACATACAATGCAATTCTAGTGTTGCCAAACCCAAGGCAGCAAAAAAGGCCGCTCCCAAAAAGAAGTAAACTGCCTGCTCCATCTTTATACCCACAAAAGGCTCTTTTAAGAGCCGACCACATTCTTTTATAAGAGTATACTATCCTCACTTTTTACGTCATGGTCACATGTTGGCACTGGAAGCTTATGGCTTTATATTAATACATTTTCGTATACATTTTTTTGAGTGGTGTAAACCACTCCTACAACTGGCTTTTGTGTGCAGAAAAAAATGAGCATGGTTGCTATGTTCAAAATAATTTCTGACGTAATTAAATCACACCCGGGTGAACTGGATGACCGTAGCAACCATGGTCATTTTCTCTGCACAAAAAAAGCCAGTTGTGAAATCACATCCAGGTGTGATTTCATTACGTCAGATCAGAGCTGATCAGGCTATATAATACCTTACCTTATATAATACCTCACATCGGACAAAAACTCCAGCTGAATCAACTTCATGGTCACAAATCATCACATCAGAAGACGAGTCTACCTAGCCAAAGATCTTTAACGTCAGACATTACGTCAGACCACAGCTGATCATGCTATATAAAACCTTACACCACTCAGTTCACACGGGTGTGATTTTTTGCCTTACGAGCAAAAATATGGACCCTTTCTAAAATATTCATTGCTAATATTATGTATTGCAAACATAATTTCTGCTGCTGACCTATCTATGATGCTCTCATTGCTCTGATCCAAAACAGTCATCAAGGATGAGAACATAACATCTGTCTATTGTCTAACAGTAGAATATCTGTACAATATAGTCTATATAGTATATTATACATGCTATCGAAATAACATAGTTTAGTCTTTGCATGAATTCGTCGAGGCTAGATTTGACAAAACATTAGGAAGGGTGGGGATAATTAATCACATACATATTAATATATATATTATAATATGATATAGAATATAGAGAGAGTTTTTGTTTGTGTTTGTGTGTGAGAGAGAGAACAACACTAAATGTGACCATTATCTTGACACACACACACACACATACACACTTCCTAAATTTTGGGTCATTTTACCGTGCTCAGGTATTCAGCCATGTATATTATCTTTTTAGTGATAGATAGCATTCCATTTAGCTATGTTTTTTGGTAGTCTCTTTCCAGTCGTCAGGTATAGCTTTCTTTTTGTTTTCTTATAATCTGGTTAAATCCAATGGGTTTACCGCCTGGCATATAGTCCCTGGACCAGCTGACATAGGGGGCATCCCTGTAGGTTTTCTCTATGATTGACCACCTTTATTTTAGGCGGTCCTGAAATGTAATCGCTCTCTTCATTATTTTGATGAGTGGGTATATTAATGAGTGGGTATCGCCCTAATTCTGCTGTGCAATTTACAACAATTTAGACATTTAATCCAGAGCGATTTACATTAGGCAAGAACTAAAAGCATGGGGATACATCACATATATAAAATGCATTTATCAAGCATTGCTTGTTGTTTTTCATTCTGTGTGCAGCGTCCACACACACAGAGGTTAGCCCTTGAGATGCAGCTTCTCATTTTAGGGGGGGTCCTTTTACACATACATAGGCCTACATCAATGCATACACGCACGCACGCACACACACACACACACACACACACACACACACACACACACACACACACACACACACACACACACACACACACACACACACACACACACACACACACACACACACTCATTTGTTCATATCACGCTGACCCATTCGTTTTGGGATATGTATCCCGGTGGTAATCATTAAAAAAATAAATTTCTTTAAGGTCCCATGAGTTATGTTTATTGGACTTTAGATAACCTTTGAACTCAGTACGGGGCATCAAATGGGAGATTGGACTAACTTTTATTGCAGATTAACTCCTGGTGACTGGATTCAGGAGTTGTGCAGCTGTACAATGACAGCGTCCTGCTATGTTTTCTGCAATGTCCTGTAAACGCTTGTGTATTTATTACTCTGATAACAATTCTTACAATAAATTCTGATCCCCTCCCCTAGTAAAACATGCTCAACCTGCGCTTTGAGAAGCCATTGATACTAGACATGTCTATTAGATTTAAACCAAAACTCTAGACTTGCTTGGTACAGAAGAGTCTCATTCCGCACCCATTCCAGGACGATGAAGTGTGAACAACTGCTGGTTTTGGTGTGAAGCATCTTGTTGAGTTCAATACAATGAAACAATGCCTCCCCTTTCTATGTATGTGATGTATTGCCATGCTTTTTGTACATTTAATGTAAATCGCTCTGGATTAAGAGTGTCTGCTAAACGCATACATTGTAATTGTAATTGTAATAGAAATGTGTGAAATGGCACTAGGGAAGAAGTATGCCTATATATATTTGTATTTTATGCAGAGTACAATGAGTACATTTGCTTTGCAGCATGGCACATAATGAAGTATGTTAGCCTGGCTAATAAGCCAGACTAATATCACACAACACTGGCAGGCTTTTCTTTTTTTTGCCAACGGCTGATTCGGTCTGGTTTATTAACCAGGCTAGAAGTATCTGGGCCTACCTGAGAAGTGTCTCCATAATCAAATATACATACAGTTTATAGAAGATTTAAACACTCTTAGTTTTCTGATCACAGTGAGTTATTTGTCCAAATTAAAATTAACCAAGTTCTCCAACAGCTGGCATTCTGTCATTGGAAGTTGGGATCAACTCCACCATCATGCTTTCCTTGAACAGGAGTGTGTTTACTGCGTTCAGAAAACATTATATTTATAGCAAAACGGATGACATAACAAAATCATAGTTTATGGTATCACGTCACCAGGAATGTCTACTAAATTGATTGTGAGTATTGTTGTTATTAGAACATAGTTTACAATATTTTAGAAGAAAAATGACAAAGGCAACACTTTGATCTGACTCTAGACAGGTGATGTTTTGAGGTTATTACTAAAAAGGAGTGCACTGCTTTCATCTTAGATATACATTCATGATAGAAAGGCACATGTGTGTTAACTGGTCAGCTCTTTGTCGCATTAAATAATATACACAGTAGTTTGTTATAACTTGTTTTAATCGAGGAGAAAACACAAGTGGCACAAGAGAGAAGAGGGCCTTTGTGTGTTGACTCTACATGGTTCTCATGTGGTGTTTAAGTCCAGCCCCTTCAGAGCGTTCAGCATCAGTCTGTGAGAGTTTACTTGAGAGAAGGAACAGCAATCTACTATCCGAGACAATAATGGCAGAAGTCGCACCAGCACCAGCTCCGTCACCGGCCAAGGCCGCCAAGAAGAAGGCACCACCCCGACCCAAGAACACCGGCCCCAGCGTCGCTGAGCTGGTCGTCAAGGCCGTGTCCGCCTCCAAGGAGCGGAGCGGTGTGTCCCTGGCTGCGGTCAAGAAGGCTCTGGCTGCCGGCGGCTACGATGTTGAGAAGAACAAGTCCCGCGTTAAGATCGCCGTCAAGAGCCTGGTCGCTAAAGGCACCCTGGTCCAGGTGCAGCGCAGCAAGCATAAGATGCATAAGATGGCCATGAACTTCTTCAAGTCGTCTGCCGGGCCTAACCGGTGTGGTGGTGTGGTGACCGTGGAGTCTCCTCTCTGCCCGCGTCTCCCCGTGGAACGTGTCTCCACAGAGCGGCCCGGTTCCATCCTGGACCGTGATGACAAACTGCACTGTTTCTCTCCAGAGAAACAGCTCTCCCCGCCCGGCTCAAAGCGCGCCGTCGGGTGGTATGTGTGTCCAGAGGAGATGCCCGGCCCGGAGCGGATCGATTACCTGCTGAAAAAAATGGACGAGGACCGTGTTTCTCCATATACATTTTCGATATTGTATTAGTTTTATTCAAAGGTCTGTTAGTTTTTGGTTAAATCAAAAAGTTAAATCAAAAAGTAAACTGCCTGCTCCATCTTTATACCCACAAAAGGCTCTTTTAAGAGCCGACCACATTATTTTATAAGAGTATACTATCCTCACTTTTTACGTCATGGTCACATGTTGGCACTGGAAGCTTATGGCTTTATATTAATACATTTTCGTATAATTTTTTTTTGCCTTATGACTCCTTTTGTTCTAAATAACACTATGAGGGGGGGCACGCTATGAAAGGCAAAGCCATTTTATTAGTCACGTAATCAAATCAATACATTCAGTTAGAACATTTTGCAAATCCCCCCCACCCCTAATACATATTGACATCAATATTTTTGAAGCCATCAATCAATGGGCCATTTGCTTCTAATGAAAAGCATGTACACCCAGGTTGGTGTTTTTCTATATACTGTAGAAGAGTGATAAACACATCTTAGGTGACATTGCGTGAAGACTATTAGTTGTGTGGCCCAATGTTCTGCATGACTCCTTTTGTTCTAAATAACACTATGAGGGGGGGCACGCTACTATGAAAGGCAAAGCCATTTTATTTCAACAAGTCAATTAAATGTGCTTTACACAGAACATCAAGCAATGGTGTTCCAAAACTATGGAATGCACTTCCAATTACAATCAGAACTGCAGCCTCACTCCCAATATTCCGCTATAGTCTGAAAACCCACCTTTTCAGACTCCATCATGGCCCGTAGCACTTACACTACCCCCTTAGATAGCACTTTATGTAGACTTATAGATTGGTTGGATAGGGGCGGGCATATATGTTTACCGTCTAAAGGTGATCATCTCGTTTTTATTTGTACTTTATTATCACGGCCAGGGCACGCAACACATTGATTATTATTGTATCAAGGGTCGCTTGTTATTTTTGAGAGAGAGAGAGAGAGAGAGAGAGAGAGAGAGAGAGAGAGAGAGAGAGAGACATTCCCACTCCCCCTCCCCCTCTCTCTCTAACACACACACACACACACACACACACACACACACACACACACACACACACACACACACACACACACACACACACACACACACACACACACACACACACACACACACACACACACACACACACACACACACACACACACACACACACACACACACACACACACACACACACACACACGCACGCACACACACACAGTTTAACGTAACAATTTATGTATGTCCACACACGGAAAGCATACAGGAACACAAATATTTTAGGTGCCGTAAAGGTTACATTCACAAACTCATGGATATGTCCTCATGATATAAAGGGCAGCAGAGATGACACACTTTGCCAGCCTTGCATGCCTTGTCTTTGGGCGAGCATCCCAAGTTGTCGAAACCCTCTGACAACCAGTCCGTGGGTATTTCCTAGGCTGGATCACCATAGGAAACAAAGTTCTTAGTCTTGCACTGTTGCTTGGTGTTAAAGCACTCTCTGTAGTTGTTCTCATGCATGTGCACACACAACACACACACACACACACACACACACACACACACACACACACACACACACACACACACACACACACACACACACACACACACACACACACACACACACACACACATACACACTTCCTAAATTTTGGGTCATTTTACCGTGCTCAGGTATTCATCCATGTATATTATCTTTTTAGTGATAGATAGCATTCCATTTAGCTATGTTTTTTGGTAGTCTCTTTCCAGTCGTCAGGTATAGCTTTCTTTTTGTTTTCTTATAATCTGGTTAAATCCAATGGGTTTACCGCCTGGCATATAGTCCCTGGACCAGCTGACATAGGGGGCATCCCTGTAGGTTTTCTCTATGATTGACCACCTTTATTTTAGGCGGTCCTGAAATGTAATCGCTCTCTTCATTATTTTGATGAGTGGGTATATTAATGAGTGGGTATCGCCCTAATTCTGCTGTGCAATTTACAACAATTTAGACATTTAGCAGACATTTAATCCAGAGCGATTTACATTAGGCAAGAACTAAAAGCATGGGGATACATCACATATATAAAATGCATTTATCAAGCATTGCTTGTTGTTTTTCATTCTGTGTGCAGCGTCCACACACACAGAGGTTAGCCCTTGAGATGCAGCTTCTCATTTTAGGGGGGGTCCTTTTACACATACATAGGCCTACATCAATGCATACACGCACGCACGCACACACACACACACACACACACACACACACACACACACACACACACACACACACACACACACACACACACACACACACACACACACACACACACACACACACACACGCACACTCATTTGTTCATATCACGCTGACCCATTCGTTTTGGGATATGTATCCCGGTGGTAATAATTAAAAAAATAAATTTCTTTAAGGTCCCATGAGTTATGTTTATTGGACTTTAGATAACCTTTGAACTCAGTACGGGGCATCAAATGGGAGATTGGACTAACTTTTATTGCAGATTAACTCCTGGTGACTGGATTCAGGAGTTGTGCAGCTGTACAATGACAGCGTCCTGCTATGTTTTCTGCAATGTCCTGTAAACGCTTGTGTATTTATTACTCTGATAACAATTCTTACAATAAATTCTGATCCCCTCCCCTAGTAAAACATGCTCAACCTGCGCTTTGAGAAGCCATTGATACTAGACATGTCTATTAGATTTAAACCAAAACTCTAGACTTGCTTGGTACAGAAGAGTCTCATTCCGCACCCATTCCAGGACGATGAAGTGTGAACAACTGCTGGTTTTGGTGTGAAGCATCTTGTTGAGTTCAATACAATGAAACAATGCCTCCCCTTTCTATGTATGTGATGTATTGCCATGCTTTTTGTAAATTTAATGTAAATCGCTCTGGATTAAGAGTGTCTGCTAAACGCATACATTGTAATTGTAATTGTAATAGAAATGTGTGAAATGGCACTAGGGAAGAAGTATGCCTATATATATTTTTATTTTATGCAGAGTACAATGAGTACATTTGCTTTGCAGCATGGCACATAATGAAGTATGTTAGCCTGGCTAATAAGCCAGACTAATATCACACAACACTGGCAGGCTTTTCTTTTTTTTGCCAACGGCTGATTCGGTCTGGTTTATTAACCAGGCTAGAAGTATCTGGGCCTACCTGAGAAGTGTCTCCATAATCAAATATACATACAGTTTATAGAAGATTTAAACACTCTTAGTTTTCTGATCACAGTGAGTTATTTGTCCAAATTAAAATTAACCAAGTTTTCCAACAGCTGGCATTCTGTCATTGGAAGTTGGGATCAACTCCACCATCATGCTTTCCTTGAACAGGAGTGTGTTTACTGCGTTCAGAAAACATTATATTTATAGCAAAACGGATGACATAACAAAATCATAGTTTATGGTATCACGTCACCAGGAATGTCTACTAAATTGATTGTGAGTATTGTTGTTATTAGAACATAGTTTACAATATTTTAGAAGAAAAATGACAAAGGCAACACTTTGATCTGACTCTAGACAGGTGATGTTTTGAGGTTATTACTAAAAAGGAGTGCACTGCTTTCATCTTAGATATACATTCATGATAGAAAGGCACATGTGTGTTAACTGGTCAGCTCTTTGTCGCATTAAATAATATACACAGTAGTTTGTTATAACTTGTTTTAATCGAGGAGAAAACACAAGTGGCACAAGAGAGAAGAGGGCCTTTGTGTGTTGACTCTACATGGTTCTCATGTGGTGTTTAAGTCCAGCCCCTTCAGAGCGTTCAGCATCAGTCTGTGAGAGTTTACTTGAGAGAAGGAACAGCAATCTACTATCCGAGACAATAATGGCAGAAGTCGCACCAGCACCAGCTCCGTCACCGGCCAAGGCCGCCAAGAAGAAGGCACCACCCCGACCCAAGAACACCGGCCCCAGCGTCGCTGAGCTGGTCGTCAAGGCCGTGTCCGCCTCCAAGGAGCGGAGCGGTGTGTCCCTGGCTGCGGTCAAGAAGGCTCTGGCTGCCGGCGGCTACGATGTTGAGAAGAACAAGTCCCGCGTTAAGATCGCCGTCAAGAGCCTGGTCGCTAAAGGCACCCTGGTCCAGCTCAAAGGCACCGGGGCTTCTGGCTCTTTCAAGATGAACAAGGCAGAAGCGGTGAAGGTAAAGAAACCTATTGCTAAGAAAGCAGTTAAAGCAAAGAAGCCTGCTGCAGCCAAGAAACCCGCAGCAGCTAAGAAGCCCAAGAAGGTGGCAGCAAAGAAGCCCGCAGCCGCCAATAAATCACCCAAGAAAGCCAAGAAGCCTGCCGCCAAGAAAGTAGCAGCTAAAAGCCCGAAGAAGGCCGCCAAGAGCCCCAAGAAAGTGGCTAAGAAGCCCGCAGCAGCGGGCTTCTTAGCCAGGCTAAGATACTTCATTATGTGCCACCATGCTGCAAAGCAAATGTACAGAGCAAGCGATTTACATTAAATTTACAAAAAGCATGGCAATACATCACATACATAGAAAGTAGTAAATGCGTAAGCTAAGAACGTAACAGTGGAATATCTATATAATGACACTATAAACTATACGTATACTATACTATAAAGTGCTGTGACTACATACAATGCAATTCTAGTGTTGCCAAACCCAAGGCAGCAAAAAAGGCCGCTCCCAAAAAGAAGTAAACTGCCTGCTCCATCTTTATACCCACAAAAGGCTCTTTTAAGAGCCGACCACATTCTTTTATAAGAGTATACTATCCTCACTTTTTACGTCATGGTCACATGTTGGCACTGGAAGCTTATGGCTTTATATTAATACATTTTCGTATACATTTTTTTGAGTGGTGTAAACCACTCCTACAACTGGCTTTTGTGTGCAGAAAAAAATGAGCATGGTTGCTATGTTCAAAATAATTTCTGACGTAATTAAATCACACCCGGGTGAACTGGATGACCGTAGCAACCATGGTCATTTTCTCTGCACAAAAAAAGCCAGTTGTGAAATCACATCCAGGTGTGATTTCATTACGTCAGATCAGAGCTGATCAGGCTATATAATACCTTACCTTATATAATACCTCACATCGGACAAAAACTCCAGCTGAATCAACTTCATGGTCACAAATCATCACATCAGAAGACGAGTCTACCTAGCCAAAGATCTTTAACGTCAGACATTACGTCAGACCACAGCTGATCATGCTATATAAAACCTTACACCACTCAGTTCACACGGGTGTGATTTTTTGCCTTACGAGCAAAAATATGGACCCTTTCTAAAATATTCATTGCTAATATTATGTATTGCAAACATAATTTCTGCTTCTGACCTATCTATGATGCTCTCATTGCTCTGATCCAAAACAGTCATCAAGGATGAGAACATAACATCTGTCTATTGTCTAACAGTAGAATATCTGTACAATATAGTCTATATAGTATATTATACATGCTATCGAAATAACATAGTTTAGTCTTTGCATGAATTCGTCGAGGCTAGATTTGACAAAACATTAGGAAGGGTGGGGATAATTAATCACATACATATTAATATATATATTATAATATGATATAGAATATAGAGAGAGTTTTTGTTTGTGTTTGTGTGTGAGAGAGAGAACAACACTAAATGTGACCATTATCTTGACACACACACACACACATACACACTTCCTAAATTTTGGGTCATTTTACCGTGCTCAGGTATTCAGCCATGTATATTATCTTTTTAGTGATAGATAGCATTCCATTTAGCTATGTTTTTTGGTAGTCTCTTTCCAGTCGTCAGGTATAGCTTTCTTTTTGTTTTCTTATAATCTGGTTAAATCCAATGGGTTTACCGCCTGGCATATAGTCCCTGGACCAGCTGACATAGGGGGCATCCCTGTAGGTTTTCTCTATGATTGACCACCTTTATTTTAGGCGGTCCTGAAATGTAATCGCTCTCTTCATTATTTTGATGAGTGGGTATATTAATGAGTGGGTATCGCCCTAATTCTGCTGTGCAATTTACAACAATTTAGACATTTAATCCAGAGCGATTTACATTAGGCAAGAACTAAAAGCATGGGGATACATCACATATATAAAATGCATTTATCAAGCATTGCTTGTTGTTTTTCATTCTGTGTGCAGCGTCCACACACACAGAGGTTAGCCCTTGAGATGCAGCTTCTCATTTTAGGGGGGGTCCTTTTACACATACATAGGCCTACATCAATGCATACACGCACGCACGCACACACACACACACACACACACACACACACACACACACACACACACACACACACACACACACACACACACACACACACACACACACACACACACACACACACACACACACACACACACACACACACACACACACACACGCACACTCATTTGTTCATATCACGCTGACCCATTCGTTTTGGGATATGTATCCCGGTGGTAATAATTAAAAAAATAAATTTCTTTAAGGTCCCATGAGTTATGTTTATTGGACTTTAGATAACCTTTGAACTCAGTACGGGGCATCAAATGGGAGATTGGACTAACTTTTATTGCAGATTAACTCCTGGTGACTGGATTCAGGAGTTGTGCAGCTGTACAATGACAGCGTCCTGCTATGTTTTCTGCAATGTCCTGTAAACGCTTGTGTATTTATTACTCTGATAACAATTCTTACAATAAATTCTGATCCCCTCCCCTAGTAAAACATGCTCAACCTGCGCTTTGAGAAGCCATTGATACTAGACATGTCTATTAGATTTAAACCAAAACTCTAGACTTGCTTGGTACAGAAGAGTCTCATTCCGCACCCATTCCAGGACGATGAAGTGTGAACAACTGCTGGTTTTGGTGTGAAGCATCTTGTTGAGTTCAATACAATGAAACAATGCCTCCCCTTTCTATGTATGTGATGTATTGCCATGCTTTTTGTAAATTTAATGTAAATCGCTCTGGATTAAGAGTGTCTGCTAAACGCATACATTGTAATTGTAATTGTAATAGAAATGTGTGAAATGGCACTAGGGAAGAAGTATGCCTATATATATTTTTATTTTATGCAGAGTACAATGAGTACATTTGCTTTGCAGCATGGCACATAATGAAGTATGTTAGCCTGGCTAATAAGCCAGACTAATATCACACAACACTGGCAGGCTTTTCTTTTTTTTGCCAACGGCTGATTCGGTCTGGTTTATTAACCAGGCTAGAAGTATCTGGGCCTACCTGAGAAGTGTCTCCATAATCAAATATACATACAGTTTATAGAAGATTTAAACACTCTTAGTTTTCTGATCACAGTGAGTTATTTGTCCAAATTAAAATTAACCAAGTTTTCCAACAGCTGGCATTCTGTCATTGGAAGTTGGGATCAACTCCACCATCATGCTTTCCTTGAACAGGAGTGTGTTTACTGCGTTCAGAAAACATTATATTTATAGCAAAACGGATGACATAACAAAATCATAGTTTATGGTATCACGTCACCAGGAATGTCTACTAAATTGATTGTGAGTATTGTTGTTATTAGAACATAGTTTACAATATTTTAGAAGAAAAATGACAAAGGCAACACTTTGATCTGACTCTAGACAGGTGATGTTTTGAGGTTATTACTAAAAAGGAGTGCACTGCTTTCATCTTAGATATACATTCATGATAGAAAGGCACATGTGTGTTAACTGGTCAGCTCTTTGTCGCATTAAATAATATACACAGTAGTTTGTTATAACTTGTTTTAATCGAGGAGAAAACACAAGTGGCACAAGAGAGAAGAGGGCCTTTGTGTGTTGACTCTACATGGTTCTCATGTGGTGTTTAAGTCCAGCCCCTTCAGAGCGTTCAGCATCAGTCTGTGAGAGTTTACTTGAGAGAAGGAACAGCAATCTACTATCCGAGACAATAATGGCAGAAGTCGCACCAGCACCAGCTCCGTCACCGGCCAAGGCCGCCAAGAAGAAGGCACCACCCCGACCCAAGAACACCGGCCCCAGCGTCGCTGAGCTGGTCGTCAAGGCCGTGTCCGCCTCCAAGGAGCGGAGCGGTGTGTCCCTGGCTGCGGTCAAGAAGGCTCTGGCTGCCGGCGGCTACGATGTTGAGAAGAACAAGTCCCGCGTTAAGATCGCCGTCAAGAGCCTGGTCGCTAAAGGCACCCTGGTCCAGCTCAAAGGCACCGGGGCTTCTGGCTCTTTCAAGATGAACAAGGCAGAAGCGGTGAAGGTAAAGAAACCTATTGCTAAGAAAGCAGTTAAAGCAAAGAAGCCTGCTGCAGCCAAGAAACCCGCAGCAGCTAAGAAGCCCAAGAAGGTGGCAGCAAAGAAGCCCGCAGCCGCCAATAAATCACCCAAGAAAGCCAAGAAGCCTGCCGCCAAGAAAGTAGCAGCTAAAAGCCCGAAGAAGGCCGCCAAGAGCCCCAAGAAAGTGGCTAAGAAGCCCGCAGCAGCGGGCTTCTTAGCCAGGCTAAGATACTTCATTATGTGCCATGCTGCAAAGCAAATGTACAGAGCAAGCGATTTACATTAAATTTACAAAAAGCATGGCAATACATCACATACATAGAAAGTAGTAAATGCGTAAGCTAAGAACGTAACAGTGGAATATCTATATAATGACACTATAAACTATACGTATACTATACTATAAAGTGCTGTGACTACATACAATGCAATTCTAGTGTTGCCAAACCCAAGGCAGCAAAAAAGGCCGCTCCCAAAAAGAAGTAAACTGCCTGCTCCATCTTTATACCCACAAAAGGCTCTTTTAAGAGCCGACCACATTCTTTTATAAGAGTATACTATCCTCACTTTTTACGTCATGGTCACATGTTGGCACTGGAAGCTTATGGCTTTATATTAATACATTTTCGTATACATTTTTTTGAGTGGTGTAAACCACTCCTACAACTGGCTTTTGTGTGCAGAAAAAAATGAGCATGGTTGCTATGTTCAAAATAATTTCTGACGTAATTAAATCACACCCGGGTGAACTGGATGACCGTAGCAACCATGGTCATTTTCTCTGCACAAAAAAAGCCAGTTGTGAAATCACATCCAGGTGTGATTTCATTACGTCAGATCAGAGCTGATCAGGCTATATAATACCTTACCTTATATAATACCTCACATCGGACAAAAACTCCAGCTGAATCAACTTCATGGTCACAAATCATCACATCAGAAGACGAGTCTACCTAGCCAAAGATCTTTAACGTCAGACATTACGTCAGACCACAGCTGATCATGCTATATAAAACCTTACACCACTCAGTTCACACGGGTGTGATTTTTTGCCTTACGAGCAAAAATATGGACCCTTTCTAAAATATTCATTGCTAATATTATGTATTGCAAACATAATTTCTGCTGCTGACCTATCTATGATGCTCTCATTGCTCTGATCCAAAACAGTCATCAAGGATGAGAACATAACATCTGTCTATTGTCTAACAGTAGAATATCTGTACAATATAGTCTATATAGTATATTATACATGCTATCGAAATAACATAGTTTAGTCTTTGCATGAATTCGTCGAGGCTAGATTTGACAAAACATTAGGAAGGGTGGGGATAATTAATCACATACATATTAATATATATATTATAATATGATATAGAATATAGAGAGAGTTTTTGTTTGTGTTTGTGTGTGAGAGAGAGAACAACACTAAATGTGACCATTATCTTGACACACACACACACACATACACACTTCCTAAATTTTGGGTCATTTTACCGTGCTCAGGTATTCAGCCATGTATATTATCTTTTTAGTGATAGATAGCATTCCATTTAGCTATGTTTTTTGGTAGTCTCTTTCCAGTCGTCAGGTATAGCTTTCTTTTTGTTTTCTTATAATCTGGTTAAATCCAATGGGTTTACCGCCTGGCATATAGTCCCTGGACCAGCTGACATAGGGGGCATCCCTGTAGGTTTTCTCTATGATTGACCACCTTTATTTTAGGCGGTCCTGAAATGTAATCGCTCTCTTCATTATTTTGATGAGTGGGTATATTAATGAGTGGGTATCGCCCTAATTCTGCTGTGCAATTTACAACAATTTAGACATTTAATCCAGAGCGATTTACATTAGGCAAGAACTAAAAGCATGGGGATACATCACATATATAAAATGCATTTATCAAGCATTGCTTGTTGTTTTTCATTCTGTGTGCAGCGTCCACACACACAGAGGTTAGCCCTTGAGATGCAGCTTCTCATTTTAGGGGGGGTCCTTTTACACATACATAGGCCTACATCAATGCATACACGCACGCACGCACACACACACACACACACACACACACACACACACACACACACACACACACACACACACACACACACACACACACACACACACACACACACACACACACACACACACACACACACACACACACACACGCACACTCATTTGTTCATATCACGCTGACCCATTCGTTTTGGGATATGTATCCCGGTGGTAATAATTAAAAAAATAAATTTCTTTAAGGTCCCATGAGTTATGTTTATTGGACTTTAGATAACCTTTGAACTCAGTACGGGGCATCAAATGGGAGATTGGACTAACTTTTATTGCAGATTAACTCCTGGTGACTGGATTCAGGAGTTGTGCAGCTGTACAATGACAGCGTCCTGCTATGTTTTCTGCAATGTCCTGTAAACGCTTGTGTATTTATTACTCTGATAACAATTCTTACAATAAATTCTGATCCCCTCCCCTAGTAAAACATGCTCAACCTGCGCTTTGAGAAGCCATTGATACTAGACATGTCTATTAGATTTAAACCAAAACTCTAGACTTGCTTGGTACAGAAGAGTCTCATTCCGCACCCATTCCAGGACGATGAAGTGTGAACAACTGCTGGTTTTGGTGTGAAGCATCTTGTTGAGTTCAATACAATGAAACAATGCCTCCCCTTTCTATGTATGTGATGTATTGCCATGCTTTTTGTAAATTTAATGTAAATCGCTCTGGATTAAGAGTGTCTGCTAAACGCATACATTGTAATTGTAATTGTAATAGAAATGTGTGAAATGGCACTAGGGAAGAAGTATGCCTATATATATTTTTATTTTATGCAGAGTACAATGAGTACATTTGCTTTGCAGCATGGCACATAATGAAGTATGTTAGCCTGGCTAATAAGCCAGACTAATATCACACAACACTGGCAGGCTTTTCTTTTTTTTGCCAACGGCTGATTCGGTCTGGTTTATTAACCAGGCTAGAAGTATCTGGGCCTACCTGAGAAGTGTCTCCATAATCAAATATACATACAGTTTATAGAAGATTTAAACACTCTTAGTTTTCTGATCACAGTGAGTTATTTGTCCAAATTAAAATTAACCAAGTTTTCCAACAGCTGGCATTCTGTCATTGGAAGTTGGGATCAACTCCACCATCATGCTTTCCTTGAACAGGAGTGTGTTTACTGCGTTCAGAAAACATTATATTTATAGCAAAACGGATGACATAACAAAATCATAGTTTATGGTATCACGTCACCAGGAATGTCTACTAAATTGATTGTGAGTATTGTTGTTATTAGAACATAGTTTACAATATTTTAGAAGAAAAATGACAAAGGCAACACTTTGATCTGACTCTAGACAGGTGATGTTTTGAGGTTATTACTAAAAAGGAGTGCACTGCTTTCATCTTAGATATACATTCATGATAGAAAGGCACATGTGTGTTAACTGGTCAGCTCTTTGTCGCATTAAATAATATACACAGTAGTTTGTTATAACTTGTTTTAATCGAGGAGAAAACACAAGTGGCACAAGAGAGAAGAGGGCCTTTGTGTGTTGACTCTACATGGTTCTCATGTGGTGTTTAAGTCCAGCCCCTTCAGAGCGTTCAGCATCAGTCTGTGAGAGTTTACTTGAGAGAAGGAACAGCAATCTACTATCCGAGACAATAATGGCAGAAGTCGCACCAGCACCAGCTCCGTCACCGGCCAAGGCCGCCAAGAAGAAGGCACCACCCCGACCCAAGAACACCGGCCCCAGCGTCGCTGAGCTGGTCGTCAAGGCCGTGTCCGCCTCCAAGGAGCGGAGCGGTGTGTCCCTGGCTGCGGTCAAGAAGGCTCTGGCTGCCGGCGGCTACGATGTTGAGAAGAACAAGTCCCGCGTTAAGATCGCCGTCAAGAGCCTGGTCGCTAAAGGCACCCTGGTCCAGCTCAAAGGCACCGGGGCTTCTGGCTCTTTCAAGATGAACAAGGCAGAAGCGGTGAAGGTAAAGAAACCTATTGCTAAGAAAGCAGTTAAAGCAAAGAAGCCTGCTGCAGCCAAGAAACCCGCAGCAGCTAAGAAGCCCAAGAAGGTGGCAGCAAAGAAGCCCGCAGCCGCCAATAAATCACCCAAGAAAGCCAAGAAGCCTGCCGCCAAGAAAGTAGCAGCTAAAAGCCCGAAGAAGGCCGCCAAGAGCCCCAAGAAAGTGGCTAAGAAGCCCGCAGCAGCGGGCTTCTTAGCCAGGCTAAGATACTTCATTATGTGCCATGCTGCAAAGCAAATGTACAGAGCAAGCGATTTACATTAAATTTACAAAAAGCATGGCAATACATCACATACATAGAAAGTAGTAAATGCGTAAGCTAAGAACGTAACAGTGGAATATCTATATAATGACACTATAAACTATACGTATACTATACTATAAAGTGCTGTGACTACATACAATGCAATTCTAGTGTTGCCAAACCCAAGGCAGCAAAAAAGGCCGCTCCCAAAAAGAAGTAAACTGCCTGCTCCATCTTTATACCCACAAAAGGCTCTTTTAAGAGCCGACCACATTCTTTTATAAGAGTATACTATCCTCACTTTTTACGTCATGGTCACATGTTGGCACTGGAAGCTTATGGCTTTATATTAATACATTTTCGTATACATTTTTTTGAGTGGTGTAAACCACTCCTACAACTGGCTTTTGTGTGCAGAAAAAAATGAGCATGGTTGCTATGTTCAAAATAATTTCTGACGTAATTAAATCACACCCGGGTGAACTGGATGACCGTAGCAACCATGGTCATTTTCTCTGCACAAAAAAAGCCAGTTGTGAAATCACATCCAGGTGTGATTTCATTACGTCAGATCAGAGCTGATCAGGCTATATAATACCTTACCTTATATAATACCTCACATCGGACAAAAACTCCAGCTGAATCAACTTCATGGTCACAAATCATCACATCAGAAGACGAGTCTACCTAGCCAAAGATCTTTAACGTCAGACATTACGTCAGACCACAGCTGATCATGCTATATAAAACCTTACACCACTCAGTTCACACGGGTGTGATTTTTTGCCTTACGAGCAAAAATATGGACCCTTTCTAAAATATTCATTGCTAATATTATGTATTGCAAACATAATTTCTGCTGCTGACCTATCTATGATGCTCTCATTGCTCTGATCCAAAACAGTCATCAAGGATGAGAACATAACATCTGTCTATTGTCTAACAGTAGAATATCTGTACAATATAGTCTATATAGTATATTATACATGCTATCGAAATAACATAGTTTAGTCTTTGCATGAATTCGTCGAGGCTAGATTTGACAAAACATTAGGAAGGGTGGGGATAATTAATCACATACATATTAATATATATATTATAATATGATATAGAATATAGAGAGAGTTTTTGTTTGTGTTTGTGTGTGAGAGAGAGAACAACACTAAATGTGACCATTATCTTGACACACACACACACACATACACACTTCCTAAATTTTGGGTCATTTTACCGTGCTCAGGTATTCAGCCATGTATATTATCTTTTTAGTGATAGATAGCATTCCATTTAGCTATGTTTTTTGGTAGTCTCTTTCCAGTCGTCAGGTATAGCTTTCTTTTTGTTTTCTTATAATCTGGTTAAATCCAATGGGTTTACCGCCTGGCATATAGTCCCTGGACCAGCTGACATAGGGGGCATCCCTGTAGGTTTTCTCTATGATTGACCACCTTTATTTTAGGCGGTCCTGAAATGTAATCGCTCTCTTCATTATTTTGATGAGTGGGTATATTAATGAGTGGGTATCGCCCTAATTCTGCTGTGCAATTTACAACAATTTAGACATTTAATCCAGAGCGATTTACATTAGGCAAGAACTAAAAGCATGGGGATACATCACATATATAAAATGCATTTATCAAGCATTGCTTGTTGTTTTTCATTCTGTGTGCAGCGTCCACACACACAGAGGTTAGCCCTTGAGATGCAGCTTCTCATTTTAGGGGGGGTCCTTTTACACATACATAGGCCTACATCAATGCATACACGCACGCACGCACACACACACACACACACACACACACACACACACACACACACACACACACACACACACACACACACACACACACACACACACACACACACACACACACACACACACACACACACACACGCACACTCATTTGTTCATATCACGCTGACCCATTCGTTTTGGGATATGTATCCCGGTGGTAATAATTAAAAAAATAAATTTCTTTAAGGTCCCATGAGTTATGTTTATTGGACTTTAGATAACCTTTGAACTCAGTACGGGGCATCAAATGGGAGATTGGACTAACTTTTATTGCAGATTAACTCCTGGTGACTGGATTCAGGAGTTGTGCAGCTGTACAATGACAGCGTCCTGCTATGTTTTCTGCAATGTCCTGTAAACGCTTGTGTATTTATTACTCTGATAACAATTCTTACAATAAATTCTGATCCCCTCCCCTAGTAAAACATGCTCAACCTGCGCTTTGAGAAGCCATTGATACTAGACATGTCTATTAGATTTAAACCAAAACTCTAGACTTGCTTGGTACAGAAGAGTCTCATTCCGCACCCATTCCAGGACGATGAAGTGTGAACAACTGCTGGTTTTGGTGTGAAGCATCTTGTTGAGTTCAATACAATGAAACAATGCCTCCCCTTTCTATGTATGTGATGTATTGCCATGCTTTTTGTAAATTTAATGTAAATCGCTCTGGATTAAGAGTGTCTGCTAAACGCATACATTGTAATTGTAATTGTAATAGAAATGTGTGAAATGGCACTAGGGAAGAAGTATGCCTATATATATTTGTATTTTATGCAGAGTACAATGAGTACATTTGCTTTGCAGCATGGCACATAATGAAGTATGTTAGCCTGGCTAATAAGCCAGACTAATATCACACAACACTGGCAGGCTTTTCTTTTTTTTGCCAACGGCTGATTCGGTCTGGTTTATTAACCAGGCTAGAAGTATCTGGGCCTACCTGAGAAGTGTCTCCATAATCAAATATACATACAGTTTATAGAAGATTTAAACACTCTTAGTTTTCTGATCACAGTGAGTTATTTGTCCAAATTAAAATTAACCAAGTTTTCCAACAGCTGGCATTCTGTCATTGGAAGTTGGGATCAACTCCACCATCATGCTTTCCTTGAACAGGAGTGTGTTTACTGCGTTCAGAAAACATTATATTTATAGCAAAACGGATGACATAACAAAATCATAGTTTATGGTATCACGTCACCAGGAATGTCTACTAAATTGATTGTGAGTATTGTTGTTATTAGAACATAGTTTACAATATTTTAGAAGAAAAATGACAAAGGCAACACTTTGATCTGACTCTAGACAGGTGATGTTTTGAGGTTATTACTAAAAAGGAGTGCACTGCTTTCATCTTAGATATACATTCATGATAGAAAGGCACATGTGTGTTAACTGGTCAGCTCTTTGTCGCATTAAATAATATACACAGTAGTTTGTTATAACTTGTTTTAATCGAGGAGAAAACACAAGTGGCACAAGAGAGAAGAGGGCCTTTGTGTGTTGACTCTACATGGTTCTCATGTGGTGTTTAAGTCCAGCCCCTTCAGAGCGTTCAGCATCAGTCTGTGAGAGTTTACTTGAGAGAAGGAACAGCAATCTACTATCCGAGACAATAATGGCAGAAGTCGCACCAGCACCAGCTCCGTCACCGGCCAAGGCCGCCAAGAAGAAGGCACCACCCCGACCCAAGAACACCGGCCCCAGCGTCGCTGAGCTGGTCGTCAAGGCCGTGTCCGCCTCCAAGGAGCGGAGCGGTGTGTCCCTGGCTGCGGTCAAGAAGGCTCTGGCTGCCGGCGGCTACGATGTTGAGAAGAACAAGTCCCGCGTTAAGATCGCCGTCAAGAGCCTGGTCGCTAAAGGCACCCTGGTCCAGCTCAAAGGCACCGGGGCTTCTGGCTCTTTCAAGATGAACAAGGCAGAAGCGGTGAAGGTAAAGAAACCTATTGCTAAGAAAGCAGTTAAAGCAAAGAAGCCTGCTGCAGCCAAGAAACCCGCAGCAGCTAAGAAGCCCAAGAAGGTGGCAGCAAAGAAGCCCGCAGCCGCCAATAAATCACCCAAGAAAGCCAAGAAGCCTGCCGCCAAGAAAGTAGCAGCTAAAAGCCCGAAGAAGGCCGCCAAGAGCCCCAAGAAAGTGGCTAAGAAGCCCGCAGCAGCGGGCTTCTTAGCCAGGCTAAGATACTTCATTATGTGCCATGCTGCAAAGCAAATGTACAGAGCAAGCGATTTACATTAAATTTACAAAAAGCATGGCAATACATCACATACATAGAAAGTAGTAAATGCGTAAGCTAAGAACGTAACAGTGGAATATCTATATAATGACACTATAAACTATACGTATACTATACTATAAAGTGCTGTGACTAGATACAATGCAATTCTAGTGTTGCCAAACCCAAGGCAGCAAAAAAGGCCGCTCCCAAAAAGAAGTAAACTGCCTGCTCCATCTTTATACCCACAAAAGGCTCTTTTAAGAGCCGACCACATTCTTTTATAAGAGTATACTATCCTCACTTTTTACGTCATGGTCACATGTTGGCACTGGAAGCTTATGGCTTTATATTAATACATTTTCGTATACATTTTTTTGAGTGGTGTAAACCACTCCTACAACTGGCTTTTGTGTGCAGAAAAAAATGAGCATGGTTGCTATGTTCAAAATAATTTCTGACGTAATTAAATCACACCCGGGTGAACTGGATGACCGTAGCAACCATGGTCATTTTCTCTGCACAAAAAAAGCCAGTTGTGAAATCACATCCAGGTGTGATTTCATTACGTCAGATCAGAGCTGATCAGGCTATATAATACCTTACCTTATATAATACCTCACATCGGACAAAAACTCCAGCTGAATCAACTTCATGGTCACAAATCATCACATCAGAAGACGAGTCTACCTAGCCAAAGATCTTTAACGTCAGACATTACGTCAGACCACAGCTGATCATGCTATATAAAACCTTACACCACTCAGTTCACACGGGTGTGATTTTTTGCCTTACGAGCAAAAATATGGACCCTTTCTAAAATATTCATTGCTAATATTATGTATTGCAAACATAATTTCTGCTGCTGACCTATCTATGATGCTCTCATTGCTCTGATCCAAAACAGTCATCAAGGATGAGAACATAACATCTGTCTATTGTCTAACAGTAGAATATCTGTACAATATAGTCTATATAGTATATTATACATGCTATCGAAATAACATAGTTTAGTCTTTGCATGAATTCGTCGAGGCTAGATTTGACAAAACATTAGGAAGGGTGGGGATAATTAATCACATACATATTAATATATATATTATAATATGATATAGAATATAGAGAGAGTTTTTGTTTGTGTTTGTGTGTGAGAGAGAGAACAACACTAAATGTGACCATTATCTTGACACACACACACACACACACACACACACACACACACACACACACACACACACACACACACACACACACACACACACACACACACACACACACACCATGGACACTTTAATTAATACTGTACATTTTGATCATTTGCATATTGTATTGTGTAAGTTAATGTTCTATTTGTATGTTTGATATTGTTTTCTGATATATTTTTATTTATTTTATTTTTTGCTGCATTGTATGCTTTGGCAATACTGTAGTTACTACATTCATGCCAATAAAGCTAATTAAATTGAATTGAATTGAGAGAGAGAGTGGTGGGGGGCGGGGTTAGTAACAACCACGCAGCTCGCTCTGCCTGTCGGGGTTAGTAACGCCCACGCAGCTCGCTCTGCCTGTCCTCCCTTACGTCCTCCGAACACACATAAAAGAGCAAGTCTCTGAGCTCTCAAAACACTCAGTTTTCTATCTCTAACTACAGCTGAACTCAAAATGTCAGGAAGAGGCAAGGGAGGAAATGTTGGGGAGGGTATGTTGACTGAAAGCAGAAAACGGCAGCGTGGTGCTGATGAGGAGGATGGCCAACTGGTGCCCCAAGCTAAGCGGCCGAGCGGAGCTCATCCTCTCTGCCCTGAGCCAGGCCGCGGACCCTTTCTAAAATATTCATTGCTAATATTATGTATTGCAAACATAATTTCTGCTGCTGACCTATCTATGATGCTCTCATTGCTCTGATCCAAAACAGTCATCAAGGATGAGAACATAACATCTGTCTATTGTCTAACAGTAGAATATCTGTACAATATAGTCTATATAGTATATTATACATGCTATCGAAATAACATAGTTTAGTCTTTGCATGAATTCGTCGAGGCTAGATTTGACAAAACATTAGGAAGGGTGGGGATAATTAATCACATACATATTAATATATATATTATAATATGATATAGAATATAGAGAGAGTTTTTGTTTGTGTTTGTGTGTGAGAGAGAGAACAACACTAAATGTGACCATTATCTTGACACACACACACACACATACACACTTCCTAAATTTTGGGTCATTTTACCGTGCTCAGGTATTCAGCCATGTATATTATCTTTTTAGTGATAGATAGCATTCCATTTAGCTATGTTTTTTGGTAGTCTCTTTCCAGTCGTCAGGTATAGCTTTCTTTTTGTTTTCTTATAATCTGGTTAAATCCAATGGGTTTACCGCCTGGCATATAGTCCCTGGACCAGCTGACATAGGGGGCATCCCTGTAGGTTTTCTCTATGATTGACCACCTTTATTTTAGGCGGTCCTGAAATGTAATCGCTCTCTTCATTATTTTGATGAGTGGGTATATTAATGAGTGGGTATCGCCCTAATTCTGCTGTGCAATTTACAACAATTTAGACATTTAGCAGACATTTAATCCAGAGCGATTTACATTAGGCAAGAACTAAAAGCATGGGGATACATCACATATATAAAATGCATTTATCAAGCATTGCTTGTTGTTTTTCATTCTGTGTGCAGCGTCCACACACACAGAGGTTAGCCCTTGAGATGCAGCTTCTCATTTTAGGGGGGGTCCTTTTACACATACATAGGCCTACATCAATGCATACACGCACGCACGCACACACACACACACACACACACACACACACACACACACACACACACACACACACACACACACACACACACACACACACACACACACACACACACACACACGCACACTCATTTGTTCATATCACGCTGACCCATTCGTTTTGGGATATGTATCCCGGTGGTAATAATTAAAAAAATAAATTTCTTTAAGGTCCCATGAGTTATGTTTATTGGACTTTAGATAACCTTTGAACTCAGTACGGGGCATCAAATGGGAGATTGGACTAACTTTTATTGCAGATTAACTCCTGGTGACTGGATTCAGGAGTTGTGCAGCTGTACAATGACAGCGTCCTGCTATGTTTTCTGCAATGTCCTGTAAACGCTTGTGTATTTATTACTCTGATAACAATTCTTACAATAAATTCTGATCCCCTCCCCTAGTAAAACATGCTCAACCTGCGCTTTGAGAAGCCATTGATACTAGACATGTCTATTAGATTTAAACCAAAACTCTAGACTTGCTTGGTACAGAAGAGTCTCATTCCGCACCCATTCCAGGACGATGAAGTGTGAACAACTGCTGGTTTTGGTGTGAAGCATCTTGTTGAGTTCAATACAATGAAACAATGCCTCCCCTTTCTATGTATGTGATGTATTGCCATGCTTTTTGTACATTTAATGTAAATCGCTCTGGATTAAGAGTGTCTGCTAAACGCATACATTGTAATTGTAATTGTAATAGAAATGTGTGAAATGGCACTAGGGAAGAAGTATGCCTATATATATTTGTATTTTATGCAGAGTACAATGAGTACATTTGCTTTGCAGCATGGCACATAATGAAGTATGTTAGCCTGGCTAATAAGCCAGACTAATATCACACAACACTGGCAGGCTTTTCTTTTTTTTGCCAACGGCTGATTCGGTCTGGTTTATTAACCAGGCTAGAAGTATCTGGGCCTACCTGAGAAGTGTCTCCATAATCAAATATACATACAGTTTATAGAAGATTTAAACACTCTTAGTTTTCTGATCACAGTGAGTTATTTGTCCAAATTAAAATTAACCAAGTTCTCCAACAGCTGGCATTCTGTCATTGGAAGTTGGGATCAACTCCACCATCATGCTTTCCTTGAACAGGAGTGTGTTTACTGCGTTCAGAAAACATTATATTTATAGCAAAACGGATGACATAACAAAATCATAGTTTATGGTATCACGTCACCAGGAATGTCTACTAAATTGATTGTGAGTATTGTTGTTATTAGAACATAGTTTACAATATTTTAGAAGAAAAATGACAAAGGCAACACTTTGATCTGACTCTAGACAGGTGATGTTTTGAGGTTATTACTAAAAAGGAGTGCACTGCTTTCATCTTAGATATACATTCATGATAGAAAGGCACATGTGTGTTAACTGGTCAGCTCTTTGTCGCATTAAATAATATACACAGTAGTTTGTTATAACTTGTTTTAATCGAGGAGAAAACACAAGTGGCACAAGAGAGAAGAGGGCCTTTGTGTGTTGACTCTACATGGTTCTCATGTGGTGTTTAAGTCCAGCCCCTTCAGAGCGTTCAGCATCAGTCTGTGAGAGTTTACTTGAGAGAAGGAACAGCAATCTACTATCCGAGACAATAATGGCAGAAGTCGCACCAGCACCAGCTCCGTCACCGGCCAAGGCCGCCAAGAAGAAGGCACCACCCCGACCCAAGAACACCGGCCCCAGCGTCGCTGAGCTGGTCGTCAAGGCCGTGTCCGCCTCCAAGGAGCGGAGCGGTGTGTCCCTGGCTGCGGTCAAGAAGGCTCTGGCTGCCGGCGGCTACGATGTTGAGAAGAACAAGTCCCGCGTTAAGATCGCCGTCAAGAGCCTGGTCGCTAAAGGCACCCTGGTCCAGGTGCAGCGCAGCAAGCATAAGATGCATAAGATGGCCATGAACTTCTTCAAGTCGTCTGCCGGGCCTAACCGGTGTGGTGGTGTGGTGACCGTGGAGTCTCCTCTCTGCCCGCGTCTCCCCGTGGAACGTGTCTCCACAGAGCGGCCCGGTTCCATCCTGGACCGTGATGACAAACTGCACTGTTTCTCTCCAGAGAAACAGCTCTCCCCGCCCGGCTCAAAGCGCGCCGTCGGGTGGTATGTGTGTCCAGAGGAGATGCCCGGCCCGGAGCGGATCGATTACCTGCTGAAAAAAATGGACGAGGACCGTGTTTCTCCATATACATTTTCGATATTGTATTAGTTTTATTCAAAGGTCTGTTAGTTTTTGGTTAAATCAAAAAGTTAAATCAAAAAGTAAACTGCCTGCTCCATCTTTATACCCACAAAAGGCTCTTTTAAGAGCCGACCACATTATTTTATAAGAGTATACTATCCTCACTTTTTACGTCATGGTCACATGTTGGCACTGGAAGCTTATGGCTTTATATTAATACATTTTCGTATAATTTTTTTTTGCCTTATGACTCCTTTTGTTCTAAATAACACTATGAGGGGGGGCACGCTATGAAAGGCAAAGCCATTTTATTAGTCACGTAATCAAATCAATACATTCAGTTAGAACATTTTGCAAATCCCCCCCACCCCTAATACATATTGACATCAATATTTTTGAAGCCATCAATCAATGGGCCATTTGCTTCTAATGAAAAGCATGTACACCCAGGTTGGTGTTTTTCTATATACTGTAGAAGAGTGATAAACACATCTTAGGTGACATTGCGTGAAGACTATTAGTTGTGTGGCCCAATGTTCTGCATGACTCCTTTTGTTCTAAATAACACTATGAGGGGGGGCACGCTACTATGAAAGGCAAAGCCATTTTATTTCAACAAGTCAATTAAATGTGCTTTACACAGAACATCAAGCAATGGTGTTCCAAAACTATGGAATGCACTTCCCATTACAATCAGAACTGCAGCCTCACTCCCAATATTCCGCTATAGTCTGAAAACCCACCTTTTCAGACTCCATCATGGCCCGTAGCACTTACACTACCCCCTTAGATAGCACTTTATGTAGACTTATAGATTGGTTGGATAGGGGCGGGCATATATGTTTACCGTCTAAAGGTGATCATCTCGTTTTTATTTGTACTTTATTATCACGGCCAGGGCACGCAACACATTGATTATTATTGTATCAAGGGTCGCTTGTTATTTTTGAGAGAGAGAGAGAGAGAGAGAGAGAGAGAGAGAGAGAGAGAGAGAGAGAGAGAGATTCCCACTCCCCCTCCCCCTCTCTCTCTAACACACACACACACACACACACACACACACACACACACACACACACACACACACACACACACACACACACACACACACACACACACACACACACACACACACACACACACACACACACACACACACACACACACACACACACACGCACGCACACACACACAGTTTAACGTAACAATTTATGTATGTCCACACACGGAAAGCATACAGGAACACAAATATTTTAGGTGCCGTAAAGGTTACATTCACAAACTCATGGATATGTCCTCATGATATAAAGGGCAGCAGAGATGACACACTTTGCCAGCCTTGCATGCCTTGTCTTTGGGCGAGCATCCCAAGTTGTCGAAACCCTCTGACAACCAGTCCGTGGGTATTTCCTAGGCTGGATCACCATAGGAAACAAAGTTCTTAGTCTTGCACTGTTGCTTGGTGTTAAAGCACTCTCTGTAGTTGTTCTCATGCATGTGCACACACACACACACACACACACACACACACACACACACACACACACACACACACACACACACACACACACACACACACACACACACACACACACACACACACACACACATACACACTTCCTAAATTTTGGGTCATTTTACCGTGCTCAGGTATTCATCCATGTATATTATCTTTTTAGTGATAGATAGCATTCCATTTAGCTATGTTTTTTGGTAGTCTCTTTCCAGTCGTCAGGTATAGCTTTCTTTTTGTTTTCTTATAATCTGGTTAAATCCAATGGGTTTACCGCCTGGCATATAGTCCCTGGACCAGCTGACATAGGGGGCATCCCTGTAGGTTTTCTCTATGATTGACCACCTTTATTTTAGGCGGTCCTGAAATGTAATCGCTCTCTTCATTATTTTGATGAGTGGGTATATTAATGAGTGGGTATCGCCCTAATTCTGCTGTGCAATTTACAACAATTTAGACATTTAGCAGACATTTAATCCAGAGCGATTTACATTAGGCAAGAACTAAAAGCATGGGGATACATCACATATATAAAATGCATTTATCAAGCATTGCTTGTTGTTTTTCATTCTGTGTGCAGCGTCCACACACACAGAGGTTAGCCCTTGAGATGCAGCTTCTCATTTTAGGGGGGGTCCTTTTACACATACATAGGCCTACATCAATGCATACACGCACGCACGCACACACACACACACACACACACACACACACACACACACACACACACACACACACACACACACACACACACACACACACACACACACACACACACACACACACACACACACACACACACACACACACAGCACACTCATTTGTTCATATCACGCTGACCCATTCGTTTTGGGATATGTATCCCGGTGGTAATAATTAAAAAAATAAATTTCTTTAAGGTCCCATGAGTTATGTTTATTGGACTTTAGATAACCTTTGAACTCAGTACGGGGCATCAAATGGGAGATTGGACTAACTTTTATTGCAGATTAACTCCTGGTGACTGGATTCAGGAGTTGTGCAGCTGTACAATGACAGCGTCCTGCTATGTTTTCTGCAATGTCCTGTAAACGCTTGTGTATTTATTACTCTGATAACAATTCTTACAATAAATTCTGATCCCCTCCCCTAGTAAAACATGCTCAACCTGCGCTTTGAGAAGCCATTGATACTAGACATGTCTATTAGATTTAAACCAAAACTCTAGACTTGCTTGGTACAGAAGAGTCTCATTCCGCACCCATTCCAGGACGATGAAGTGTGAACAACTGCTGGTTTTGGTGTGAAGCATCTTGTTGAGTTCAATACAATGAAACAATGCCTCCCCTTTCTATGTATGTGATGTATTGCCATGCTTTTTGTAAATTTAATGTAAATCGCTCTGGATTAAGAGTGTCTGCTAAACGCATACATTGTAATTGTAATTGTAATAGAAATGTGTGAAATGGCACTAGGGAAGAAGTATGCCTATATATATTTGTATTTTATGCAGAGTACAATGAGTACATTTGCTTTGCAGCATGGCACATAATGAAGTATGTTAGCCTGGCTAATAAGCCAGACTAATATCACACAACACTGGCAGGCTTTTCTTTTTTTTGCCAACGGCTGATTCGGTCTGGTTTATTAACCAGGCTAGAAGTATCTGGGCCTACCTGAGAAGTGTCTCCATAATCAAATATACATACAGTTTATAGAAGATTTAAACACTCTTAGTTTTCTGATCACAGTGAGTTATTTGTCCAAATTAAAATTAACCAAGTTCTCCAACAGCTGGCATTCTGTCATTGGAAGTTGGGATCAACTCCACCATCATGCTTTCCTTGAACAGGAGTGTGTTTACTGCGTTCAGAAAACATTATATTTATAGCAAAACGGATGACATAACAAAATCATAGTTTATGGTATCACGTCACCAGGAATGTCTACTAAATTGATTGTGAGTATTGTTGTTATTAGAACATAGTTTACAATATTTTAGAAGAAAAATGACAAAGGCAACACTTTGATCTGACTCTAGACAGGTGATGTTTTGAGGTTATTACTAAAAAGGAGTGCACTGCTTTCATCTTAGATATACATTCATGATAGAAAGGCACATGTGTGTTAACTGGTCAGCTCTTTGTCGCATTAAATAATATACACAGTAGTTTGTTATAACTTGTTTTAATCGAGGAGAAAACACAAGTGGCACAAGAGAGAAGAGGGCCTTTGTGTGTTGACTCTACATGGTTCTCATGTGGTGTTTAAGTCCAGCCCCTTCAGAGCGTTCAGCATCAGTCTGTGAGAGTTTACTTGAGAGAAGGAACAGCAATCTACTATCCGAGACAATAATGGCAGAAGTCGCACCAGCACCAGCTCCGTCACCGGCCAAGGCCGCCAAGAAGAAGGCACCACCCCGACCCAAGAACACCGGCCCCAGCGTCGCTGAGCTGGTCGTCAAGGCCGTGTCCGCCTCCAAGGAGCGGAGCGGTGTGTCCCTGGCTGCGGTCAAGAAGGCTCTGGCTGCCGGCGGCTACGATGTTGAGAAGAACAAGTCCCGCGTTAAGATCGCCGTCAAGAGCCTGGTCGCTAAAGGCACCCTGGTCCAGCTCAAAGGCACCGGGGCTTCTGGCTCTTTCAAGATGAACAAGGCAGAAGCGGTGAAGGTAAAGAAACCTATTGCTAAGAAAGCAGTTAAAGCAAAGAAGCCTGCTGCAGCCAAGAAACCCGCAGCAGCTAAGAAGCCCAAGAAGGTGGCAGCAAAGAAGCCCGCAGCCGCCAATAAATCACCCAAGAAAGCCAAGAAGCCTGCCGCCAAGAAAGTAGCAGCTAAAAGCCCGAAGAAGGCCGCCAAGAGCCCCAAGAAAGTGGCTAAGAAGCCCGCAGCAGCGGGCTTCTTAGCCAGGCTAAGATACTTCATTATGTGCCATGCTGCAAAGCAAATGTACAGAGCAAGCGATTTACATTAAATTTACAAAAAGCATGGCAATACATCACATACATAGAAAGTAGTAAATGCGTAAGCTAAGAACGTAACAGTGGAATATCTATATAATGACACTATAAACTATACGTATACTATACTATAAAGTGCTGTGACTACATACAATGCAATTCTAGTGTTGCCAAACCCAAGGCAGCAAAAAAGGCCGCTCCCAAAAAGAAGTAAACTGCCTGCTCCATCTTTATACCCACAAAAGGCTCTTTTAAGAGCCGACCACATTCTTTTATAAGAGTATACTATCCTCACTTTTTACGTCATGGTCACATGTTGGCACTGGAAGCTTATGGCTTTATATTAATACATTTTCGTATACATTTTTTTGAGTGGTGTAAACCACTCCTACAACTGGCTTTTGTGTGCAGAAAAAAATGAGCATGGTTGCTATGTTCAAAATAATTTCTGACGTAATTAAATCACACCCGGGTGAACTGGATGACCGTAGCAACCATGGTCATTTTCTCTGCACAAAAAAAGCCAGTTGTGAAATCACATCCAGGTGTGATTTCATTACGTCAGATCAGAGCTGATCAGGCTATATAATACCTTACCTTATATAATACCTCACATCGGACAAAAACTCCAGCTGAATCAACTTCATGGTCACAAATCATCACATCAGAAGACGAGTCTACCTAGCCAAAGATCTTTAACGTCAGACATTACGTCAGACCACAGCTGATCATGCTATATAAAACCTTACACCACTCAGTTCACACGGGTGTGATTTTTTGCCTTACGAGCAAAAATATGGACCCTTTCTAAAATATTCATTGCTAATATTATGTATTGCAAACATAATTTCTGCTGCTGACCTATCTATGATGCTCTCATTGCTCTGATCCAAAACAGTCATCAAGGATGAGAACATAACATCTGTCTATTGTCTAACAGTAGAATATCTGTACAATATAGTCTATATAGTATATTATACATGCTATCGAAATAACATAGTTTAGTCTTTGCATGAATTCGTCGAGGCTAGATTTGACAAAACATTAGGAAGGGTGGGGATAATTAATCACATACATATTAATATATATATTATAATATGATATAGAATATAGAGAGAGTTTTTGTTTGTGTTTGTGTGTGAGAGAGAGAACAACACTAAATGTGACCATTATCTTGACACACACACACACACATACACACTTCCTAAATTTTGGGTCATTTTACCGTGCTCAGGTATTCAGCCATGTATATTATCTTTTTAGTGATAGATAGCATTCCATTTAGCTATGTTTTTTGGTAGTCTCTTTCCAGTCGTCAGGTATAGCTTTCTTTTTGTTTTCTTATAATCTGGTTAAATCCAATGGGTTTACCGCCTGGCATATAGTCCCTGGACCAGCTGACATAGGGGGCATCCCTGTAGGTTTTCTCTATGATTGACCACCTTTATTTTAGGCGGTCCTGAAATGTAATCGCTCTCTTCATTATTTTGATGAGTGGGTATATTAATGAGTGGGTATCGCCCTAATTCTGCTGTGCAATTTACAACAATTTAGACATTTAATCCAGAGCGATTTACATTAGGCAAGAACTAAAAGCATGGGGATACATCACATATATAAAATGCATTTATCAAGCATTGCTTGTTGTTTTTCATTCTGTGTGCAGCGTCCACACACACAGAGGTTAGCCCTT
This sequence comes from Electrona antarctica, assembly GCF_951216825.1. Classification (NCBI taxonomy): domain Eukaryota; kingdom Metazoa; phylum Chordata; class Actinopteri; order Myctophiformes; family Myctophidae; genus Electrona; species Electrona antarctica. The sequence goes on from NC_136807.1 coordinate 48,937,338, forward strand.
GAGATGCAGCTTCTCATTTTAGGGGGGGTCCTTTTACACATACATAGGCCTACATCAATGCATACACGCACGCACGCACACACACACACACACACACACACACACACACACACACACACACACACACACACACACACACACACACACACACACACACACACACACACACACACACACACACACACACACACACACACACACACACACACACACACACACACACACACACACACACACGCACACTCATTTGTTCATATCACGCTGACCCATTCGTTTTGGGATATGTATCCCGGTGGTAATAATTAAAAAAAAAAATTTCTTTAAGGTCCCATGAGTTATGTTTATTGGACTTTAGATAACCTTTGAACTCAGTACGGGGCATCAAATGGGAGATTGGACTAACTTTTATTGCAGATTAACTCCTGGTGACTGGATTCAGGAGTTGTGCAGCTGTACAATGACAGCGTCCTGCTATGTTTTCTGCAATGTCCTGTAAACGCTTGTGTATTTATTACTCTGATAACAATTCTTACAATAAATTCTGATCCCCTCCCCTAGTAAAACATGCTCAACCTGCGCTTTGAGAAGCCATTGATACTAGACATGTCTATTAGATTTAAACCAAAACTCTAGACTTGCTTGGTACAGAAGAGTCTCATTCCGCACCCATTCCAGGACGATGAAGTGTGAACAACTGCTGGTTTTGGTGTGAAGCATCTTGTTGAGTTCAATACAATGAAACAATGCCTCCCCTTTCTATGTATGTGATGTATTGCCATGCTTTTTGTAAATTTAATGTAAATCGCTCTGGATTAAGAGTGTCTGCTAAACGCATACATTGTAATTGTAATTGTAATAGAAATGTGTGAAATGGCACTAGGGAAGAAGTATGCCTATATATATTTGTATTTTATGCAGAGTACAATGAGTACATTTGCTTTGCAGCATGGCACATAATGAAGTATGTTAGCCTGGCTAATAAGCCAGACTAATATCACACAACACTGGCAGGCTTTTCTTTTTTTTGCCAACGGCTGATTCGGTCTGGTTTATTAACCAGGCTAGAAGTATCTGGGCCTACCTGAGAAGTGTCTCCATAATCAAATATACATACAGTTTATAGAAGATTTAAACACTCTTAGTTTTCTGATCACAGTGAGTTATTTGTCCAAATTAAAATTAACCAAGTTTTCCAACAGCTGGCATTCTGTCATTGGAAGTTGGGATCAACTCCACCATCATGCTTTCCTTGAACAGGAGTGTGTTTACTGCGTTCAGAAAACATTATATTTATAGCAAAACGGATGACATAACAAAATCATAGTTTATGGTATCACGTCACCAGGAATGTCTACTAAATTGATTGTGAGTATTGTTGTTATTAGAACATAGTTTACAATATTTTAGAAGAAAAATGACAAAGGCAACACTTTGATCTGACTCTAGACAGGTGATGTTTTGAGGTTATTACTAAAAAGGAGTGCACTGCTTTCATCTTAGATATACATTCATGATAGAAAGGCACATGTGTGTTAACTGGTCAGCTCTTTGTCGCATTAAATAATATACACAGTAGTTTGTTATAACTTGTTTTAATCGAGGAGAAAACACAAGTGGCACAAGAGAGAAGAGGGCCTTTGTGTGTTGACTCTACATGGTTCTCATGTGGTGTTTAAGTCCAGCCCCTTCAGAGCGTTCAGCATCAGTCTGTGAGAGTTTACTTGAGAGAAGGAACAGCAATCTACTATCCGAGACAATAATGGCAGAAGTCGCACCAGCACCAGCTCCGTCACCGGCCAAGGCCGCCAAGAAGAAGGCACCACCCCGACCCAAGAACACCGGCCCCAGCGTCGCTGAGCTGGTCGTCAAGGCCGTGTCCGCCTCCAAGGAGCGGAGCGGTGTGTCCCTGGCTGCGGTCAAGAAGGCTCTGGCTGCCGGCGGCTACGATGTTGAGAAGAACAAGTCCCGCGTTAAGATCGCCGTCAAGAGCCTGGTCGCTAAAGGCACCCTGGTCCAGCTCAAAGGCACCGGGGCTTCTGGCTCTTTCAAGATGAACAAGGCAGAAGCGGTGAAGGTAAAGAAACCTATTGCTAAGAAAGCAGTTAAAGCAAAGAAGCCTGCTGCAGCCAAGAAACCCGCAGCAGCTAAGAAGCCCAAGAAGGTGGCAGCAAAGAAGCCCGCAGCCGCCAATAAATCACCCAAGAAAGCCAAGAAGCCTGCCGCCAAGAAAGTAGCAGCTAAAAGCCCGAAGAAGGCCGCCAAGAGCCCCAAGAAAGTGGCTAAGAAGCCCGCAGCAGCGGGCTTCTTAGCCAGGCTAAGATACTTCATTATGTGCCATGCTGCAAAGCAAATGTACAGAGCAAGCGATTTACATTAAATTTACAAAAAGCATGGCAATACATCACATACATAGAAAGTAGTAAATGCGTAAGCTAAGAACGTAACAGTGGAATATCTATATAATGACACTATAAACTATACGTATACTATACTATAAAGTGCTGTGACTAGATACAATGCAATTCTAGTGTTGCCAAACCCAAGGCAGCAAAAAAGGCCGCTCCCAAAAAGAAGTAAACTGCCTGCTCCATCTTTATACCCACAAAAGGCTCTTTTAAGAGCCGACCACATTCTTTTATAAGAGTATACTATCCTCACTTTTTACGTCATGGTCACATGTTGGCACTGGAAGCTTATGGCTTTATATTAATACATTTTCGTATACATTTTTTTGAGTGGTGTAAACCACTCCTACAACTGGCTTTTGTGTGCAGAAAAAAATGAGCATGGTTGCTATGTTCAAAATAATTTCTGACGTAATTAAATCACACCCGGGTGAACTGGATGACCGTAGCAACCATGGTCATTTTCTCTGCACAAAAAAAGCCAGTTGTGAAATCACATCCAGGTGTGATTTCATTACGTCAGATCAGAGCTGATCAGGCTATATAATACCTTACCTTATATAATACCTCACATCGGACAAAAACTCCAGCTGAATCAACTTCATGGTCACAAATCATCACATCAGAAGACGAGTCTACCTAGCCAAAGATCTTTAACGTCAGACATTACGTCAGACCACAGCTGATCATGCTATATAAAACCTTACACCACTCAGTTCACACGGGTGTGATTTTTTGCCTTACGAGCAAAAATATGGACCCTTTCTAAAATATTCATTGCTAATATTATGTATTGCAAACATAATTTCTGCTGCTGACCTATCTATGATGCTCTCATTGCTCTGATCCAAAACAGTCATCAAGGATGAGAACATAACATCTGTCTATTGTCTAACAGTAGAATATCTGTACAATATAGTCTATATAGTATATTATACATGCTATCGAAATAACATAGTTTAGTCTTTGCATGAATTCGTCGAGGCTAGATTTGACAAAACATTAGGAAGGGTGGGGATAATTAATCACATACATATTAATATATATATTATAATATGATATAGAATATAGAGAGAGTTTTTGTTTGTGTTTGTGTGTGAGAGAGAGAACAACACTAAATGTGACCATTATCTTGACACACACACACACACACATACACACTTCCTAAATTTTGGGTCATTTTACCGTGCTCAGGTATTCAGCCATGTATATTATCTTTTTAGTGATAGATAGCATTCCATTTAGCTATGTTTTTTGGTAGTCTCTTTCCAGTCGTCAGGTATAGCTTTCTTTTTGTTTTCTTATAATCTGGTTAAATCCAATGGGTTTACCGCCTGGCATATAGTCCCTGGACCAGCTGACATAGGGGGCATCCCTGTAGGTTTTCTCTATGATTGACCACCTTTATTTTAGGCGGTCCTGAAATGTAATCGCTCTCTTCATTATTTTGATGAGTGGGTATATTAATGAGTGGGTATCGCCCTAATTCTGCTGTGCAATTTACAACAATTTAGACATTTAATCCAGAGCGATTTACATTAGGCAAGAACTAAAAGCATGGGGATACATCACATATATAAAATGCATTTATCAAGCATTGCTTGTTGTTTTTCATTCTGTGTGCAGCGTCCACACACACAGAGGTTAGCCCTTGAGATGCAGCTTCTCATTTTAGGGGGGGTCCTTTTACACATACATAGGCCTACATCAATGCATACACGCACGCACACACACACACACACACACACACACACACACACACACACACACACACACACACACACACACACACACACACACACACACACACACACACACACACACACACACACACACACACACACACACACGCACACTCATTTGTTCATATCACGCTGACCCATTCGTTTTGGGATATGTATCCCGGTGGTAATAATTAAAAAAATAAATTTCTTTAAGGTCCCATGAGTTATGTTTATTGGACTTTAGATAACCTTTGAACTCAGTACGGGGCATCAAATGGGAGATTGGACTAACTTTTATTGCAGATTAACTCCTGGTGACTGGATTCAGGAGTTGTGCAGCTGTACAATGACAGCGTCCTGCTATGTTTTCTGCAATGTCCTGTAAACGCTTGTGTATTTATTACTCTGATAACAATTCTTACAATAAATTCTGATCCCCTCCCCTAGTAAAACATGCTCAACCTGCGCTTTGAGAAGCCATTGATACTAGACATGTCTATTAGATTTAAACCAAAACTCTAGACTTGCTTGGTACAGAAGAGTCTCATTCCGCACCCATTCCAGGACGATGAAGTGTGAACAACTGCTGGTTTTGGTGTGAAGCATCTTGTTGAGTTCAATACAATGAAACAATGCCTCCCCTTTCTATGTATGTGATGTATTGCCATGCTTTTTGTAAATTTAATGTAAATCGCTCTGGATTAAGAGTGTCTGCTAAACGCATACATTGTAATTGTAATTGTAATAGAAATGTGTGAAATGGCACTAGGGAAGAAGTATGCCTATATATATTTGTATTTTATGCAGAGTACAATGAGTACATTTGCTTTGCAGCATGGCACATAATGAAGTATGTTAGCCTGGCTAATAAGCCAGACTAATATCACACAACACTGGCAGGCTTTTCTTTTTTTTGCCAACGGCTGATTCGGTCTGGTTTATTAACCAGGCTAGAAGTATCTGGGCCTACCTGAGAAGTGTCTCCATAATCAAATATACATACAGTTTATAGAAGATTTAAACACTCTTAGTTTTCTGATCACAGTGAGTTATTTGTCCAAATTAAAATTAACCAAGTTTTCCAACAGCTGGCATTCTGTCATTGGAAGTTGGGATCAACTCCACCATCATGCTTTCCTTGAACAGGAGTGTGTTTACTGCGTTCAGAAAACATTATATTTATAGCAAAACGGATGACATAACAAAATCATAGTTTATGGTATCACGTCACCAGGAATGTCTACTAAATTGATTGTGAGTATTGTTGTTATTAGAACATAGTTTACAATATTTTAGAAGAAAAATGACAAAGGCAACACTTTGATCTGACTCTAGACAGGTGATGTTTTGAGGTTATTACTAAAAAGGAGTGCACTGCTTTCATCTTAGATATACATTCATGATAGAAAGGCACATGTGTGTTAACTGGTCAGCTCTTTGTCGCATTAAATAATATACACAGTAGTTTGTTATAACTTGTTTTAATCGAGGAGAAAACACAAGTGGCACAAGAGAGAAGAGGGCCTTTGTGTGTTGACTCTACATGGTTCTCATGTGGTGTTTAAGTCCAGCCCCTTCAGAGCGTTCAGCATCAGTCTGTGAGAGTTTACTTGAGAGAAGGAACAGCAATCTACTATCCGAGACAATAATGGCAGAAGTCGCACCAGCACCAGCTCCGTCACCGGCCAAGGCCGCCAAGAAGAAGGCACCACCCCGACCCAAGAACACCGGCCCCAGCGTCGCTGAGCTGGTCGTCAAGGCCGTGTCCGCCTCCAAGGAGCGGAGCGGTGTGTCCCTGGCTGCGGTCAAGAAGGCTCTGGCTGCCGGCGGCTACGATGTTGAGAAGAACAAGTCCCGCGTTAAGATCGCCGTCAAGAGCCTGCAGGTCGCTAAAGGCACCCTGGTCCAGCTCAAAGGCACCGGGGCTTCTGGCTCTTTCAAGATGAACAAGGCAGAAGCGGTGAAGGTAAAGAAACCTATTGCTAAGAAAGCAGTTAAAGCAAAGAAGCCTGCTGCAGCCAAGAAACCCGCAGCAGCTAAGAAGCCCAAGAAGGTGGCAGCAAAGAAGCCCGCAGCCGCCAATAAATCACCCAAGAAAGCCAAGAAGCCTGCCGCCAAGAAAGTAGCAGCTAAAAGCCCGAAGAAGGCCGCCAAGAGCCCCAAGAAAGTGGCTAAGAAGCCCGCAGCAGCGGGCTTCTTAGCCAGGCTAAGATACTTCATTATGTGCCATGCTGCAAAGCAAATGTACAGAGCAAGCGATTTACATTAAATTTACAAAAAGCATGGCAATACATCACATACATAGAAAGTAGTAAATGCGTAAGCTAAGAACGTAACAGTGGAATATCTATATAATGACACTATAAACTATACGTATACTATACTATAAAGTGCTGTGACTACATACAATGCAATTCTAGTGTTGCCAAACCCAAGGCAGCAAAAAAGGCCGCTCCCAAAAAGAAGTAAACTGCCTGCTCCATCTTTATACCCACAAAAGGCTCTTTTAAGAGCCGACCACATTCTTTTATAAGAGTATACTATCCTCACTTTTTACGTCATGGTCACATGTTGGCACTGGAAGCTTATGGCTTTATATTAATACATTTTCGTATACATTTTTTTGAGTGGTGTAAACCACTCCTACAACTGGCTTTTGTGTGCAGAAAAAAATGAGCATGGTTGCTATGTTCAAAATAATTTCTGACGTAATTAAATCACACCCGGGTGAACTGGATGACCGTAGCAACCATGGTCATTTTCTCTGCACAAAAAAAGCCAGTTGTGAAATCACATCCAGGTGTGATTTCATTACGTCAGATCAGAGCTGATCAGGCTATATAATACCTTACCTTATATAATACCTCACATCGGACAAAAACTCCAGCTGAATCATCACATCAGAAGACGAGTCTACCTAGCCAAAGATCTTTAACGTCAGACATTACGTCAGACCACAGCTGATCATGCTATATAAAACCTTACACCACTCAGTTCACACGGGTGTGATTTTTTGCCTTACGAGCAAAAATATGGACCCTTTCTAAAATATTCATTGCTAATATTATGTATTGCAAACATAATTTCTGCTGCTGACCTATCTATGATGCTCTCATTGCTCTGATCCAAAACAGTCATCAAGGATGAGAACATAACATCTGTCTATTGTCTAACAGTAGAATATCTGTACAATATAGTCTATATAGTATATTATACATGCTATCGAAATAACATAGTTTAGTCTTTGCATGAATTCGTCGAGGCTAGATTTGACAAAACATTAGGAAGGGTGGGGATAATTAATCACATACATATTAATATATATATTATAATATGATATAGAATATAGAGAGAGTTTTTGTTTGTGTTTGTGTGTGAGAGAGAGAACAACACTAAATGTGACCATTATCTTGACACACACACACACACATACACACTTCCTAAATTTTGGGTCATTTTACCGTGCTCAGGTATTCAGCCATGTATATTATCTTTTTAGTGATAGATAGCATTCCATTTAGCTATGTTTTTTGGTAGTCTCTTTCCAGTCGTCAGGTATAGCTTTCTTTTTGTTTTCTTATAATCTGGTTAAATCCAATGGGTTTACCGCCTGGCATATAGTCCCTGGACCAGCTGACATAGGGGGCATCCCTGTAGGTTTTCTCTATGATTGACCACCTTTATTTTAGGCGGTCCTGAAATGTAATCGCTCTCTTCATTATTTTGATGAGTGGGTATATTAATGAGTGGGTATCGCCCTAATTCTGCTGTGCAATTTACAACAATTTAGACATTTAATCCAGAGCGATTTACATTAGGCAAGAACTAAAAGCATGGGGATACATCACATATATAAAATGCATTTATCAAGCATTGCTTGTTGTTTTTCATTCTGTGTGCAGCGTCCACACACACAGAGGTTAGCCCTTGAGATGCAGCTTCTCATTTTAGGGGGGGTCCTTTTACACATACATAGGCCTACATCAATGCATACACGCACGCACGCACACACACACACACACACACACACACACACACACACACACACACACACACACACACACACACACACACACACACACACACACACACACACACACACACACACACACACACACACACACACACGCACACTCATTTGTTCATATCACGCTGACCCATTCGTTTTGGGATATGTATCCCGGTGGTAATAATTAAAAAAATAAATTTCTTTAAGGTCCCATGAGTTATGTTTATTGGACTTTAGATAACCTTTGAACTCAGTACGGGGCATCAAATGGGAGATTGGACTAACTTTTATTGCAGATTAACTCCTGGTGACTGGATTCAGGAGTTGTGCAGCTGTACAATGACAGCGTCCTGCTATGTTTTCTGCAATGTCCTGTAAACGCTTGTGTATTTATTACTCTGATAACAATTCTTACAATAAATTCTGATCCCCTCCCCTAGTAAAACATGCTCAACCTGCGCTTTGAGAAGCCATTGATACTAGACATGTCTATTAGATTTAAACCAAAACTCTAGACTTGCTTGGTACAGAAGAGTCTCATTCCGCACCCATTCCAGGACGATGAAGTGTGAACAACTGCTGGTTTTGGTGTGAAGCATCTTGTTGAGTTCAATACAATGAAACAATGCCTCCCCTTTCTATGTATGTGATGTATTGCCATGCTTTTTGTAAATTTAATGTAAATCGCTCTGGATTAAGAGTGTCTGCTAAACGCATACATTGTAATTGTAATTGTAATAGAAATGTGTGAAATGGCACTAGGGAAGAAGTATGCCTATATATATTTGTATTTTATGCAGAGTACAATGAGTACATTTGCTTTGCAGCATGGCACATAATGAAGTATGTTAGCCTGGCTAATAAGCCAGACTAATATCACACAACACTGGCAGGCTTTTCTTTTTTTTGCCAACGGCTGATTCGGTCTGGTTTATTAACCAGGCTAGAAGTATCTGGGCCTACCTGAGAAGTGTCTCCATAATCAAATATACATACAGTTTATAGAAGATTTAAACACTCTTAGTTTTCTGATCACAGTGAGTTATTTGTCCAAATTAAAATTAACCAAGTTTTCCAACAGCTGGCATTCTGTCATTGGAAGTTGGGATCAACTCCACCATCATGCTTTCCTTGAACAGGAGTGTGTTTACTGCGTTCAGAAAACATTATATTTATAGCAAAACGGATGACATAACAAAATCATAGTTTATGGTATCACGTCACCAGGAATGTCTACTAAATTGATTGTGAGTATTGTTGTTATTAGAACATAGTTTACAATATTTTAGAAGAAAAATGACAAAGGCAACACTTTGATCTGACTCTAGACAGGTGATGTTTTGAGGTTATTACTAAAAAGGAGTGCACTGCTTTCATCTTAGATATACATTCATGATAGAAAGGCACATGTGTGTTAACTGGTCAGCTCTTTGTCGCATTAAATAATATACACAGTAGTTTGTTATAACTTGTTTTAATCGAGGAGAAAACACAAGTGGCACAAGAGAGAAGAGGGCCTTTGTGTGTTGACTCTACATGGTTCTCATGTGGTGTTTAAGTCCAGCCCCTTCAGAGCGTTCAGCATCAGTCTGTGAGAGTTTACTTGAGAGAAGGAACAGCAATCTACTATCCGAGACAATAATGGCAGAAGTCGCACCAGCACCAGCTCCGTCACCGGCCAAGGCCGCCAAGAAGAAGGCACCACCCCGACCCAAGAACACCGGCCCCAGCGTCGCTGAGCTGGTCGTCAAGGCCGTGTCCGCCTCCAAGGAGCGGAGCGGTGTGTCCCTGGCTGCGGTCAAGAAGGCTCTGGCTGCCGGCGGCTACGATGTTGAGAAGAACAAGTCCCGCGTTAAGATCGCCGTCAAGAGCCTGGTCGCTAAAGGCACCCTGGTCCAGCTCAAAGGCACCGGGGCTTCTGGCTCTTTCAAGATGAACAAGGCAGAAGCGGTGAAGGTAAAGAAACCTATTGCTAAGAAAGCAGTTAAAGCAAAGAAGCCTGCTGCAGCCAAGAAACCCGCAGCAGCTAAGAAGCCCAAGAAGGTGGCAGCAAAGAAGCCCGCAGCCGCCAATAAATCACCCAAGAAAGCCAAGAAGCCTGCCGCCAAGAAAGTAGCAGCTAAAAGCCCGAAGAAGGCCGCCAAGAGCCCCAAGAAAGTGGCTAAGAAGCCCGCAGCAGCGGGCTTCTTAGCCAGGCTAAGATACTTCATTATGTGCCATGCTGCAAAGCAAATGTACAGAGCAAGCGATTTACATTAAATTTACAAAAAGCATGGCAATACATCACATACATAGAAAGTAGTAAATGCGTAAGCTAAGAACGTAACAGTGGAATATCTATATAATGACACTATAAACTATACGTATACTATACTATAAAGTGCTGTGACTAGATACAATGCAATTCTAGTGTTGCCAAACCCAAGGCAGCAAAAAAGGCCGCTCCCAAAAAGAAGTAAACTGCCTGCTCCATCTTTATACCCACAAAAGGCTCTTTTAAGAGCCGACCACATTCTTTTATAAGAGTATACTATCCTCACTTTTTACGTCATGGTCACATGTTGGCACTGGAAGCTTATGGCTTTATATTAATACATTTTCGTATACATTTTTTTGAGTGGTGTAAACCACTCCTACAACTGGCTTTTGTGTGCAGAAAAAAATGAGCATGGTTGCTATGTTCAAAATAATTTCTGACGTAATTAAATCACACCCGGGTGAACTGGATGACCGTAGCAACCATGGTCATTTTCTCTGCACAAAAAAAGCCAGTTGTGAAATCACATCCAGGTGTGATTTCATTACGTCAGATCAGAGCTGATCAGGCTATATAATACCTTACCTTATATAATACCTCACATCGGACAAAAACTCCAGCTGAATCAACTTCATGGTCACAAATCATCACATCAGAAGACGAGTCTACCTAGCCAAAGATCTTTAACGTCAGACATTACGTCAGACCACAGCTGATCATGCTATATAAAACCTTACACCACTCAGTTCACACGGGTGTGATTTTTTGCCTTACGAGCAAAAATATGGACCCTTTCTAAAATATTCATTGCTAATATTATGTATTGCAAACATAATTTCTGCTGCTGACCTATCTATGATGCTCTCATTGCTCTGATCCAAAACAGTCATCAAGGATGAGAACATAACATCTGTCTATTGTCTAACAGTAGAATATCTGTACAATATAGTCTATATAGTATATTATACATGCTATCGAAATAACATAGTTTAGTCTTTGCATGAATTCGTCGAGGCTAGATTTGACAAAACATTAGGAAGGGTGGGGATAATTAATCACATACATATTAATATATATATTATAATATGATATAGAATATAGAGAGAGTTTTTGTTTGTGTTTGTGTGTGAGAGAGAGAACAACACTAAATGTGACCATTATCTTGACACACACACACACACACACACACACACACACACACACACACACACACACACACACACACACACACACACACACACACACACACACACACACACACACACACACACCATGGACACTTTAATTAATACTGTACATTTTGATCATTTGCATATTGTATTGTGTAAGTTAATGTTCTATTTGTATGTTTGATATTGTTTTCTGATATATTTTTATTTATTTTATTTTTTGCTGCATTGTATGCTTTGGCAATACTGTAGTTACTACATTCATGCCAATAAAGCTAATTAAATTGAATTGAATTGAGAGAGAGAGTGGTGGGGGGCGGGGTTAGTAACAACCACGCAGCTCGCTCTGCCTGTCGGGGTTAGTAACGCCCACGCAGCTCGCTCTGCCTGTCCTCCCTTACGTCCTCCGAACACACATAAAAGAGCAAGTCTCTGAGCTCTCAAAACACTCAGTTTTCTATCTCTAACTACAGCTGAACTCAAAATGTCAGGAAGAGGCAAGGGAGGAAATGTTGGGGAGGGTATGTTGACTGAAAGCAGAAAACGGCAGCGTGGTGCTGATGAGGAGGATGGCCAACTGCTGCCCCAAGCTAAGCGGCCGAGCGGAGCTCATCCTCTCTGCCCTGAGCCAGGCCGCGGACCCTTTCTAAAATATTCATTGCTAATATTATGTATTGCAAACATAATTTCTGCTGCTGACCTATCTATGATGCTCTCATTGCTCTGATCCAAAACAGTCATCAAGGATGAGAACATAACATCTGTCTATTGTCTAACAGTAGAATATCTGTACAATATAGTCTATATAGTATATTATACATGCTATCGAAATAACATAGTTTAGTCTTTGCATGAATTCGTCGAGGCTAGATTTGACAAAACATTAGGAAGGGTGGGGATAATTAATCACATACATATTAATATATATATTATAATATGATATAGAATATAGAGAGAGTTTTTGTTTGTGTTTGTGTGTGAGAGAGAGAACAACACTAAATGTGACCATTATCTTGACACACACACACACACATACACACTTCCTAAATTTTGGGTCATTTTACCGTGCTCAGGTATTCAGCCATGTATATTATCTTTTTAGTGATAGATAGCATTCCATTTAGCTATGTTTTTTGGTAGTCTCTTTCCAGTCGTCAGGTATAGCTTTCTTTTTGTTTTCTTATAATCTGGTTAAATCCAATGGGTTTACCGCCTGGCATATAGTCCCTGGACCAGCTGACATAGGGGGCATCCCTGTAGGTTTTCTCTATGATTGACCACCTTTATTTTAGGCGGTCCTGAAATGTAATCGCTCTCTTCATTATTTTGATGAGTGGGTATATTAATGAGTGGGTATCGCCCTAATTCTGCTGTGCAATTTACAACAATTTAGACATTTAGCAGACATTTAATCCAGAGCGATTTACATTAGGCAAGAACTAAAAGCATGGGGATACATCACATATATAAAATGCATTTATCAAGCATTGCTTGTTGTTTTTCATTCTGTGTGCAGCGTCCACACACACAGAGGTTAGCCCTTGAGATGCAGCTTCTCATTTTAGGGGGGGTCCTTTTACACATACATAGGCCTACATCAATGCATACACGCACGCACGCACACACACACACACACACACACACACACACACACACACACACACACACACACACACACACACACACACACACACACACACACACACACACACACACACACACACACACACACACACACACACACACACACACACACACGCACACTCATTTGTTCATATCACGCTGACCCATTCGTTTTGGGATATGTATCCCGGTGGTAATAATTAAAAAAATAAATTTCTTTAAGGTCCCATGAGTTATGTTTATTGGACTTTAGATAACCTTTGAACTCAGTACGGGGCATCAAATGGGAGATTGGACTAACTTTTATTGCAGATTAACTCCTGGTGACTGGATTCAGGAGTTGTGCAGCTGTACAATGACAGCGTCCTGCTATGTTTTCTGCAATGTCCTGTAAACGCTTGTGTATTTATTACTCTGATAACAATTCTTACAATAAATTCTGATCCCCTCCCCTAGTAAAACATGCTCAACCTGCGCTTTGAGAAGCCATTGATACTAGACATGTCTATTAGATTTAAACCAAAACTCTAGACTTGCTTGGTACAGAAGAGTCTCATTCCGCACCCATTCCAGGACGATGAAGTGTGAACAACTGCTGGTTTTGGTGTGAAGCATCTTGTTGAGTTCAATACAATGAAACAATGCCTCCCCTTTCTATGTATGTGATGTATTGCCATGCTTTTTGTAAATTTAATGTAAATCGCTCTGGATTAAGAGTGTCTGCTAAACGCATACATTGTAATTGTAATTGTAATAGAAATGTGTGAAATGGCACTAGGGAAGAAGTATGCCTATATATATTTGTATTTTATGCAGAGTACAATGAGTACATTTGCTTTGCAGCATGGCACATAATGAAGTATGTTAGCCTGGCTAATAAGCCAGACTAATATCACACAACACTGGCAGGCTTTTCTTTTTTTTGCCAACGGCTGATTCGGTCTGGTTTATTAACCAGGCTAGAAGTATCTGGGCCTACCTGAGAAGTGTCTCCATAATCAAATATACATACAGTTTATAGAAGATTTAAACACTCTTAGTTTTCTGATCACAGTGAGTTATTTGTCCAAATTAAAATTAACCAAGTTTTCCAACAGCTGGCATTCTGTCATTGGAAGTTGGGATCAACTCCACCATCATGCTTTCCTTGAACAGGAGTGTGTTTACTGCGTTCAGAAAACATTATATTTATAGCAAAACGGATGACATAACAAAATCATAGTTTATGGTATCACGTCACCAGGAATGTCTACTAAATTGATTGTGAGTATTGTTGTTATTAGAACATAGTTTACAATATTTTAGAAGAAAAATGACAAAGGCAACACTTTGATCTGACTCTAGACAGGTGATGTTTTGAGGTTATTACTAAAAAGGAGTGCACTGCTTTCATCTTAGATATACATTCATGATAGAAAGGCACATGTGTGTTAACTGGTCAGCTCTTTGTCGCATTAAATAATATACACAGTAGTTTGTTATAACTTGTTTTAATCGAGGAGAAAACACAAGTGGCACAAGAGAGAAGAGGGCCTTTGTGTGTTGACTCTACATGGTTCTCATGTGGTGTTTAAGTCCAGCCCCTTCAGAGCGTTCAGCATCAGTCTGTGAGAGTTTACTTGAGAGAAGGAACAGCAATCTACTATCCGAGACAATAATGGCAGAAGTCGCACCAGCACCAGCTCCGTCACCGGCCAAGGCCGCCAAGAAGAAGGCACCACCCCGACCCAAGAACACCGGCCCCAGCGTCGCTGAGCTGGTCGTCAAGGCCGTGTCCGCCTCCAAGGAGCGGAGCGGTGTGTCCCTGGCTGCGGTCAAGAAGGCTCTGGCTGCCGGCGGCTACGATGTTGAGAAGAACAAGTCCCGCGTTAAGATCGCCGTCAAGAGCCTGGTCGCTAAAGGCACCCTGGTCCAGCTCAAAGGCACCGGGGCTTCTGGCTCTTTCAAGATGAACAAGGCAGAAGCGGTGAAGGTAAAGAAACCTATTGCTAAGAAAGCAGTTAAAGCAAAGAAGCCTGCTGCAGCCAAGAAACCCGCAGCAGCTAAGAAGCCCAAGAAGGTGGCAGCAAAGAAGCCCGCAGCCGCCAATAAATCACCCAAGAAAGCCAAGAAGCCTGCCGCCAAGAAAGTAGCAGCTAAAAGCCCGAAGAAGGCCGCCAAGAGCCCCAAGAAAGTGGCTAAGAAGCCCGCAGCAGCGGGCTTCTTAGCCAGGCTAAGATACTTCATTATGTGCCATGCTGCAAAGCAAATGTACAGAGCAAGCGATTTACATTAAATTTACAAAAAGCATGGCAATACATCACATACATAGAAAGTAGTAAATGCGTAAGCTAAGAACGTAACAGTGGAATATCTATATAATGACACTATAAACTATACGTATACTATACTATAAAGTGCTGTGACTACATACAATGCAATTCTAGTGTTGCCAAACCCAAGGCAGCAAAAAAGGCCGCTCCCAAAAAGAAGTAAACTGCCTGCTCCATCTTTATACCCACAAAAGGCTCTTTTAAGAGCCGACCACATTCTTTTATAAGAGTATACTATCCTCACTTTTTACGTCATGGTCACATGTTGGCACTGGAAGCTTATGGCTTTATATTAATACATTTTCGTATACATTTTTTTGAGTGGTGTAAACCACTCCTACAACTGGCTTTTGTGTGCAGAAAAAAATGAGCATGGTTGCTATGTTCAAAATAATTTCTGACGTAATTAAATCACACCCGGGTGAACTGGATGACCGTAGCAACCATGGTCATTTTCTCTGCACAAAAAAAGCCAGTTGTGAAATCACATCCAGGTGTGATTTCATTACGTCAGATCAGAGCTGATCAGGCTATATAATACCTTACCTTATATAATACCTCACATCGGACAAAAACTCCAGCTGAATCAACTTCATGGTCACAAATCATCACATCAGAAGACGAGTCTACCTAGCCAAAGATCTTTAACGTCAGACATTACGTCAGACCACAGCTGATCATGCTATATAAAACCTTACACCACTCAGTTCACACGGGTGTGATTTTTTGCCTTACGAGCAAAAATATGGACCCTTTCTAAAATATTCATTGCTAATATTATGTATTGCAAACATAATTTCTGCTGCTGACCTATCTATGATGCTCTCATTGCTCTGATCCAAAACAGTCATCAAGGATGAGAACATAACATCTGTCTATTGTCTAACAGTAGAATATCTGTACAATATAGTCTATATAGTATATTATACATGCTATCGAAATAACATAGTTTAGTCTTTGCATGAATTCGTCGAGGCTAGATTTGACAAAACATTAGGAAGGGTGGGGATAATTAATCACATACATATTAATATATATATTATAATATGATATAGAATATAGAGAGAGTTTTTGTTTGTGTTTGTGTGTGAGAGAGAGAACAACACTAAATGTGACCATTATCTTGACACACACACACACACACACACACACACACACACACACACACACACACACACACACACACACACACACACACACACACACACACACACACACACACACACACACACACACACCATGGACACTTTAATTAATACTGTACATTTTGATCATTTGCATATTGTATTGTGTAAGTTAATGTTCTATTTGTATGTTTGATATTGTTTTCTGATATATTTTTATTTATTTTATTTTTTGCTGCATTGTATGCTTTGGCAATACTGTAGTTACTACATTCATGCCAATAAAGCTAATTAAATTGAATTGAATTGAGAGAGAGAGTGGTGGGGGGCGGGGTTAGTAACAACCACGCAGCTCGCTCTGCCTGTCGGGGTTAGTAACGCCCACGCAGCTCGCTCTGCCTGTCCTCCCTTACGTCCTCCGAACACACATAAAAGAGCAAGTCTCTGAGCTCTCAAAACACTCAGTTTTCTATCTCTAACTACAGCTGAACTCAAAATGTCAGGAAGAGGCAAGGGAGGAAATGTTGGGGAGGGTATGTTGACTGAAAGCAGAAAACGGCAGCGTGGTGCTGATGAGGAGGATGGCCAACTGGTGCCCCAAGCTAAGCGGCCGAGCGGAGCTCATCCTCTCTGCCCTGAGCCAGGCCGCGATGCCTGGGACTCCGAGTCATCTAACACTAGCGAGAGCAGTGGAATCCACGGTCCAGACGATGTGGTTTGGAGCTGCAGCAGTCAGTGTGCTGTGGACGGTGTTGGAGGCCACAGTGCTCCTGGACCCTGCAGTCCGCTAGCCCACTCTTTGGAGTCGGCTGACCCCACAGACCTGGTGTCCTACCACCAGATCAACCGCATTCTAAGGGAGGCCCACTTCCAGAGCCTGCAGAGCCCGTGGAACGTGTCTCCACAGAGCGGCCCGGTTCCATCCTGGACCGTGATGACAAACTGCACTGTTTCTCTCCAGAGAAACAGCTCTCCCCGCCCGGCTCAAAGCGCGCCGTCGGGTGGTATGTGTGTCCAGAGGAGATGCCCGGCCCGGAGCGGATCGATTACCTGCTGAAAAAAATGGACGAGGACCGTGTTTCTCCATATACATTTTCGATATTGTATTAGTTTTATTCAAAGGTCTGTTAGTTTTTGGTTAAATCAAAAAGTTAAATCAAAAAGTAAACTGCCTGCTCCATCTTTATACCCACAAAAGGCTCTTTTAAGAGCCGACCACATTATTTTATAAGAGTATACTATCCTCACTTTTTACGTCATGGTCACATGTTGGCACTGGAAGCTTATGGCTTTATATTAATACATTTTCGTATAATTTTGTTTTGCCTTATGACTCCTTTTGTTCTAAATAACACTATGAGGGGGGGCACGCTATGAAAGGCAAAGCCATTTTATTAGTCACGTAATCAAATCAATACATTCAGTTAGAACATTTTGCAAATCCCCCCCACCCCTAATACATATTGACATCAATATTTTTGAAGCCATCAATCAATGGGCCATTTGCTTCTAATGAAAAGCATGTACACCCAGGTTGGTGTTTTTCTATATACTGTAGAAGAGTGATAAACACATCTTAGGTGACATTGCGTGAAGACTATTAGTTGTGTGGCCCAATGTTCTGCATGACTCCTTTTGTTCTAAATAACACTATGAGGGGGGGCACGCTACTATGAAAGGCAAAGCCATTTTATTTCAACAAGTCAATTAAATGTGCTTTACACAGAACATCAAGCAATGGTGTTCCAAAACTATGGAATGCACTTCCCATTACAATCAGAACTGCAGCCTCACTCCCAATATTCCGCTATAGTCTGAAAACCCACCTTTTCAGACTCCATCATGGCCCGTAGCACTTACACTACCCCCTTAGATAGCACTTTATGTAGACTTATAGATTGGTTGGATAGGGGCGGGCATATATGTTTACCGTCTAAAGGTGATCATCTCGTTTTTATTTGTACTTTATTATCACGGCCAGGGCACGCAACACATTGATTATTATTGTATCAAGGGTCGCTTGTTATTTTTGAGAGAGAGAGAGAGAGAGAGAGAGAGAGAGAGAGAGAGAGAGAGAGAGAGAGAGAGAGAGAGAGACATTCCCACTCCCCCTCCCCCTCTCTCTCTAACACACACACACACACACACACACACACACACACACACACACACACACACACACACACACACACACACACACACACACACACACACACACACACACACACACACACACACACACACACACACACACACACACACACACACACACACACACACACACACACACACACACACGCACACACACACACAGTTTAACGTAACAATTTATGTATGTCCACACACGGAAAGCATACAGGAACACAAATATTTTAGGTGCCGTAAAGGTTACATTCACAAACTCATGGATATGTCCTCATGATATAAAGGGCAGCAGAGATGACACACTTTGCCAGCCTTGCATGCCTTGTCTTTGGGCGAGCATCCCAAGTTGTCGAAACCCTCTGACAACCAGTCCGTGGGTATTTCCTAGGCTGGATCACCATAGGAAACAAAGTTCTTAGTCTTGCACTGTGGCTTGGTGTTAAAGCACTCTCTGTAGTTGTTCTCATGCATGTGCACACACACACACACACACACACACACACACACACACACACACACACACACACACACACACACACACACACACACACACACACACACACACACACACACACACACATACACACTTCCTAAATTTTGGGTCATTTTACCGTGCTCAGGTATTCAGCCATGTATATTATCTTTTTAGTGATAGATAGCATTCCATTTAGCTATGTTTTTTGGTAGTCTCTTTCCAGTCGTCAGGTATAGCTTTCTTTTTGTTTTCTTATAATCTGGTTAAATCCAATGGGTTTACCGCCTGGCATATAGTCCCTGGACCAGCTGACATAGGGGGCATCCCTGTAGGTTTTCTCTATGATTGACCACCTTTATTTTAGGCGGTCCTGAAATGTAATCGCTCTCTTCATTATTTTGATGAGTGGGTATTAATGAGTGGGTATCGCCCTAATTCTGCTGTGCAATTTACAACAATTTAGACATTTAGCAGACATTTAATCCAGAGCGATTTACATTAGGCAAGAACTAAAAGCATGGGGATACATCACATATATAAAATGCATTTATCAAGCATTGCTTGTTGTTTTTCATTCTGTGTGCAGCGTCCACACACACAGAGGTTAGCCCTTGAGATGCAGCTTCTCATTTTAGGGGGGGGTCCTTTTACACATACATAGGCCTACATCAATGCATACACGCACGCACGCACGCACACACACACACACACACACACACACACACACACACACACACACACACACACACACACACACACACACACACACACACACACACACACACACACACACACACACACACACACACACACACTCATTTGTTCATATCACGCTGACCCATTCGTTTTGGGATATGTATCCCGGTGGTAATCATTAAAAAAATAAATTTCTTTAAGGTCCCATGAGTTATGTTTATTGGACTTTAGATAACCTTTGAACTCAGTACGGGGCATCAAATGGGAGATTGGACTAACTTTTATTGCAGATTAACTCCTGGTGACTGGATTCAGGAGTTGTGCAGCTGTACAATGACAGCGTCCTGCTATGTTTTCTGCAATGTCCTGTAAACGCTTGTGTATTTATTACTCTGATAACAATTCTTACAATAAATTCTGATCCCCTCCCCTAGTAAAACATGCTCAACCTGCGCTTTGAGAAGCCACTGATACTAGACATGTCTATTAGATTTAAACCAAAACTCTAGACTTGCTTGGTACAGAAGAGTCTCATTCCGCACCCATTCCAGGACGATGAAGTGTGAACAACTGCTGGTTTTGGTGTGAAGCATCTTGTTGAGTTCAATACAATGAAACAATGCCTCCCCTTTCTATGTATGTGATGTATTGCCATGCTTTTTGTAAATTTAATGTAAATCGCTCTGGATTAAGAGTGTCTGCTAAACGCATACATTGTAATTGTAATTGTAATAGAAATGTGTGAAATGGCACTAGGGAAGAAGTATGCCTATATATATTTGTATTTTATGCAGAGTACAATGAGTACATTTGCTTTGCAGCATGGCACATAATGAAGTATGTTAGCCTGGCTAATAAGCCAGACTAATATCACACAACACTGGCAGGCTTTTCTTTTTTTTGCCAACGGCTGATTCGGTCTGGTTTATTAACCAGGCTAGAAGTATCTGGGCCTACCTGAGAAGTGTCTCCATAATCAAATATACATACAGTTTATAGAAGATTTAAACACTCTTAGTTTTCTGATCACAGTGAGTTATTTGTCGAAATTAAAATTAACCAAGTTTTCCAACAGCTGGCATTCTGTCATTGGAAGTTGGGATCAACTCCACCATCATGCTTTCCTTGAACAGGAGTGTGTTTACTGCGTTCAGAAAACATTATATTTATAGCAAAACGGATGACATAACAAAATCATAGTTTATGGTATGGCCGTGTCCGCCTCCAAGGAGCGGAGCGGTGTGTCCCTGGCTGCGGTCAAGAAGGCTCTGGCTGCCGGCGGCTACGATGTTGAGAAGAACAAGTCCCGCGTTAAGATCGCCGTCAAGAGCCTGGTCGCTAAAGGCACCCTGGTCCAGCTCAAAGGCACCGGGGCTTCTGGCTCTTTCAAGATGAACAAGGCAGAAGCGGTGAAGGTAAAGAAACCTATTGCTAAGAAAGCAGTTAAAGCAAAGAAGCCTGCTGCAGCCAAGAAACCCGCAGCAGCTAAGAAGCCCAAGAAGGTGGCAGCAAAGAAGCCCGCAGCCGCCAATAAATCACCCAAGAAAGCCAAGAAGCCTGCCGCCAAGAAAGTAGCAGCTAAAAGCCCGAAGAAGGCCGCCAAGAGCCCCAAGAAAGTGGCTAAGAAGCCCGCAGCAGCGGGCTTCTTAGCCAGGCTAAGATACTTCATTATGTGCCATGCTGCAAAGCAAATGTACAGAGCAAGCGATTTACATTAAATTTACAAAAAGCATGGCAATACATCACATACATAGAAAGTAGTAAATGCGTAAGCTAAGAACGTAACAGTGGAATATCTATATAATGACACTATAAACTATACGTATACTATACTATAAAGTGCTGTGACTACATACAATGCAATTCTAGTGTTGCCAAACCCAAGGCAGCAAAAAAGGCCGCTCCCAAAAAGAAGTAAACTGCCTGCTCCATCTTTATACCCACAAAAGGCTCTTTTAAGAGCCGACCACATTCTTTTATAAGAGTATACTATCCTCACTTTTTACGTCATGGTCACATGTTGGCACTGGAAGCTTATGGCTTTATATTAATACATTTTCGTATACATTTTTTTGAGTGGTGTAAACCACTCCTACAACTGGCTTTTGTGTGCAGAAAAAAATGAGCATGGTTGCTATGTTCAAAATAATTTCTGACGTAATTAAATCACACCCGGGTGAACTGGATGACCGTAGCAACCATGGTCATTTTCTCTGCACAAAAAAAGCCAGTTGTGAAATCACATCCAGGTGTGATTTCATTACGTCAGATCAGAGCTGATCAGGCTATATAATACCTTACCTTATATAATACCTCACATCGGACAAAAACTCCAGCTGAATCAACTTCATGGTCACAAATCATCACATCAGAAGACGAGTCTACCTAGCCAAAGATCTTTAACGTCAGACATTACGTCAGACCACAGCTGATCATGCTATATAAAACCTTACACCACTCAGTTCACACGGGTGTGATTTTTTGCCTTACGAGCAAAAATATGGACCCTTTCTAAAATATTCATTGCTAATATTATGTATTGCAAACATAATTTCTGCTGCTGACCTATCTATGATGCTCTCATTGCTCTGATCCAAAACAGTCATCAAGGATGAGAACATAACATCTGTCTATTGTCTAACAGTAGAATATCTGTACAATATAGTCTATATAGTATATTATACATGCTATCGAAATAACATAGTTTAGTCTTTGCATGAATTCGTCGAGGCTAGATTTGACAAAACATTAGGAAGGGTGGGGATAATTAATCACATACATATTAATATATATATTATAATATGATATAGAATATAGAGAGAGTTTTTGTTTGTGTTTGTGTGTGAGAGAGAGAACAACACTAAATGTGACCATTATCTTGACACACACACACACACACACACACACACACACACACACACACACACACACACACACACACACACACACACACACACACACACACACACACACACACACACACACCATGGACACTTTAATTAATACTGTACATTTTGATCATTTGCATATTGTATTGTGTAAGTTAATGTTCTATTTGTATGTTTGATATTGTTTTCTGATATATTTTTATTTATTTTATTTTTTGCTGCATTGTATGCTTTGGCAATACTGTAGTTACTACATTCATGCCAATAAAGCTAATTAAATTGAATTGAATTGAGAGAGAGAGTGGTGGGGGGCGGGGTTAGTAACAACCACGCAGCTCGCTCTGCCTGTCGGGGTTAGTAACGCCCACGCAGCTCGCTCTGCCTGTCCTCCCTTACGTCCTCCGAACACACATAAAAGAGCAAGTCTCTGAGCTCTCAAAACACTCAGTTTTCTATCTCTAACTACAGCTGAACTCAAAATGTCAGGAAGAGGCAAGGGAGGAAATGTTGGGGAGGGTATGTTGACTGAAAGCAGAAAACGGCAGCGTGGTGCTGATGAGGAGGATGGCCAACTGGTGCCCCAAGCTAAGCGGCCGAGCGGAGCTCATCCTCTCTGCCCTGAGCCAGGCCGCGATGCCTGGGACTCCGAGTCATCTAACACTAGCGAGAGCAGTGGAATCCACGGTCCAGACGATGTGGTTTGGAGCTGCAGCAGTCAGTGTGCTGTGGACGGTGTTGGAGGCCACAGTGCTCCTGGACCCTGCAGTCCGCTAGCCCACTCTTTGGAGTCGGCTGACCCCACAGACCTGGTGTCCTACCACCAGATCAACCGCATTCTAAGGGAGGCCCACTTCCAGAGCCTGCAGAGCCCGTGGAACGTGTCTCCACAGAGCGGCCCGGTTCCATCCTGGACCGTGATGACAAACTGCACTGTTTCTCTCCAGAGAAACAGCTCTCCCCGCCCGGCTCAAAGCGCGCCGTCGGGTGGTATGTGTGTCCAGAGGAGATGCCCGGCCCGGAGCGGATCGATTACCTGCTGAAAAAAATGGACGAGGACCGTGTTTCTCCATATACATTTTCGATATTGTATTAGTTTTATTCAAAGGTCTGTTAGTTTTTGGTTAAATCAAAAAGTTAAATCAAAAAGTAAACTGCCTGCTCCATCTTTATACCCACAAAAGGCTCTTTTAAGAGCCGACCACATTATTTTATAAGAGTATACTATCCTCACTTTTTACGTCATGGTCACATGTTGGCACTGGAAGCTTATGGCTTTATATTAATACATTTTCGTATAATTTTTTTTTGCCTTATGACTCCTTTTGTTCTAAATAACACTATGAGGGGGGGCACGCTATGAAAGGCAAAGCCATTTTATTAGTCACGTAATCAAATCAATACATTCAGTTAGAACATTTTGCAAATCCCCCCCACCCCTAATACATATTGACATCAATATTTTTGAAGCCATCAATCAATGGGCCATTTGCTTCTAATGAAAAGCATGTACACCCAGGTTGGTGTTTTTCTATATACTGTAGAAGAGTGATAAACACATCTTAGGTGACATTGCGTGAAGACTATTAGTTGTGTGGCCCAATGTTCTGCATGACTCCTTTTGTTCTAAATAACACTATGAGGGGGGGCACGCTACTATGAAAGGCAAAGCCATTTTATTTCAACAAGTCAATTAAATGTGCTTTACACAGAACATCAAGCAATGGTGTTCCAAAACTATGGAATGCACTTCCCATTACAATCAGAACTGCAGCCTCACTCCCAATATTCCGCTATAGTCTGAAAACCCACCTTTTCAGACTCCATCATGGCCCGTAGCACTTACACTACCCCCTTAGATAGCACTTTATGTAGACTTATAGATTGGTTGGATAGGGGCGGGCATATATGTTTACCGTCTAAAGGTGATCATCTCGTTTTTATTTGTACTTTATTATCACGGCCAGGGCACGCAACACATTGATTATTATTGTATCAAGGGTCGCTTGTTATTTTTGAGAGAGAGAGAGAGAGAGAGAGAGAGAGAGAGAGAGAGAGAGAGAGAGAGAGAGAGAGAGAGAGACATTCCCACTCCCCCTCCCCCTCTCTCTCTAACACACACACACACACACACACACACACACACACACACACACACACACACACACACACACACACACACACACACACACACACACACACACACACACACACACACACACACACACACACACACACACACACACACACGCACACACACACACACAGTTTAACGTAACAATTTATGTATGTCCACACACGGAAAGCATACAGGAACACAAATATTTTAGGTGCCGTAAAGGTTACATTCACAAACTCATGGATATGTCCTCATGATATAAAGGGCAGCAGAGATGACACACTTTGCCAGCCTTGCATGCCTTGTCTTTGGGCGAGCATCCCAAGTTGTCGAAACCCTCTGACAACCAGTCCGTGGGTATTTCCTAGGCTGGATCACCATAGGAAACAAAGTTCTTAGTCTTGCACTGTGGCTTGGTGTTAAAGCACTCTCTGTAGTTGTTCTCATGCATGTGCACACACACACACACACACACACACACACACACACACACACACACACACACACACACACACACACACACACACACACACACACACACACACACACACACACACCATGGACACTTTAATTAATACTGTACATTTTGATCATTTGCATATTGTATTGTGTAAGTTAATGTTCTATTTGTATGTTTGATATTGTTTTCTGATATATTTTTATTTATTTTATTTTTTGCTGCATTGTATGCTTTGGCAATACTGTAGTTACTACATTCATGCCAATAAAGCTAATTAAATTGAATTGAATTGAGAGAGAGAGTGGTGGGGGGCGGGGTTAGTAACAACCACGCAGCTCGCTCTGCCTGTCGGGGTTAGTAACGCCCACGCAGCTCGCTCTGCCTGTCCTCCCTTACGTCCTCCGAACACACATAAAAGAGCAAGTCTCTGAGCTCTCAAAACACTCAGTTTTCTATCTCTAACTACAGCTGAACTCAAAATGTCAGGAAGAGGCAAGGGAGGAAATGTTGGGGAGGGTATGTTGACTGAAAGCAGAAAACGGCAGCGTGGTGCTGATGAGGAGGATGGCCAACTGGTGCCCCAAGCTAAGCGGCCGAGCGGAGCTCATCCTCTCTGCCCTGAGCCAGGCCGCGGACCCTTTCTAAAATATTCATTGCTAATATTATGTATTGCAAACATAATTTCTGCTGCTGACCTATCTATGATGCTCTCATTGCTCTGATCCAAAACAGTCATCAAGGATGAGAACATAACATCTGTCTATTGTCTAACAGTAGAATATCTGTACAATATAGTCTATATAGTATATTATACATGCTATCGAAATAACATAGTTTAGTCTTTGCATGAATTCGTCGAGGCTAGATTTGACAAAACATTAGGAAGGGTGGGGATAATTAATCACATACATATTAATATATATATTATAATATGATATAGAATATAGAGAGAGTTTTTGTTTGTGTTTGTGTGTGAGAGAGAGAACAACACTAAATGTGACCATTATCTTGACACACACACACACACACACATACACACTTCCTAAATTTTGGGTCATTTTACCGTGCTCAGGTATTCAGCCATGTATATTATCTTTTTAGTGATAGATAGCATTCCATTTAGCTATGTTTTTTGGTAGTCTCTTTCCAGTCGTCAGGTATAGCTTTCTTTTTGTTTTCTTATAATCTGGTTAAATCCAATGGGTTTACCGCCTGGCATATAGTCCCTGGACCAGCTGACATAGGGGGCATCCCTGTAGGTTTTCTCTATGATTGACCACCTTTATTTTAGGCGGTCCTGAAATGTAATCGCTCTCTTCATTATTTTGATGAGTGGGTATATTAATGAGTGGGTATCGCCCTAATTCTGCTGTGCAATTTACAACAATTTAGACATTTAGCAGACATTTAATCCAGAGCGATTTACATTAGGCAAGAACTAAAAGCATGGGGATACATCACATATATAAAATGCATTTATCAAGCATTGCTTGTTGTTTTTCATTCTGTGTGCAGCGTCCACACACACAGAGGTTAGCCCTTGAGATGCAGCTTCTCATTTTAGGGGGGGTCCTTTTACACATACATAGGCCTACATCAATGCATACACGCACGCACGCACACACACACACACACACACACACACACACACACACACACACACACACACACACACACACACACACACACACACACACACACACACACACACACACACACACACACACACACACGCACACTCATTTGTTCATATCACGCTGACCCATTCGTTTTGGGATATGTATCCCGGTGGTAATAATTAAAAAAATAAATTTCTTTAAGGTCCCATGAGTTATGTTTATTGGACTTTAGATAACCTTTGAACTCAGTACGGGGCATCAAATGGGAGATTGGACTAACTTTTATTGCAGATTAACTCCTGGTGACTGGATTCAGGAGTTGTGCAGCTGTACAATGACAGCGTCCTGCTATGTTTTCTGCAATGTCCTGTAAACGCTTGTGTATTTATTACTCTGATAACAATTCTTACAATAAATTCTGATCCCCTCCCCTAGTAAAACATGCTCAACCTGCGCTTTGAGAAGCCATTGATACTAGACATGTCTATTAGATTTAAACCAAAACTCTAGACTTGCTTGGTACAGAAGAGTCTCATTCCGCACCCATTCCAGGACGATGAAGTGTGAACAACTGCTGGTTTTGGTGTGAAGCATCTTGTTGAGTTCAATACAATGAAACAATGCCTCCCCTTTCTATGTATGTGATGTATTGCCATGCTTTTTGTAAATTTAATGTAAATCGCTCTGGATTAAGAGTGTCTGCTAAACGCATACATTGTAATTGTAATTGTAATAGAAATGTGTGAAATGGCACTAGGGAAGAAGTATGCCTATATATATTTGTATTTTATGCAGAGTACAATGAGTACATTTGCTTTGCAGCATGGCACATAATGAAGTATGTTAGCCTGGCTAATAAGCCAGACTAATATCACACAACACTGGCAGGCTTTTCTTTTTTTTGCCAACGGCTGATTCGGTCTGGTTTATTAACCAGGCTAGAAGTATCTGGGCCTACCTGAGAAGTGTCTCCATAATCAAATATACATACAGTTTATAGAAGATTTAAACACTCTTAGTTTTCTGATCACAGTGAGTTATTTGTCCAAATTAAAATTAACCAAGTTTTCCAACAGCTGGCATTCTGTCATTGGAAGTTGGGATCAACTCCACCATCATGCTTTCCTTGAACAGGAGTGTGTTTACTGCGTTCAGAAAACATTATATTTATAGCAAAACGGATGACATAACAAAATCATAGTTTATGGTATCACGTCACCAGGAATGTCTACTAAATTGATTGTGAGTATTGTTGTTATTAGAACATAGTTTACAATATTTTAGAAGAAAAATGACAAAGGCAACACTTTGATCTGACTCTAGACAGGTGATGTTTTGAGGTTATTACTAAAAAGGAGTGCACTGCTTTCATCTTAGATATACATTCATGATAGAAAGGCACATGTGTGTTAACTGGTCAGCTCTTTGTCGCATTAAATAATATACACAGTAGTTTGTTATAACTTGTTTTAATCGAGGAGAAAACACAAGTGGCACAAGAGAGAAGAGGGCCTTTGTGTGTTGACTCTACATGGTTCTCATGTGGTGTTTAAGTCCAGCCCCTTCAGAGCGTTCAGCATCAGTCTGTGAGAGTTTACTTGAGAGAAGGAACAGCAATCTACTATCCGAGACAATAATGGCAGAAGTCGCACCAGCACCAGCTCCGTCACCGGCCAAGGCCGCCAAGAAGAAGGCACCACCCCGACCCAAGAACACCGGCCCCAGCGTCGCTGAGCTGGTCGTCAAGGCCGTGTCCGCCTCCAAGGAGCGGAGCGGTGTGTCCCTGGCTGCGGTCAAGAAGGCTCTGGCTGCCGGCGGCTACGATGTTGAGAAGAACAAGTCCCGCGTTAAGATCGCCGTCAAGAGCCTGGTCGCTAAAGGCACCCTGGTCCAGCTCAAAGGCACCGGGGCTTCTGGCTCTTTCAAGATGAACAAGGCAGAAGCGGTGAAGGTAAAGAAACCTATTGCTAAGAAAGCAGTTAAAGCAAAGAAGCCTGCTGCAGCCAAGAAACCCGCAGCAGCTAAGAAGCCCAAGAAGGTGGCAGCAAAGAAGCCCGCAGCCGCCAATAAATCACCCAAGAAAGCCAAGAAGCCTGCCGCCAAGAAAGTAGCAGCTAAAAGCCCGAAGAAGGCCGCCAAGAGCCCCAAGAAAGTGGCTAAGAAGCCCGCAGCAGCGGGCTTCTTAGCCAGGCTAAGATACTTCATTATGTGCCATGCTGCAAAGCAAATGTACAGAGCAAGCGATTTACATTAAATTTACAAAAAGCATGGCAATACATCACATACATAGAAAGTAGTAAATGCGTAAGCTAAGAACGTAACAGTGGAATATCTATATAATGACACTATAAACTATACGTATACTATACTATAAAGTGCTGTGACTACATACAATGCAATTCTAGTGTTGCCAAACCCAAGGCAGCAAAAAAGGCCGCTCCCAAAAAGAAGTAAACTGCCTGCTCCATCTTTATACCCACAAAAGGCTCTTTTAAGAGCCGACCACATTCTTTTATAAGAGTATACTATCCTCACTTTTTACGTCATGGTCACATGTTGGCACTGGAAGCTTATGGCTTTATATTAATACATTTTCGTATACATTTTTTTGAGTGGTGTAAACCACTCCTACAACTGGCTTTTGTGTGCAGAAAAAAATGAGCATGGTTGCTATGTTCAAAATAATTTCTGACGTAATTAAATCACACCCGGGTGAACTGGATGACCGTAGCAACCATGGTCATTTTCTCTGCACAAAAAAAGCCAGTTGTGAAATCACATCCAGGTGTGATTTCATTACGTCAGATCAGAGCTGATCAGGCTATATAATACCTTACCTTATATAATACCTCACATCGGACAAAAACTCCAGCTGAATCAACTTCATGGTCACAAATCATCACATCAGAAGACGAGTCTACCTAGCCAAAGATCTTTAACGTCAGACATTACGTCAGACCACAGCTGATCATGCTATATAAAACCTTACACCACTCAGTTCACACGGGTGTGATTTTTTGCCTTACGAGCAAAAATATGGACCCTTTCTAAAATATTCATTGCTAATATTATGTATTGCAAACATAATTTCTGCTGCTGACCTATCTATGATGCTCTCATTGCTCTGATCCAAAACAGTCATCAAGGATGAGAACATAACATCTGTCTATTGTCTAACAGTAGAATATCTGTACAATATAGTCTATATAGTATATTATACATGCTATCGAAATAACATAGTTTAGTCTTTGCATGAATTCGTCGAGGCTAGATTTGACAAAACATTAGGAAGGGTGGGGATAATTAATCACATACATATTAATATATATATTATAATATGATATAGAATATAGAGAGAGTTTTTGTTTGTGTTTGTGTGTGAGAGAGAGAACAACACTAAATGTGACCATTATCTTGACACACACACACACACACACACACACACACACACACACACACACACACACACACACACACACACACACACACACACACACACACACACACACACACACACACACACACACACACACCATGGACACTTTAATTAATACTGTACATTTTGATCATTTGCATATTGTATTGTGTAAGTTAATGTTCTATTTGTATGTTTGATATTGTTTTCTGATATATTTTTATTTATTTTATTTTTTGCTGCATTGTATGCTTTGGCAATACTGTAGTTACTACATTCATGCCAATAAAGCTAATTAAATTGAATTGAATTGAGAGAGAGAGTGGTGGGGGGCGGGGTTAGTAACAACCACGCAGCTCGCTCTGCCTGTCGGGGTTAGTAACGCCCACGCAGCTCGCTCTGCCTGTCCTCCCTTACGTCCTCCGAACACACATAAAAGAGCAAGTCTCTGAGCTCTCAAAACACTCAGTTTTCTATCTCTAACTACAGCTGAACTCAAAATGTCAGGAAGAGGCAAGGGAGGAAATGTTGGGGAGGGTATGTTGACTGAAAGCAGAAAACGGCAGCGTGGTGCTGATGAGGAGGATGGCCAACTGGTGCCCCAAGCTAAGCGGCCGAGCGGAGCTCATCCTCTCTGCCCTGAGCCAGGCCGCGATGCCTGGGACTCCGAGTCATCTAACACTAGCGAGAGCAGTGGAATCCACGGTCCAGACGATGTGGTTTGGAGCTGCAGCAGTCAGTGTGCTGTGGACGGTGTTGGAGGCCACAGTGCTCCTGGACCCTGCAGTCCGCTAGCCCACTCTTTGGAGTCGGCTGACCCCACAGACCTGGTGTCCTACCACCAGATCAACCGCATTCTAAGGGAGGCCCACTTCCAGAGCCTGCAGAGCCCGTGGAACGTGTCTCCACAGAGCGGCCCGGTTCCATCCTGGACCGTGATGACAAACTGCACTGTTTCTCTCCAGAGAAACAGCTCTCCCCGCCCGGCTCAAAGCGCGCCGTCGGGTGGTATGTGTGTCCAGAGGAGATGCCCGGCCCGGAGCGGATCGATTACCTGCTGAAAAAAAGGACCGTGTTTCTCCATATACATTTTCGATATTGTATTAGTTTTATTCAAAGGTCTGTTAGTTTTTGGTTAAATCAAAAAGTTAAATCAAAAAGTAAACTGCCTGCTCCATCTTTATACCCACAAAAGGCTCTTTTAAGAGCCGACCACATTATTTTATAAGAGTATACTATCCTCACTTTTTACGTCATGGTCACATGTTGGCACTGGAAGCTTATGGCTTTATATTAATACATTTTCGTATAATTTTTTTTTGCCTTATGACTCCTTTTGTTCTAAATAACACTATGAGGGGGGGCACGCTATGAAAGGCAAAGCCATTTTATTAGTCACGTAATCAAATCAATACATTCAGTTAGAACATTTTGCAAATCCCCCCCACCCCTAATACATATTGACATCAATATTTTTGAAGCCATCAATCAATGGGCCATTTGCTTCTAATGAAAAGCATGTACACCCAGGTTGGTGTTTTTCTATATACTGTAGAAGAGTGATAAACACATCTTAGGTGACATTGCGTGAAGACTATTAGTTGTGTGGCCCAATGTTCTGCATGACTCCTTTTGTTCTAAATAACACTATGAGGGGGGGCACGCTACTATGAAAGGCAAAGCCATTTTATTTCAACAAGTCAATTAAATGTGCTTTACACAGAACATCAAGCAATGGTGTTCCAAAACTATGGAATGCACTTCCCATTACAATCAGAACTGCAGCCTCACTCCCAATATTCCGCTATAGTCTGAAAACCCACCTTTTCAGACTCCATCATGGCCCGTAGCACTTACACTACCCCCTTAGATAGCACTTTATGTAGACTTATAGATTGGTTGGATAGGGGCGGGCATATATGTTTACCGTCTAAAGGTGATCATCTCGTTTTTATTTGTACTTTATTATCACGGCCAGGGCACGCAACACATTGATTATTATTGTATCAAGGGTCGCTTGTTATTTTTGAGAGAGAGAGAGAGAGAGAGAGAGAGAGAGAGAGAGAGAGAGAGAGAGAGAGACATTCCCACTCCCCCTCCCCCTCTCTCTCTAACACACACACACACACACACACACACACACACACACACACACACACACACACACACACACACACACACACACACACACACACACACACACACACACACACACACACACACACACACACACACACACACACACACACACACACACACACACACACGCACACACACACACAGTTTAACGTAACAATTTATGTATGTCCACACACGGAAAGCATACAGGAACACAAATATTTTAGGTGCCGTAAAGGTTACATTCACAAACTCATGGATATGTCCTCATGATATAAAGGGCAGCAGAGATGACACACTTTGCCAGCCTTGCATGCCTTGTCTTTGGGCGAGCATCCCAAGTTGTCGAAACCCTCTGACAACCAGTCCGTGGGTATTTCCTAGGCTGGATCACCATAGGAAACAAAGTTCTTAGTCTTGCACTGTGGCTTGGTGTTAAAGCACTCTCTGTAGTTGTTCTCATGCATGTGCACACACACACACACACACACACACACACACACACACACACACACACACACACACACACACACACACACACACACACACACACATACACACTTCCTAAATTTTGGGTCATTTTACCGTGCTCAGGTATTCAGCCATGTATATTATCTTTTTAGTGATAGATAGCATTCCATTTAGCTATGTTTTTTGGTAGTCTCTTTCCAGTCGTCAGGTATAGCTTTCTTTTTGTTTTCTTATAATCTGGTTAAATCCAATGGGTTTACCGCCTGGCATATAGTCCCTGGACCAGCTGACATAGGGGGCATCCCTGTAGGTTTTCTCTATGATTGACCACCTTTATTTTAGGCGGTCCTGAAATGTAATCGCTCTCTTCATTATTTTGATGAGTGGGTATTAATGAGTGGGTATCGCCCTAATTCTGCTGTGCAATTTACAACAATTTAGACATTTAGCAGACATTTAATCCAGAGCGATTTACATTAGGCAAGAACTAAAAGCATGGGGATACATCACATATATAAAATGCATTTATCAAGCATTGCTTGTTGTTTTTCATTCTGTGTGCAGCGTCCACACACACAGAGGTTAGCCCTTGAGATGCAGCTTCTCATTTTAGGGGGGGTCCTTTTACACATACATAGGCCTACATCAATGCATACACGCACGCACGCACGCACACACACACACACACACACACACACACACACACACACACACACACACACACACACACACACACACACACACACACACACACACACACACACTCATTTGTTCATATCACGCTGACCCATTCGTTTTGGGATATGTATCCCGGTGGTAATCATTAAAAAAATAAATTTCTTTAAGGTCCCATGAGTTATGTTTATTGGACTTTAGATAACCTTTGAACTCAGTACGGGGCATCAAATGGGAGATTGGACTAACTTTTATTGCAGATTAACTCCTGGTGACTGGATTCAGGAGTTGTGCAGCTGTACAATGACAGCGTCCTGCTATGTTTTCTGCAATGTCCTGTAAACGCTTGTGTATTTATTACTCTGATAACAATTCTTACAATAAATTCTGATCCCCTCCCCTAGTAAAACATGCTCAACCTGCGCTTTGAGAAGCCACTGATACTAGACATGTCTATTAGATTTAAACCAAAACTCTAGACTTGCTTGGTACAGAAGAGTCTCATTCCGCACCCATTCCAGGACGATGAAGTGTGAACAACTGCTGGTTTTGGTGTGAAGCATCTTGTTGAGTTCAATACAATGAAACAATGCCTCCCCTTTCTATGTATGTGATGTATTGCCATGCTTTTTGTAAATTTAATGTAAATCGCTCTGGATTAAGAGTGTCTGCTAAACGCATACATTGTAATTGTAATTGTAATAGAAATGTGTGAAATGGCACTAGGGAAGAAGTATGCCTATATATATTTGTATTTTATGCAGAGTACAATGAGTACATTTGCTTTGCAGCATGGCACATAATGAAGTATGTTAGCCTGGCTAATAAGCCAGACTAATATCACACAACACTGGCAGGCTTTTCTTTTTTTTGCCAACGGCTGATTCGGTCTGGTTTATTAACCAGGCTAGAAGTATCTGGGCCTACCTGAGAAGTGTCTCCATAATCAAATATACATACAGTTTATAGAAGATTTAAACACTCTTAGTTTTCTGATCACAGTGAGTTATTTGTCGAAATTAAAATTAACCAAGTTTTCCAACAGCTGGCATTCTGTCATTGGAAGTTGGGATCAACTCCACCATCATGCTTTCCTTGAACAGGAGTGTGTTTACTGCGTTCAGAAAACATTATATTTATAGCAAAACGGATGACATAACAAAATCATAGTTTATGGTATGGCCGTGTCCGCCTCCAAGGAGCGGAGCGGTGTGTCCCTGGCTGCGGTCAAGAAGGCTCTGGCTGCCGGCGGCTACGATGTTGAGAAGAACAAGTCCCGCGTTAAGATCGCCGTCAAGAGCCTGGTCGCTAAAGGCACCCTGGTCCAGCTCAAAGGCACCGGGGCTTCTGGCTCTTTCAAGATGAACAAGGCAGAAGCGGTGAAGGTAAAGAAACCTATTGCTAAGAAAGCAGTTAAAGCAAAGAAGCCTGCTGCAGCCAAGAAACCCGCAGCAGCTAAGAAGCCCAAGAAGGTGGCAGCAAAGAAGCCCGCAGCCGCCAATAAATCACCCAAGAAAGCCAAGAAGCCTGCCGCCAAGAAAGTAGCAGCTAAAAGCCCGAAGAAGGCCGCCAAGAGCCCCAAGAAAGTGGCTAAGAAGCCCGCAGCAGCGGGCTTCTTAGCCAGGCTAAGATACTTCATTATGTGCCATGCTGCAAAGCAAATGTACAGAGCAAGCGATTTACATTAAATTTACAAAAAGCATGGCAATACATCACATACATAGAAAGTAGTAAATGCGTAAGCTAAGAACGTAACAGTGGAATATCTATATAATGACACTATAAACTATACGTATACTATACTATAAAGTGCTGTGACTACATACAATGCAATTCTAGTGTTGCCAAACCCAAGGCAGCAAAAAAGGCCGCTCCCAAAAAGAAGTAAACTGCCTGCTCCATCTTTATACCCACAAAAGGCTCTTTTAAGAGCCGACCACATTCTTTTATAAGAGTATACTATCCTCACTTTTTACGTCATGGTCACATGTTGGCACTGGAAGCTTATGGCTTTATATTAATACATTTTCGTATACATTTTTTTGAGTGGTGTAAACCACTCCTACAACTGGCTTTTGTGTGCAGAAAAAAATGAGCATGGTTGCTATGTTCAAAATAATTTCTGACGTAATTAAATCACACCCGGGTGAACTGGATGACCGTAGCAACCATGGTCATTTTCTCTGCACAAAAAAAGCCAGTTGTGAAATCACATCCAGGTGTGATTTCATTACGTCAGATCAGAGCTGATCAGGCTATATAATACCTTACCTTATATAATACCTCACATCGGACAAAAACTCCAGCTGAATCAACTTCATGGTCACAAATCATCACATCAGAAGACGAGTCTACCTAGCCAAAGATCTTTAACGTCAGACATTACGTCAGACCACAGCTGATCATGCTATATAAAACCTTACACCACTCAGTTCACACGGGTGTGATTTTTTGCCTTACGAGCAAAAATATGGACCCTTTCTAAAATATTCATTGCTAATATTATGTATTGCAAACATAATTTCTGCTGCTGACCTATCTATGATGCTCTCATTGCTCTGATCCAAAACAGTCATCAAGGATGAGAACATAACATCTGTCTATTGTCTAACAGTAGAATATCTGTACAATATAGTCTATATAGTATATTATACATGCTATCGAAATAACATAGTTTAGTCTTTGCATGAATTCGTCGAGGCTAGATTTGACAAAACATTAGGAAGGGTGGGGATAATTAATCACATACATATTAATATATATATTATAATATGATATAGAATATAGAGAGAGTTTTTGTTTGTGTTTGTGTGTGAGAGAGAGAACAACACTAAATGTGACCATTATCTTGACACACACACACACACACACACACACACACACACACACACACACACACACACACACACACACACACACACACACACACACACACACACACACACACACACACACACACACACACACACACACACACACACACACACCATGGACACTTTAATTAATACTGTACATTTTGATCATTTGCATATTGTATTGTGTAAGTTAATGTTCTATTTGTATGTTTGATATTGTTTTCTGATATATTTTTATTTATTTTATTTTTTGCTGCATTGTATGCTTTGGCAATACTGTAGTTACTACATTCATGCCAATAAAGCTAATTAAATTGAATTGAATTGAGAGAGAGAGTGGTGGGGGGCGGGGTTAGTAACAACCACGCAGCTCGCTCTGCCTGTCGGGGTTAGTAACGCCCACGCAGCTCGCTCTGCCTGTCCTCCCTTACGTCCTCCGAACACACATAAAAGAGCAAGTCTCTGAGCTCTCAAAACACTCAGTTTTCTATCTCTAACTACAGCTGAACTCAAAATGTCAGGAAGAGGCAAGGGAGGAAATGTTGGGGAGGGTATGTTGACTGAAAGCAGAAAACGGCAGCGTGGTGCTGATGAGGAGGATGGCCAACTGGTGCCCCAAGCTAAGCGGCCGAGCGGAGCTCATCCTCTCTGCCCTGAGCCAGGCCGCGATGCCTGGGACTCCGAGTCATCTAACACTAGCGAGAGCAGTGGAATCCACGGTCCAGACGATGTGGTTTGGAGCTGCAGCAGTCAGTGTGCTGTGGACGGTGTTGGAGGCCACAGTGCTCCTGGACCCTGCAGTCCGCTAGCCCACTCTTTGGAGTCGGCTGACCCCACAGACCTGGTGTCCTACCACCAGATCAACCGCATTCTAAGGGAGGCCCACTTCCAGAGCCTGCAGAGCCCGTGGAACGTGTCTCCACAGAGCGGCCCGGTTCCATCCTGGACCGTGATGACAAACTGCACTGT
Organism: Electrona antarctica; assembly: GCF_951216825.1. Taxonomy (NCBI): domain Eukaryota; kingdom Metazoa; phylum Chordata; class Actinopteri; order Myctophiformes; family Myctophidae; genus Electrona; species Electrona antarctica. The sequence continues at coordinate 48,974,863 of NC_136807.1, forward strand.
TTCTCTCCAGAGAAACAGCTCTCCCCGCCCGGCTCAAAGCGCGCCGTCGGGTGGTATGTGTGTCCAGAGGAGATGCCCGGCCCGGAGCGGATCGATTACCTGCTGAAAAAAATGGACGAGGACCGTGTTTCTCCATATACATTTTCGATATTGTATTAGTTTTATTCAAAGGTCTGTTAGTTTTTGGTTAAATCAAAAAGTTAAATCAAAAAGTAAACTGCCTGCTCCATCTTTATACCCACAAAAGGCTCTTTTAAGAGCCGACCACATTATTTTATAAGAGTATACTATCCTCACTTTTTACGTCATGGTCACATGTTGGCACTGGAAGCTTATGGCTTTATATTAATACATTTTCGTATAATTTTTTTTTGCCTTATGACTCCTTTTGTTCTAAATAACACTATGAGGGGGGGGCACGCTATGAAAGGCAAAGCCATTTTATTAGTCACGTAATCAAATCAATACATTCAGTTAGAACATTTTGCAAATCCCCCCCACCCCTAATACATATTGACATCAATATTTTTGAAGCCATCAATCAATGGGCCATTTGCTTCTAATGAAAAGCATGTACACCCAGGTTGGTGTTTTTCTATATACTGTAGAAGAGTGATAAACACATCTTAGGTGACATTGCGTGAAGACTATTAGTTGTGTGGCCCAATGTTCTGCATGACTCCTTTTGTTCTAAATAACACTATGAGGGGGGGCACGCTACTATGAAAGGCAAAGCCATTTTATTTCAACAAGTCAATTAAATGTGCTTTACACAGAACATCAAGCAATGGTGTTCCAAAACTATGGAATGCACTTCCCATTACAATCAGAACTGCAGCCTCACTCCCAATATTCCGCTATAGTCTGAAAACCCACCTTTTCAGACTCCATCATGGCCCGTAGCACTTACACTACCCCCTTAGATAGCACTTTATGTAGACTTATAGATTGGTTGGATAGGGGCGGGCATATATGTTTACCGTCTAAAGGTGATCATCTCGTTTTTATTTGTACTTTATTATCACGGCCAGGGCACGCAACACATTGATTATTATTGTATCAAGGGTCGCTTGTTATTTTTGAGAGAGAGAGAGAGAGAGAGAGAGAGAGAGAGAGAGAGAGAGAGAGAGAGAGAGAGACATTCCCACTCCCCCTCCCCCTCTCTCTCTAACACACACACACACACACACACACACACACACACACACACACACACACACACACACACACACACACACACACACACACACACACACACACACACACACACACACACACACACACACACACACACACACACACACACACACACACACACACACACACGCACACACACACACACACACAGTTTAACGTAACAATTTATGTATGTCCACACACGGAAAGCATACAGGAACACAAATATTTTAGGTGCCGTAAAGGTTACATTCACAAACTCATGGATATGTCCTCATGATATAAAGGGCAGCAGAGATGACACACTTTGCCAGCCTTGCATGCCTTGTCTTTGGGCGAGCATCCCAAGTTGTCGAAACCCTCTGACAACCAGTCCGTGGGTATTTCCTAGGCTGGATCACCATAGGAAACAAAGTTCTTAGTCTTGCACTGTGGCTTGGTGTTAAAGCACTCTCTGTAGTTGTTCTCATGCATGTGCACACACACACACACACACACACACACACACACACACACACACACACACACACACACACACACACACACACACACACACACACACACACACACACACACACACACACACATACACACTTCCTAAATTTTGGGTCATTTTACCGTGCTCAGGTATTCAGCCATGTATATTATCTTTTTAGTGATAGATAGCATTCCATTTAGCTATGTTTTTTGGTAGTCTCTTTCCAGTCGTCAGGTATAGCTTTCTTTTTGTTTTCTTATAATCTGGTTAAATCCAATGGGTTTACCGCCTGGCATATAGTCCCTGGACCAGCTGACATAGGGGGCATCCCTGTAGGTTTTCTCTATGATTGACCACCTTTATTTTAGGCGGTCCTGAAATGTAATCGCTCTCTTCATTATTTTGATGAGTGGGTATTAATGAGTGGGTATCGCCCTAATTCTGCTGTGCAATTTACAACAATTTAGACATTTAGCAGACATTTAATCCAGAGCGATTTACATTAGGCAAGAACTAAAAGCATGGGGATACATCACATATATAAAATGCATTTATCAAGCATTGCTTGTTGTTTTTCATTCTGTGTGCAGCGTCCACACACACAGAGGTTAGCCCTTGAGATGCAGCTTCTCATTTTAGGGGGGGTCCTTTTACACATACATAGGCCTACATCAATGCATACACGCACGCACGCACGCACACACACACACACACACACACACACACACACACACACACACACACACACACACACACACACACACACACACACACACACACTCATTTGTTCATATCACGCTGACCCATTCGTTTTGGGATATGTATCCCGGTGGTAATCATTAAAAAAATAAATTTCTTTAAGGTCCCATGAGTTATGTTTATTGGACTTTAGATAACCTTTGAACTCAGTACGGGGCATCAAATGGGAGATTGGACTAACTTTTATTGCAGATTAACTCCTGGTGACTGGATTCAGGAGTTGTGCAGCTGTACAATGACAGCGTCCTGCTATGTTTTCTGCAATGTCCTGTAAACGCTTGTGTATTTATTACTCTGATAACAATTCTTACAATAAATTCTGATCCCCTCCCCTAGTAAAACATGCTCAACCTGCGCTTTGAGAAGCCACTGATACTAGACATGTCTATTAGATTTAAACCAAAACTCTAGACTTGCTTGGTACAGAAGAGTCTCATTCCGCACCCATTCCAGGACGATGAAGTGTGAACAACTGCTGGTTTTGGTGTGAAGCATCTTGTTGAGTTCAATACAATGAAACAATGCCTCCCCTTTCTATGTATGTGATGTATTGCCATGCTTTTTGTAAATTGAATGTAAATCGCTCTGGATTAAGAGTGTCTGCTAAACGCATACATTGTAATTGTAATTGTAATAGAAATGTGTGAAATGGCACTAGGGAAGAAGTATGCCTATATATATTTGTATTTTATGCAGAGTACAATGAGTACATTTGCTTTGCAGCATGGCACATAATGAAGTATGTTAGCCTGGCTAATAAGCCAGACTAATATCACACAACACTGGCAGGCTTTTCTTTTTTTTGCCAACGGCTGATTCGGTCTGGTTTATTAACCAGGCTAGAAGTATCTGGGCCTACCTGAGAAGTGTCTCCATAATCAAATATACATACAGTTTATAGAAGATTTAAACACTCTTAGTTTTCTGATCACAGTGAGTTATTTGTCGAAACCAAGTTTTCCAACAGCTGGCATTCTGTCATTGGAAGTTGGGATCAACTCCACCATCATGCTTTCCTTGAACAGGAGTGTGTTTACTGCGTTCAGAAAACATTATATTTATAGCAAAACGGATGACATAACAAAATCATAGTTTATGGTATCACGTCACCAGGAATGTCTACTAAATTGATTGTGAGTATTGTTGTTATTAGAACATAGTTTACAATATTTTAGAAGAAAAATGACAAAGGCAACACTTTGATCTGACTCTAGACAGGTGATGTTTTGAGGTTATTACTAAAAAGGAGTGCACTGCTTTCATCTTAGATATACATTCATGATAGAAAGGCACATGTGTGTTAACTGGTCAGCTCTTTGTCGCATTAAATAATATACACAGTAGTTTGTTATAACTTGTTTTAATCGAGGAGAAAACACAAGTGGCACAAGAGAGAAGAGGGCCTTTGTGTGTTGACTCTACATGGTTCTCATGTGGTGTTTAAGTCCAGCCCCTTCAGAGCGTTCAGCATCAGTCTGTGAGAGTTTACTTGAGAGAAGGAACAGCAATCTACTATCCGAGACAATAATGGCAGAAGTCGCACCAGCACCAGCTCCGTCACCGGCCAAGGCCGCCAAGAAGAAGGCACCACCCCGACCCAAGAACACCGGCCCCAGCGTCGCTGAGCTGGTCGTCAAGGCCGTGTCCGCCTCCAAGGAGCGGAGCGGTGTGTCCCTGGCTGCGGTCAAGAAGGCTCTGGCTGCCGGCGGCTACGATGTTGAGAAGAACAAGTCCCGCGTTAAGATCGCCGTCAAGAGCCTGGTCGCTAAAGGCACCCTGGTCCAGCTCAAAGGCACCGGGGCTTCTGGCTCTTTCAAGATGAACAAGGCAGAAGCGGTGAAGGTAAAGAAACCTATTGCTAAGAAAGCAGTTAAAGCAAAGAAGCCTGCTGCAGCCAAGAAACCCGCAGCAGCTAAGAAGCCCAAGAAGGTGGCAGCAAAGAAGCCCGCAGCCGCCAATAAATCACCCAAGAAAGCCAAGAAGCCTGCCGCCAAGAAAGTAGCAGCTAAAAGCCCGAAGAAGGCCGCCAAGAGCCCCAAGAAAGTGGCTAAGAAGCCCGCAGCAGCGGGCTTCTTAGCCAGGCTAAGATACTTCATTATGTGCCATGCTGCAAAGCAAATGTACAGAGCAAGCGATTTACATTAAATTTACAAAAAGCATGGCAATACATCACATACATAGAAAGTAGTAAATGCGTAAGCTAAGAACGTAACAGTGGAATATCTATATAATGACACTATAAACTATACGTATACTATACTATAAAGTGCTGTGACTACATACAATGCAATTCTAGTGTTGCCAAACCCAAGGCAGCAAAAAAGGCCGCTCCCAAAAAGAAGTAAACTGCCTGCTCCATCTTTATACCCACAAAAGGCTCTTTTAAGAGCCGACCACATTCTTTTATAAGAGTATACTATCCTCACTTTTTACGTCATGGTCACATGTTGGCACTGGAAGCTTATGGCTTTATATTAATACATTTTCGTATACATTTTTTTGAGTGGTGTAAACCACTCCTACAACTGGCTTTTGTGTGCAGAAAAAAATGAGCATGGTTGCTATGTTCAAAATAATTTCTGACGTAATTAAATCACACCCGGGTGAACTGGATGACCGTAGCAACCATGGTCATTTTCTCTGCACAAAAAAAGCCAGTTGTGAAATCACATCCAGGTGTGATTTCATTACGTCAGATCAGAGCTGAACAGGCTATATAATACCTTACCTTATATAATACCTCACATCGGACAAAAACTCCAGCTGAATCAACTTCATGGTCACAAATCATCACATCAGAAGACGAGTCTACCTAGCCAAAGATCTTTAACGTCAGACATTACGTCAGACCACAGCTGATCATGCTATATAAAACCTTACACCACTCAGTTCACACGGGTGTGATTTTTTGCCTTACGAGCAAAAATATGGACCCTTTCTAAAATATTCATTGCTAATATTATGTATTGCAAACATAATTTCTGCTGCTGACCTATCTATGATGCTCTCATTGCTCTGATCCAAAACAGTCATCAAGGATGAGAACATAACATCTGTCTATTGTCTAACAGTAGAATATCTGTACAATATAGTCTATATAGTATATTATACATGCTATCGAAATAACATAGTTTAGTCTTTGCATGAATTCGTCGAGGCTAGATTTGACAAAACATTAGGAAGGGTGGGGATAATTAATCACATACATATTAATATATATATTATAATATGATATAGAATATAGAGAGAGTTTTTGTTTGTGTTTGTGTGTGAGAGAGAGAACAACACTAAATGTGACCATTATCTTGACACACACACACACACACACACACACACACACACACACACACACACACACACACACACACACACACACACACACACACACACACACACACACACACACACACACACACACACACACACACACACCATGGACACTTTAATTAATACTGTACATTTTGATCATTTGCATATTGTATTGTGTAAGTTAATGTTCTATTTGTATGTTTGATATTGTTTTCTGATATATTTTTATTTATTTTATTTTTTGCTGCATTGTATGCTTTGGCAATACTGTAGTTACTACATTCATGCCAATAAAGCTAATTAAATTGAATTGAATTGAGAGAGAGAGTGGTGGGGGGCGGGGTTAGTAACAACCACGCAGCTCGCTCTGCCTGTCGGGGTTAGTAACGCCCACGCAGCTCGCTCTGCCTGTCCTCCCTTACGTCCTCCGAACACACATAAAAGAGCAAGTCTCTGAGCTCTCAAAACACTCAGTTTTCTATCTCTAACTACAGCTGAACTCAAAATGTCAGGAAGAGGCAAGGGAGGAAATGTTGGGGAGGGTATGTTGACTGAAAGCAGAAAACGGCAGCGTGGTGCTGATGAGGAGGATGGCCAACTGGTGCCCCAAGCTAAGCGGCCGAGCGGAGCTCATCCTCTCTGCCCTGAGCCAGGCCGCGATGCCTGGGACTCCGAGTCATCTAACACTAGCGAGAGCAGTGGAATCCACGGTCCAGACGATGTGGTTGGGAGCTGCAGCAGTCAGTGTGCTGTGGACGGTGTTGGAGGCCACAGTGCTCCTGGACCCTGCAGTCCGCTAGCCCACTCTTTGGAGTCGGCTGACCCCACAGACCTGGTGTCCTACCACCAGATCAACCGCATTCTAAGGGAGGCCCACTTCCAGAGCCTGCAGAGCCCGTGGAACGTGTCTCCACAGAGCGGCCCGGTTCCATCCTGGACCGTGATGACAAACTGCACTGTTTCTCTCCAGAGAAACAGCTCTCCCCGCCCGGCTCAAAGCGCGCCGTCGGGTGGTATGTGTGTCCAGAGGAGATGCCCGGCCCGGAGCGGATCGATTACCTGCTGAAAAAAATGGACGAGGACCGTGTTTCTCCATATACATTTTCGATATTGTATTAGTTTTATTCAAAGGTCTGTTAGTTTTTGGTTAAATCAAAAAGTTAAATCAAAAAGTAAACTGCCTGCTCCATCTTTATACCCACAAAAGGCTCTTTTAAGAGCCGACCACATTATTTTATAAGAGTATACTATCCTCACTTTTTACGTCATGGTCACATGTTGGCACTGGAAGCTTATGGCTTTATATTAATACATTTTCGTATAATTTTTTTTTGCCTTATGACTCCTTTTGTTCTAAATAACACTATGAGGGGGGGCACGCTATGAAAGGCAAAGCCATTTTATTAGTCACGTAATCAAATCAATACATTCAGTTAGAACATTTTGCAAATCCCCCCCACCCCTAATACATATTGACATCAATATTTTTGAAGCCATCAATCAATGGGCCATTTGCTTCTAATGAAAAGCATGTACACCCAGGTTGGTGTTTTTCTATATACTGTAGAAGAGTGATAAACACATCTTAGGTGACATTGCGTGAAGACTATTAGTTGTGTGGCCCAATGTTCTGCATGACTCCTTTTGTTCTAAATAACACTATGAGGGGGGGCACGCTACTATGAAAGGCAAAGCCATTTTATTTCAACAAGTCAATTAAATGTGCTTTACACAGAACATCAAGCAATGGTGTTCCAAAACTATGGAATGCACTTCCCATTACAATCAGAACTGCAGCCTCACTCCCAATATTCCGCTATAGTCTGAAAACCCACCTTTTCAGACTCCATCATGGCCCGTAGCACTTACACTACCCCCTTAGATAGCACTTTATGTAGACTTATAGATTGGTTGGATAGGGGCGGGCATATATGTTTACCGTCTAAAGGTGATCATCTCGTTTTTATTTGTACTTTATTATCACGGCCAGGGCACGCAACACATTGATTATTATTGTATCAAGGGTCGCTTGTTATTTTTGAGAGAGAGAGAGAGAGAGAGAGAGAGAGAGAGAGAGAGAGAGAGAGAGAGAGAGAGAGAGAGAGAGAGAGACATTCCCACTCCCCCTCCCCCTCCCCCTCTCTCTCTAACACACACACACACACACACACACACACACACACACACACACACACACACACACACACACACACACACACACACACACACACACACACACACACACACACGCACACACACACACAGTTTAACGTAACAATTTATGTATGTCCACACACGGAAAGCATACAGGAACACAAATATTTTAGGTGCCGTAAAGGTTACATTCACAAACTCATGGATATGTCCTCATGATATAAAGGGCAGCAGAGATGACACACTTTGCCAGCCTTGCATGCCTTGTCTTTGGGCGAGCATCCCAAGTTGTCGAAACCCTCTGACAACCAGTCCGTGGGTATTTCCTAGGCTGGATCACCATAGGAAACAAAGTTCTTAGTCTTGCACTGTTGCTTGGTGTTAAAGCACTCTCTGTAGTTGTTCTCATGCATGTGCACACACACACACACACACACACACACACACACACACACACACACACACACACACACACACACACACACACACACACACACACACACATACACACTTCCTAAATTTTGGGTCATTTTACCGTGCTCAGGTATTCAGCCATGTATATTATCTTTTTAGTGATAGATAGCATTCCATTTAGCTATGTTTTTTGGTAGTCTCTTTCCAGTCGTCAGGTATAGCTTTCTTTTTGTTTTCTTATAATCTGGTTAAATCCAATGGGTTTACCGCCTGGCATATAGTCCCTGGACCAGCTGACATAGGGGGCATCCCTGTAGGTTTTCTCTATGATTGACCACCTTTATTTTAGGCGGTCCTGAAATGTAATCGCTCTCTTCATTATTTTGATGAGTGGGTATATTAATGAGTGGGTATCGCCCTAATTCTGCGGTGCAATTTACAACAATTTAGACATTTAGCAGACATTTAATCCAGAGCGATTTACATTAGGCAAGAACTAAAAGCATGGGGATACATCACATATATAAAATGCATTTATCAAGCATTGCTTGTTGTTTTTCATTCTGTGTGCAGCGTCCACACACACAGAGGTTAGCCCTTGAGATGCAGCTTCTCATTTTAGGGGGGGTCCTTTTACACATACATAGGCCTACATCAATGCATACACGCACGCACGCACGCACACACACACACACACACACACACACACACACACACACACACACACACACACACACACACACACACACACACACACACACACACACACACACACACACACACACACACACACACACACACACACTCATTTGTTCATATCACGCTGACCCATTCGTTTTGGGATATGTATCCCGGTGGTAATCATTAAAAAAATAAATTTCTTTAAGGTCCCATGAGTTATGTTTATTGGACTTTAGATAACCTTTGAACTCAGTACGGGGCATCAAATGGGAGATTGGACTAACTTTTATTGCAGATTAACTCCTGGTGACTGGATTCAGGAGTTGTGCAGCTGTACAATGACAGCGTCCTGCTATGTTTTCTGCAATGTCCTGTAAACGCTTGTGTATTTATTACTCTGATAACAATTCTTACAATAAATTCTGATCCCCTCCCCTAGTAAAACATGCTCAACCTGCGCTTTGAGAAGCCATTGATACTAGACATGTCTATTAGATTTAAACCAAAACTCTAGACTTGCTTGGTACAGAAGAGTCTCATTCCGCACCCATTCCAGGACGATGAAGTGTGAACAACTGCTGGTTTTGGTGTGAAGCATCTTGTTGAGTTCAATACAATGAAACAATGCCTCCCCTTTCTATGTATGTGATGTATTGCCATGCTTTTTGTAAATTTAATGTAAATCGCTCTGGATTAAGAGTGTCTGCTAAACGCATACATTGTAATTGTAATTGTAATAGAAATGTGTGAAATGGCACTAGGGAAGAAGTATGCCTATATATATTTGTATTTTATGCAGAGTACAATGAGTACATTTGCTTTGCAGCATGGCACATAATGAAGTATGTTAGCCTGGCTAATAAGCCAGACTAATATCACACAACACTGGCAGGCTTTTCTTTTTTTTGCCAACAGCTGATTCGGTCTGGTTTATTAACCAGGCTAGAAGTATCTGGGCCTACCTGAGAAGTGTCTCCATAATCAAATATACATACAGTTTATAGAAGATTTAAACACTCTTAGTTTTCTGATCACAGTGAGTTATTTGTCCAAATTAAAATTAACCAAGTTCTCCAACAGCTGGCATTCTGTCATTGGAAGTTGGGATCAACTCCACCATCATGCTTTCCTTGAACAGGAGTGTGTTTACTGCGTTCAGAAAACATTATATTTATAGCAAAACGGATGACATAACAAAATCATAGTTTATGGTATCACGTCACCAGGAATGTCTACTAAATTGATTGTGAGTATTGTTGTTATTAGAACATAGTTTACAATATTTTAGAAGAAAAATGACAAAGGCAACACTTTGATCTGACTCTAGACAGGTGATGTTTTGAGGTTATTACTAAAAAGGAGTGCACTGCTTTCATCTTAGATATACATTCATGATAGAAAGGCACATGTGTGTTAACTGGTCAGCTCTTTGTCGCATTAAATAATATACACAGTAGTTTGTTATAACTTGTTTTAATCGAGGAGAAAACACAAGTGGCACAAGAGAGAAGAGGGCCTTTGTGTGTTGACTCTACATGGTTCTCATGTGGTGTTTAAGTCCAGCCCCTTCAGAGCGTTCAGCATCAGTCTGTGAGAGTTTACTTGAGAGAAGGAACAGCAATCTACTATCCGAGACAATAATGGCAGAAGTCGCACCAGCACCAGCTCCGTCACCGGCCAAGGCCGCCAAGAAGAAGGCACCACCCCGACCCAAGAACACCGGCCCCAGCGTCGCTGAGCTGGTCGTCAAGGCCGTGTCCGCCTCCAAGGAGCGGAGCGGTGTGTCCCTGGCTGCGGTCAAGAAGGCTCTGGCTGCCGGCGGCTACGATGTTGAGAAGAACAAGTCCCGCGTTAAGATCGCCGTCAAGAGCCTGGTCGCTAAAGGCACCCTGGTCCAGGTGCAGCGCAGCAAGCATAAGATGCATAAGATGGCCATGAACTTCTTCAAGTCGTCTGCCGGGCCTAACCGGTGTGGTGGTGTGGTGACCGTGGAGTCTCCTCTCTGCCCGCGTCTCCCCGTGGAACGTGTCTCCACAGAGCGGCCCGGTTCCATCCTGGACCGTGATGACAAACTGCACTGTTTCTCTCCAGAGAAACAGCTCTCCCCGCCCGGCTCAAAGCGCGCCGTCGGGTGGTATGTGTGTCCAGAGGAGATGCCCGGCCCGGAGCGGATCGATTACCTGCTGAAAAAAATGGACGAGGACCGTGTTTCTCCATATACATTTTCGATATTGTATTAGTTTTATTCAAAGGTCTGTTAGTTTTTGGTTAAATCAAAAAGTTAAATCAAAAAGTAAACTGCCTGCTCCATCTTTATACCCACAAAAGGCTCTTTTAAGAGCCGACCACATTATTTTATAAGAGTATACTATCCTCACTTTTTACGTCATGGTCACATGTTGGCACTGGAAGCTTATGGCTTTATATTAATACATTTTCGTATAATTTTTTTTTGCCTTATGACTCCTTTTGTTCTAAATAACACTATGAGGGGGGGCACGCTATGAAAGGCAAAGCCATTTTATTAGTCACGTAATCAAATCAATACATTCAGTTAGAACATTTTGCAAATCCCCCCCACCCCTAATACATATTGACATCAATATTTTTGAAGCCATCAATCAATGGGCCATTTGCTTCTAATGAAAAGCATGTACACCCAGGTTGGTGTTTTTCTATATACTGTAGAAGAGTGATAAACACATCTTAGGTGACATTGCGTGAAGACTATTAGTTGTGTGGCCCAATGTTCTGCATGACTCCTTTTGTTCTAAATAACACTATGAGGGGGGGCACGCTACTATGAAAGGCAAAGCCATTTTATTTCAACAAGTCAATTAAATGTGCTTTACACAGAACATCAAGCAATGGTGTTCCAAAACTATGGAATGCACTTCCCATTACAATCAGAACTGCAGCCTCACTCCCAATATTCCGCTATAGTCTGAAAACCCACCTTTTCAGACTCCATCATGGCCCGTAGCACTTACACTACCCCCTTAGATAGCACTTTATGTAGACTTATAGATTGGTTGGATAGGGGCGGGCATATATGTTTACCGTCTAAAGGTGATCATCTCGTTTTTATTTGTACTTTATTATCACGGCCAGGGCACGCAACACATTGATTATTATTGTATCAAGGGTCGCTTGTTATTTTTGAGAGAGAGAGAGAGAGAGAGAGAGAGAGAGAGAGAGAGAGAGAGAGAGACATTCCCACTCCCCCTCCCCCTCCCCCTCTCTCTCTAACACACACACACACACACACACACACACACACACACACACACACACACACACACACACACACACACACACACACACACACACACACACACACACACACACACACACACACACACACACACACACACACACACACACGCACACACACACAGTTTAACGTAACAATTTATGTATGTCCACACACATGTGGCAGCGGTGGCCGAACGGATAGCGGCGCGGTCTAGATACCGGAAGGTTCCCAGTTCGAACCAGCCGTCCGACACGTTAAAATTACCACCGCTGAAATGCCCTTGAACAAGGCATCAACCACTACGATGAAATGTGTTCTATGAGCAGGGCCTGGCTGGAAACAAGTTCTTGAGCTTAGCCCAGATACCCTGGGTAAATATAGATTTCATTTCATTTCATTTCACACGGAAAGCATACAGGAACACAAATATTTTAGGTGCCGTAAAGGTTACATTCACAAACTCATGGATATGTCCTCATGATATAAAGGGCAGCAGAGATGACACACTTTGCCAGCCTTGCATGCCTTGTCTTTGGGCGAGCATCCCAAGTTGTCGAAACCCTCTGACAACCAGTCCGTGGGTATTTCCTAGGCTGGATCACCATAGGAAACAAAGTTCTTAGTCTTGCACTGTTGCTTGGTGTTAAAGCACTCTCTGTAGTTGTTCTCATGCATGTGCGCACACACACACACACACACACACACACACACACACACACACACACACACACACACACACACACACACACACACACACACACATACACACTTCCTAAATTTTGGGTCATTTTACCGTGCTCAGGTATTCAGCCATGTATATTATCTTTTTAGTGATAGATAGCATTCCATTTAGCTATGTTTTTTGGTAGTCTCTTTCCAGTCGTCAGGTATAGCTTTCTTTTTGTTTTCTTATAATCTGGTTAAATCCAATGGGTTTACCGCCTGGCATATAGTCCCTGGACCAGCTGACATAGGGGGCATCCCTGTAGGTTTTCTCTATGATTGACCACCTTTATTTTAGGCGGTCCTGAAATGTAATCGCTCTCTTCATTATTTTGATGAGTGGGTATATTAATGAGTGGGTATCGCCCTAATTCTGCGGTGCAATTTACAACAATTTAGACATTTAGCAGACATTTAATCCAGAGCGATTTACATTAGGCAAGAACTAAAAGCATGGGGATACATCACATATATAAAATGCATTTATCAAGCATTGCTTGTTGTTTTTCATTCTGTGTGCAGCGTCCACACACACAGAGGTTAGCCCTTGAGATGCAGCTTCTCATTTTAGGGGGGGTCCTTTTACACATACATAGGCCTACATCAATGCATACACGCACGCACGCACGCACACACACACACACACACACACACACACACACACACACACACACACACACACACACACACACACACACACACACACACACACACACACACACACACACACACTCATTTGTTCATATCACGCTGACCCATTCGTTTTGGGATATGTATCCCGGTGGTAATCATTAAAAAAATAAATTTCTTTAAGGTCCCATGAGTTATGTTTATTGGACTTTAGATAACCTTTGAACTCAGTACGGGGCATCAAATGGGAGATTGGACTAACTTTTATTGCAGATTAACTCCTGGTGACTGGATTCAGGAGTTGTGCAGCTGTACAATGACAGCGTCCTGCTATGTTTTCTGCAATGTCCTGTAAACGCTTGTGTATTTATTACTCTGATAACAATTCTTACAATAAATTCTGATCCCCTCCCCTAGTAAAACATGCTCAACCTGCGCTTTGAGAAGCCATTGATACTAGACATGTCTATTAGATTTAAACCAAAACTCTAGACTTGCTTGGTACAGAAGAGTCTCATTCCGCACCCATTCCAGGACGATGAAGTGTGAACAACTGCTGGTTTTGGTGTGAAGCATCTTGTTGAGTTCAATACAATGAAACAATGCCTCCCCTTTCTATGTATGTGATGTATTGCCATGCTTTTTGTAAATTTAATGTAAATCGCTCTGGATTAAGAGTGTCTGCTAAACGCATACATTGTAATTGTAATTGTAATAGAAATGTGTGAAATGGCACTAGGGAAGAAGTATGCCTATATATATTTGTATTTTATGCAGAGTACAATGAGTACATTTGCTTTGCAGCATGGCACATAATGAAGTATGTTAGCCTGGCTAATAAGCCAGACTAATATCACACAACACTGGCAGGCTTTTCTTTTTTTTGCCAACAGCTGATTCGGTCTGGTTTATTAACCAGGCTAGAAGTATCTGGGCCTACCTGAGAAGTGTCTCCATAATCAAATATACATACAGTTTATAGAAGATTTAAACACTCTTAGTTTTCTGATCACAGTGAGTTATTTGTCCAAATTAAAATTAACCAAGTTCTCCAACAGCTGGCATTCTGTCATTGGAAGTTGGGATCAACTCCACCATCATGCTTTCCTTGAACAGGAGTGTGTTTACTGCGTTCAGAAAACATTATATTTATAGCAAAACGGATGACATAACAAAATCATAGTTTATGGTATCACGTCACCAGGAATGTCTACTAAATTGATTGTGAGTGTTGTTGTTATTAGAACATAGTTTACAATATTTTAGAAGAAAAATGACAAAGGCAACACTTTGATCTGACTCTAGACAGGTGATGTTTTGAGGTTATTACTAAAAAGGAGTGCACTGCTTTCATCTTAGATATACATTCATGATAGAAAGGCACATGTGTGTTAACTGGTCAGCTCTTTGTCGCATTAAATAATATACACAGTAGTTTGTTATAACTTGTTTTAATCGAGGAGAAAACACAAGTGGCACAAGAGAGAAGAGGGCCTTTGTGTGTTGACTCTACATGGTTCTCATGTGGTGTTTAAGTCCAGCCCCTTCAGAGCGTTCAGCATCAGTCTGTGAGAGTTTACTTGAGAGAAGGAACAGCAATCTACTATCCGAGACAATAATGGCAGAAGTCGCACCAGCACCAGCTCCGTCACCGGCCAAGGCCGCCAAGAAGAAGGCACCACCCCGACCCAAGAACACCGGCCCCAGCGTCGCTGAGCTGGTCGTCAAGGCCGTGTCCGCCTCCAAGGAGCGGAGCGGTGTGTCCCTGGCTGCGGTCAAGAAGGCTCTGGCTGCCGGCGGCTACGATGTTGAGAAGAACAAGTCCCGCGTTAAGATCGCCGTCAAGAGCCTGGTCGCTAAAGGCACCCTGGTCCAGGTGCAGCGCAGCAAGCATAAGATGCATAAGATGGCCATGAACTTCTTCAAGTCGTCTGCCGGGCCTAACCGGTGTGGTGGTGTGGTGACCGTGGAGTCTCCTCTCTGCCCGCGTCTCCCCGTGGAACGTGTCTCCACAGAGCGGCCCGGTTCCATCCTGGACCGTGATGACAAACTGCACTGTTTCTCTCCAGAGAAACAGCTCTCCCCGCCCGGCTCAAAGCGCGCCGTCGGGTGGTATGTGTGTCCAGAGGAGATGCCCGGCCCGGAGCGGATCGATTACCTGCTGAAAAAAATGGACGAGGACCGTGTTTCTCCATATACATTTTCGATATTGTATTAGTTTTATTCAAAGGTCTGTTAGTTTTTGGTTAAATCAAAAAGTTAAATCAAAAAGTAAACTGCCTGCTCCATCTTTATACCCACAAAAGGCTCTTTTAAGAGCCGACCACATTATTTTATAAGAGTATACTATCCTCACTTTTTACGTCATGGTCACATGTTGGCACTGGAAGCTTATGGCTTTATATTAATACATTTTCGTATAATTTTTTTTTGCCTTATGACTCCTTTTGTTCTAAATAACACTATGAGGGGGGGCACGCTATGAAAGGCAAAGCCATTTTATTAGTCACGTAATCAAATCAATACATTCAGTTAGAACATTTTGCAAATCCCCCCCACCCCTAATACATATTGACATCAATATTTTTGAAGCCATCAATCAATGGGCCATTTGCTTCTAATGAAAAGCATGTACACCCAGGTTGGTGTTTTTCTATATACTGTAGAAGAGTGATAAACACATCTTCATTGCGTGAAGACTATTAGTTGTGTGGCCCAATGTTCTGCATGACTCCTTTTGTTCTAAATAACACTATGAGGGGGGGCACGCTACTATGAAAGGCAAAGCCATTTTATTTCAACAAGTCAATTAAATGTGCTTTACACAGAACATCAAGCAATGGTGTTCCAAAACTATGGAATGCACTTCCCATTACAATCAGAACTGCAGCCTCACTCCCAATATTCCGCTATAGTCTGAAAACCCACCTTTTCAGACTCCATCATGGCCCGTAGCACTTACACTACCCCCTTAGATAGCACTTTATGTAGACTTATAGATTGGTTGGATAGGGGCGGGCATATATGTTTACCGTCTAAAGGTGATCCTCTCGTTTTTATTTGTACTTTATTATCACGGCCAGGGCACGCAACACATTGATTATTATTGTATCAAGGGTCGCTTGTTATTTTTGAGAGAGAGAGAGAGAGAGAGAGAGAGAGAGAGAGAGAGAGAGAGAGAGAGAGAGAGAGAGAGAGAGAGAGAGAGAGAGAGAGAGAGAGAGAGAGAGACATTCCCACTCCCCCTCCCCCTCTCTCTCTAACACACACACACACACACACACACACACACACACACACACACACACACACACACACACACACACACACACACACACACACACACACACACACACACACACACACACACGCACACACACACACACACACAGTTTAACGTAACAATTTATGTATGTCCACACACGGAAAGCATACAGGAACACAAATATTTTAGGTGCCGTAAAGGTTACATTCACAAACTCATGGATATGTCCTCATGATATAAAGGGCAGCAGAGATGACACACTTTGCCAGCCTTGCATGCCTTGTCTTTGGGCGAGCATCCCAAGTTGTCGAAACCCTCTGACAACCAGTCCGTGGGTATTTCCTATAGGCTGGATCACCATAGGAAACAAAGTTCTTAGTCTTGCACTGTTGCTTGGTGTTAAAGCACTCTCTGTAGTTGTTCTCATGCATGTGCACACACACACACACACACACACACACACACATACACACTTCCTAAATTTTGTGTCATTTTACCGTGCTCAGGTATTCAGCCATGTATATTATCTTTTTAGTGATAGATAGCATTCCATTTAGCTATGTTTTTTGGTAGTCTCTTTCCAGTCGTCAGGTATAGCTTTCTTTTTGTTTTCTTATAATCTGGTTAAATCCAATGGGTTTACCGCCTGGCATATAGTCCCTGGACCAGCTGACATAGGGGGCATCCCTGTAGGTTTTCTCTATGATTGACCACCTTTATTTTAGGCGGTCCTGAAATGTAATCGCTCTCTTCATTATTTTGATGAGTGGGTATATTAATGAGTGGGTATCGCCCTAATTCTGCGGTGCAATTTACAACAATTTAGACATTTAGCAGACATTTAATCCAGAGCGATTTACATTAGGCAAGAACTAAAAGCATGGGGATACATCACATATATAAAATGCATTTATCAAGCATTGCTTGTTGTTTTTCATTCTGTGTGCAGCGTCCACACACACAGAGGTTAGCCCTTGAGATGCAGCTTCTCATTTTAGGGGGGGTCCTTTTACACATACATAGGCCTACATCAATGCACACACACACACACACACACACACACACACACACACACACACACACACACACACACACACACACACACACACACACACACACACACACACACACACACACACACACACACACACACACACACACACACACACACACACACACGCACACTCATTTGTTCATATCACGCTGACCCATTCGTTTTGGGATATGTATCCCGGTGGTAATCATTAAAAAAATAAATTTCTTTAAGGTCCCATGAGTTATGTTTATTGGACTTTAGATAACCTTTGAACTCAGTACGGGGCATCAAATGGGAGATTGGACTAACTTTTATTGCAGATTAACTCCTGGTGACTGGATTCAGGAGTTGTGCAGCTGTACAATGACAGCGTCCTGCTATGTTTTCTGCAATGTCCTGTAAACGCTTGTGTATTTATTACTCTGATAACAATTCTTACAATAAATTCTGATCCCCTCCCCTAGTAAAACATGCTCAACCTGCGCTTTGAGAAGCCATTGATACTAGACATGTCTATTAGATTTAAACCAAAACTCTAGACTTGCTTGGTACAGAAGAGTCTCATTCCGCACCCATTCCAGGACGATGAAGTGTGAACAACTGCTGGTTTTGGTGTGAAGCATCTTGTTGAGTTCAATACAATGAAACAATGCCTCCCCTTTCTATGTATGTGATGTATTGCCATGCTTTTTGTAAATTTAATGTAAATCGCTCTGGATTAAGAGTGTCTGCTAAACGCATACATTGTAATTGTAATTGTAATAGAAATGTGTGAAATGGCACTAGGGAAGAAGTATGCCTATATATATTTGTATTTTATGCAGAGTACAATGAGTACATTTGCTTTGCAGCATGGCACATAATGAAGTATGTTAGCCTGGCTAATAAGCCAGACTAATATCACACAACACTGGCAGGCTTTTCTTTTTTTTGCCAACGGCTGATTCGGTCTGGTTTATTAACCAGGCTAGAAGTATCTGGGCCTACCTGAGAAGTGTCTCCATAATCAAATATACATACAGTTTATAGAAGATTTAAACACTCTTAGTTTTCTGATCACAGTGAGTTATTTGTCCAAATTAAAATTAACCAAGTTCTCCAACAGCTGGCATTCTGTCATTGGAAGTTGGGATCAACTCCACCATCATGCTTTCCTTGAACAGGAGTGTGTTTACTGCGTTCAGAAAACATTATATTTATAGCAAAACGGATGACATAACAAAATCATAGTTTATGGTATCACGTCACCAGGAATGTCTACTAAATTGATTGTGAGTGTTGTTGTTATTAGAACATAGTTTACAATATTTTAGAAGAAAAATGACAAAGGCAACACTTTGATCTGACTCTAGACAGGTGATGTTTTGAGGTTATTACTAAAAAGGAGTGCACTGCTTTCATCTTAGATATACATTCATGATAGAAAGGCACATGTGTGTTAACTGGTCAGCTCTTTGTCGCATTAAATAATATACACAGTAGTTTGTTATAACTTGTTTTAATCGAGGAGAAAACACAAGTGGCACAAGAGAGAAGAGGGCCTTTGTGTGTTGACTCTACATGGTTCTCATGTGGTGTTTAAGTCCAGCCCCTTCAGAGCGTTCAGCATCAGTCTGTGAGAGTTTACTTGAGAGAAGGAACAGCAATCTACTATCCGAGACAATAATGGCAGAAGTCGCACCAGCACCAGCTCCGTCACCGGCCAAGGCCGCCAAGAAGAAGGCACCACCCCGACCCAAGAACACCGGCCCCAGCGTCGCTGAGCTGGTCGTCAAGGCCGTGTCCGCCTCCAAGGAGCGGAGCGGTGTGTCCCTGGCTGCGGTCAAGAAGGCTCTGGCTGCCGGCGGCTACGATGTTGAGAAGAACAAGTCCCGCGTTAAGATCGCCGTCAAGAGCCTGGTCGCTAAAGGCACCCTGGTCCAGGTGCAGCGCAGCAAGCATAAGATGCATAAGATGGCCATGAACTTCTTCAAGTCGTCTGCCGGGCCTAACCGGTGTGGTGGTGTGGTGACCGTGGAGTCTCCTCTCTGCCCGCGTCTCCCCGTGGAACGTGTCTCCACAGAGCGGCCCGGTTCCATCCTGGACCGTGATGACAAACTGCACTGTTTCTCTCCAGAGAAACAGCTCTCCCCGCCCGGCTCAAAGCGCGCCGTCGGGTGGTATGTGTGTCCAGAGGAGATGCCCGGCCCGGAGCGGATCGATTACCTGCTGAAAAAAATGGACGAGGACCGTGTTTCTCCATATACATTTTCGATATTGTATTAGTTTTATTCAAAGGTCTGTTAGTTTTTGGTTAAATCAAAAAGTTAAATCAAAAAGTAAACTGCCTGCTCCATCTTTATACCCACAAAAGGCTCTTTTAAGAGCCGACCACATTATTTTATAAGAGTATACTATCCTCACTTTTTACGTCATGGTCACATGTTGGCACTGGAAGCTTATGGCTTTATATTAATACATTTTCGTATAATTTTTTTTTGCCTTATGACTCCTTTTGTTCTAAATAACACTATGAGGGGGGGCACGCTATGAAAGGCAAAGCCATTTTATTAGTCACGTAATCAAATCAATACATTCAGTTAGAACATTTTGCAAATCCCCCCCACCCCTAATACATATTGACATCAATATTTTTGAAGCCATCAATCAATGGGCCATTTGCTTCTAATGAAAAGCATGTACACCCAGGTTGGTGTTTTTCTATATACTGTAGAAGAGTGATAAACACATCTTCATTGCGTGAAGACTATTAGTTGTGTGGCCCAATGTTCTGCATGACTCCTTTTGTTCTAAATAACACTATGAGGGGGGGCACGCTACTATGAAAGGCAAAGCCATTTTATTTCAACAAGTCAATTAAATGTGCTTTACACAGAACATCAAGCAATGGTGTTCCAAAACTATGGAATGCACTTCCCATTACAATCAGAACTGCAGCCTCACTCCCAATATTCCGCTATAGTCTGAAAACCCACCTTTTCAGACTCCATCATGGCCCGTAGCACTTACACTACCCCCTTAGATAGCACTTTATGTAGACTTATAGATTGGTTGGATAGGGGCGGGCATATATGTTTACCGTCTAAAGGTGATCCTCTCGTTTTTATTTGTACTTTATTATCACGGCCAGGGCACGCAACACATTGATTATTATTGTATCAAGGGTCGCTTGTTATTTTTGAGAGAGAGAGAGAGGAGAGAGAGAGAGAGAGAGAGAGAGAGAGAGAGAGAGAGAGAGAGAGAGAGAGAGAGAGAGAGAGAGAGAGAGAGAGAGAGAGAGAGACATTCCCACTCCCCCTCCCCCTCTCTCTCTAACACACACACACACACACACACACACACACACACACACACACACACACACACACACACACACACACACACACACACACACACACACACACACACACACACACACACACACACGCACACACACACACACACAGTTTAACGTAACAATTTATGTATGTCCACACACGGAAAGCATACAGGAACACAAATATTTTAGGTGCCGTAAAGGTTACATTCACAAACTCATGGATATGTCCTCATGATATAAAGGGCAGCAGAGATGACACACTTTGCCAGCCTTGCATGCCTTGTCTTTGGGCGAGCATCCCAAGTTGTCGAAACCCTCTGACAACCAGTCCGTGGGTATTTCCTATAGGCTGGATCACCATAGGAAACAAAGTTCTTAGTCTTGCACTGTTGCTTGGTGTTAAAGCACTCTCTGTAGTTGTTCTCATGCATGTGCACACACACACACACACACACACACACACACACACACACATACACACTTCCTAAATTTTGTGTCATTTTACCGTGCTCAGGTATTCAGCCATGTATATTATCTTTTTAGTGATAGATAGCATTCCATTTAGCTATGTTTTTTGGTAGTCTCTTTCCAGTCGTCAGGTATAGCTTTCTTTTTGTTTTCTTATAATCTGGTTAAATCCAATGGGTTTACCGCCTGGCATATAGTCCCTGGACCAGCTGACATAGGGGGCATCCCTGTAGGTTTTCTCTATGATTGACCACCTTTATTTTAGGCGGTCCTGAAATGTAATCGCTCTCTTCATTATTTTGATGAGTGGGTATATTAATGAGTGGGTATCGCCCTAATTCTGCGGTGCAATTTACAACAATTTAGACATTTAGCAGACATTTAATCCAGAGCGATTTACATTAGGCAAGAACTAAAAGCATGGGGATACATCACATATATAAAATGCATTTATCAAGCATTGCTTGTTGTTTTTCATTCTGTGTGCAGCGTCCACACACACAGAGGTTAGCCCTTGAGATGCAGCTTCTCATTTTAGGGGGGGTCCTTTTACACATACATAGGCCTACATCAATGCACACACACACACACACACACACACACACACACACACACACACACACACACACACACACACACACACACACACACACACACACACACACACACACACACACACACACACACACACACACACACACACGCACACTCATTTGTTCATATCACGCTGACCCATTCGTTTTGGGATATGTATCCCGGTGGTAATCATTAAAAAAATAAATTTCTTTAAGGTCCCATGAGTTATGTTTATTGGACTTTAGATAACCTTTGAACTCAGTACGGGGCATCAAATGGGAGATTGGACTAACTTTTATTGCAGATTAACTCCTGGTGACTGGATTCAGGAGTTGTGCAGCTGTACAATGACAGCGTCCTGCTATGTTTTCTGCAATGTCCTGTAAACGCTTGTGTATTTATTACTCTGATAACAATTCTTACAATAAATTCTGATCCCCTCCCCTAGTAAAACATGCTCAACCTGCGCTTTGAGAAGCCATTGATACTAGACATGTCTATTAGATTTAAACCAAAACTCTAGACTTGCTTGGTACAGAAGAGTCTCATTCCGCACCCATTCCAGGACGATGAAGTGTGAACAACTGCTGGTTTTGGTGTGAAGCATCTTGTTGAGTTCAATACAATGAAACAATGCCTCCCCTTTCTATGTATGTGATGTATTGCCATGCTTTTTGTAAATTTAATGTAAATCGCTCTGGATTAAGAGTGTCTGCTAAACGCATACATTGTAATTGTAATTGTAATAGAAATGTGTGAAATGGCACTAGGGAAGAAGTATGCCTATATATATTTGTATTTTATGCAGAGTACAATGAGTACATTTGCTTTGCAGCATGGCACATAATGAAGTATGTTAGCCTGGCTAATAAGCCAGACTAATATCACACAACACTGGCAGGCTTTTCTTTTTTTTGCCAACGGCTGATTCGGTCTGGTTTATTAACCAGGCTAGAAGTATCTGGGCCTACCTGAGAAGTGTCTCCATAATCAAATATACATACAGTTTATAGAAGATTTAAACACTCTTAGTTTTCTGATCACAGTGAGTTATTTGTCCAAATTAAAATTAACCAAGTTCTCCAACAGCTGGCATTCTGTCATTGGAAGTTGGGATCAACTCCACCATCATGCTTTCCTTGAACAGGAGTGTGTTTACTGCGTTCAGAAAACATTATATTTATAGCAAAACGGATGACATAACAAAATCATAGTTTATGGTATCACGTCACCAGGAATGTCTACTAAATTGATTGTGAGTATTGTTGTTATTAGAACATAGTTTACAATATTTTAGAAGAAAAATGACAAAGGCAACACTTTGATCTGACTCTAGACAGGTGATGTTTTGAGGTTATTACTAAAAAGGAGTGCACTGCTTTCATCTTAGATATACATTCATGATAGAAAGGCACATGTGTGTTAACTGGTCAGCTCTTTGTCGCATTAAATAATATACACAGTAGTTTGTTATAACTTGTTTTAATCGAGGAGAAAACACAAGTGGCACAAGAGAGAAGAGGGCCTTTGTGTGTTGACTCTACATGGTTCTCATGTGGTGTTTAAGTCCAGCCCCTTCAGAGCGTTCAGCATCAGTCTGTGAGAGTTTACTTGAGAGAAGGAACAGCAATCTACTATCCGAGACAATAATGGCAGAAGTCGCACCAGCACCAGCTCCGTCACCGGCCAAGGCCGCCAAGAAGAAGGCACCACCCCGACCCAAGAACTGTTGCAACAACACCGGCCCCAGCGTCGCTGAGCTGGTCGTCAAGGCCGTGTCCGCCTCCAAGGAGCGGAGCGGTGTGTCCCTGGCTGCGGTCAAGAAGGCTCTGGCTGCCGGCGGCTACGATGTTGAGAAGAACAAGTCCCGCGTTAAGATCGCCGTCAAGAGCCTGGTCGCTAAAGGCACCCTGGTCCAGCTCAAAGGCACCGGGGCTTCTGGCTCTTTCAAGATGAACAAGGCAGAAGCGGTGAAGGTAAAGAAACCTATTGCTAAGAAAGCAGTTAAAGCAAAGAAGCCTGCTGCAGCCAAGAAACCCGCAGCAGCTAAGAAGCCCAAGAAGGTGGCAGCAAAGAAGCCCGCAGCCGCCAAGAAATCACCCAAGAAAGCCAAGAAGCCTGCCGCCAAGAAAGTAGCAGCTAAAAGCCCGAAGAAGGCCGCCAAGAGCCCCAAGAAAGTGGCTAAGAAGCCCGCAGCAGCGGGCTTCTTAGCCAGGCTAAGATACTTCATTATGTGCCATGCTGCAAAGCAAATGTACAGAGCAAGCGATTTACATTAAATTTACAAAAAGCATGGCAATACATCACATACATAGAAAGTAGTAAATGCGTAAGCTAAGAACGTAACAGTGGAATATCTATATAATGACACTATAAACTATACGTATACTATACTATAAAGTGCTGTGACTACATACAATGCAATTCTAGTGTTGTCTACATAACACGATATAAGTCCAAGCTCCAGCCAAGAAGGTTGCCAAACCCAAGGCAGCAAAAAAGGCCGCTCCCAAAAAGAAGTAAACTGCCTGCTCCATCTTTATACCCACAAAAGGCTCTTTTAAGAGCCGACCACATTCTTTTATAAGAGTATACTATCCTCACTTTTTACGTCATGGTCACATGTTGGCACTGGAAGCTTATGGCTTTATATTAATACATTTTCGTATACATTTTTTTGAGTGGTGTAAACCACTCCTACAACTGGCTTTTGTGTGCAGAAAAAAATGAGCATGGTTGCTATGTTCAAAATAATTTCTGACGTAATTAAATCACACCCGGGTGAACTGGATGACCGTAGCAACCATGGTCATTTTCTCTGCACAAAAAAAGCCAGTTGTGAAATCACATCCAGGTGTGATTTCATTACGTCAGATCAGAGCTGATCAGGCTATATAATACCTTACCTTATATAATACCTCACATCGGACAAAAACTCCAGCTGAATCAACTTCATGGTCACAAATCATCACATCAGAAGACGAGTCTACCTAGCCAAAGATCTTTAACGTCAGACATTACGTCAGACCACAGCTGATCATGCTATATAAAACCTTACACCACTCAGTTCACACGGGTGTGATTTTTTGCCTTACGAGCAAAAATATGGACCCTTTCTAAAATATTCATTGCTAATATTATGTATTGCAAACATAATATCTGCTGCTGACCTATCTATGATGCTCTCATTGCTCTGATCCAAAACAGTCATCAAGGATGAGAACATAACATCTGTCTATTGTCTAACAGTAGAATATCTGTACAATATAGTCTATATAGTATATTATACATGCTATCGAAATAACATAGTTTAGTCTTTGCATGAATTCGTCGAGGCTAGATTTGACAAAACATTAGGAAGGGTGGGGATAATTAATCACATACATATTAATATATATATTATAATATGATATAGAATATAGAGAGAGTTTTTGTTTGTGTTTGTGTGTGAGAGAGAGAACAACACTAAATGTGACCATTATCTTGACACACACACACACACACACACACACACACACACACACACACACACACACACACACACACACACACACACACACACACACACACACACACACACACACACACACACACACACACACACACACACACACGCACACACACACACACACACAGTTTAACGTAACAATTTATGTATGTCCACACACGGAAAGCATACAGGAACACAAATATTTTAGGTGCCGTAAAGGTTACATTCACAAACTCATGGATATGTCCTCATGATATAAAGGGCAGCAGAGATGACACACTTTGCCAGCCTTGCATGCCTTGTCTTTGGGCGAGCATCCCAAGTTGTCGAAACCCTCTGACAACCAGTCCGTGGGTATTTCCTATAGGCTGGATCACCATAGGAAACAAAGTTCTTAGTCTTGCACTGTTGCTTGGTGTTAAAGCACTCTCTGTAGTTGTTCTCATGCATGTGCACACACACACACACACACACACACATACACACTTCCTAAATTTTGGGTCATTTTACCGTGCTCAGGTATTCAGCCATGTATATTATCTTTTTAGTGATAGATAGCATTCCATTTAGCTATGTTTTTTGGTAGTCTCTTTCCAGTCGTCAGGTATAGCTTTCTTTTTGTTTTCTTATAATCTGGTTAAATCCAATGGGTTTACCGCCTGGCATATAGTCCCTGGACCAGCTGACATAGGGGGCATCCCTGTAGGTTTTCTCTATGATTGACCACCTTTATTTTAGGCGGTCCTGAAATGTAATCGCTCTCTTCATTATTTTGATGAGTGGGTATATTAATGAGTGGGTATCGCCCTAATTCTGCGGTGCAATTTACAACAATTTAGACATTTAGCAGACATTTAATCCAGAGCGATTTACATTAGGCAAGAACTAAAAGCATGGGGATACATCACATATATAAAATGCATTTATCAAGCATTGCTTGTTGTTTTTCATTCTGTGTGCAGCGTCCACACACACAGAGGTTAGCCCTTGAGATGCAGCTTCTCATTTTAGGGGGGGTCCTTTTACACATACATAGGCCTACATCAATGCACACACACACACACACACACACACACACACACACACACACACACACACACACACACACACACACACACACACACACACACACACACACACACACACACACACACACACACACACACACACGCACACTCATTTGTTCATATCACGCTGACCCATTCGTTTTGGGATATGTATCCCGGTGGTAATCATTAAAAAAATAAATTTCTTTAAGGTCCCATGAGTTATGTTTATTGGACTTTAGATAACCTTTGAACTCAGTACGGGGCATCAAATGGGAGATTGGACTAACTTTTATTGCAGATTAACTCCTGGTGACTGGATTCAGGAGTTGTGCAGCTGTACAATGACAGCGTCCTGCTATGTTTTCTGCAATGTCCTGTAAACGCTTGTGTATTTATTACTCTGATAACAATTCTTACAATAAATTCTGATCCCCTCCCCTAGTAAAACATGCTCAACCTGCGCTTTGAGAAGCCATTGATACTAGACATGTCTATTAGATTTAAACCAAAACTCTAGACTTGCTTGGTACAGAAGAGTCTCATTCCGCACCCATTCCAGGACGATGAAGTGTGAACAACTGCTGGTTTTGGTGTGAAGCATCTTGTTGAGTTCAATACAATGAAACAATGCCTCCCCTTTCTATGTATGTGATGTATTGCCATGCTTTTTGTAAATTTAATGTAAATCGCTCTGGATTAAGAGTGTCTGCTAAACGCATACATTGTAATTGTAATTGTAATAGAAATGTGTGAAATGGCACTAGGGAAGAAGTATGCCTATATATATTTGTATTTTATGCAGAGTACAATGAGTACATTTGCTTTGCAGCATGGCACATAATGAAGTATGTTAGCCTGGCTAATAAGCCAGACTAATATCACACAACACTGGCAGGCTTTTCTTTTTTTTGCCAACGGCTGATTCGGTCTGGTTTATTAACCAGGCTAGAAGTATCTGGGCCTACCTGAGAAGTGTCTCCATAATCAAATATACATACAGTTTATAGAAGATTTAAACACTCTTAGTTTTCTGATCACAGTGAGTTATTTGTCCAAATTAAAATTAACCAAGTTCTCCAACAGCTGGCATTCTGTCATTGGAAGTTGGGATCAACTCCACCATCATGCTTTCCTTGAACAGGAGTGTGTTTACTGCGTTCAGAAAACATTATATTTATAGCAAAACGGATGACATAACAAAATCATAGTTTATGGTATCACGTCACCAGGAATGTCTACTAAATTGATTGTGAGTATTGTTGTTATTAGAACATAGTTTACAATATTTTAGAAGAAAAATGACAAAGGCAACACTTTGATCTGACTCTAGACAGGTGATGTTTTGAGGTTATTACTAAAAAGGAGTGCACTGCTTTCATCTTAGATATACATTCATGATAGAAAGGCACATGTGTGTTAACTGGTCAGCTCTTTGTCGCATTAAATAATATACACAGTAGTTTGTTATAACTTGTTTTAATCGAGGAGAAAACACAAGTGGCACAAGAGAGAAGAGGGCCTTTGTGTGTTGACTCTACATGGTTCTCATGTGGTGTTTAAGTCCAGCCCCTTCAGAGCGTTCAGCATCAGTCTGTGAGAGTTTACTTGAGAGAAGGAACAGCAATCTACTATCCGAGACAATAATGGCAGAAGTCGCACCAGCACCAGCTCCGTCACCGGCCAAGGCCGCCAAGAAGAAGGCACCACCCCGACCCAAGAACTGTTGCAACAACACCAGCCCCAGCGTCGCTGAGCTGGTCGTCAAGGCCGTGTCCGCCTCCAAGGAGCGGAGCGGTGTGTCCCTGGCTGCGGTCAAGAAGGCTCTGGCTGCCGGCGGCTACGATGTTGAGAAGAACAAGTCCCGCGTTAAGATCGCCGTCAAGAGCCTGGTCGCTAAAGGCACCCTGGTCCAGCTCAAAGGCACCGGGGCTTCTGGCTCTTTCAAGATGAACAAGGCAGAAGCGGTGAAGGTAAAGAAACCTATTGCTAAGAAAGCAGTTAAAGCAAAGAAGCCTGCTGCAGCCAAGAAACCCGCAGCAGCTAAGAAGCCCAAGAAGGTGGCAGCAAAGAAGCCCGCAGCCGCCAAGAAATCACCCAAGAAAGCCAAGAAGCCTGCCGCCAAGAAAGTAGCAGCTAAAAGCCCGAAGAAGGCCGCCAAGAGCCCCAAGAAAGTGGCTAAGAAGCCCGCAGCAGCGGGCTTCTTAGCCAGGCTAAGATACTTCATTATGTGCCATGCTGCAAAGCAAATGTACAGAGCAAGCGATTTACATTAAATTTACAAAAAGCATGGCAATACATCACATACATAGAAAGTAGTAAATGCGTAAGCTAAGAACGTAACAGTGGAATATCTATATAATGACACTATAAACTATACGTATACTATACTATAAAGTGCTGTGACTACATACAATGCAATTCTAGTGTTGTCTACATAACACGATATAAGTCCAAGCTCCAGCCAAGAAGGTTGCCAAACCCAAGGCGGCAAAAAAGGCCGCTCCCAAAAAGAAGTAAACTGCCTGCTCCATCTTTATACCCACAAAAGGCTCTTTTAAGAGCCGACCACATTCTTTTATAAGAGTATACTATCCTCACTTTTTACGTCATGGTCACATGTTGGCACTGGAAGCTTATGGCTTTATATTAATACATTTTCGTATACATTTTTTTGAGTGGTGTAAACCACTCCTACAACTGGCTTTTGTGTGCAGAAAAAAATGAGCATGGTTGCTATGTTCAAAATAATTTCTGACGTAATTAAATCACACCCGGGTGAACTGGATGACCGTAGCAACCATGGTCATTTTCTCTGCACAAAAAAAGCCAGTTGTGAAATCACATCCAGGTGTGATTTCATTACGTCAGATCAGAGCTGATCAGGCTATATAATACCTTACCTTATATAATACCTCACATCGGACAAAAACTCCAGCTGAATCAACTTCATGGTCACAAATCATCACATCAGAAGACGAGTCTACCTAGCCAAAGATCTTTAACGTCAGACATTACGTCAGACCACAGCTGATCATGCTATATAAAACCTTACACCACTCAGTTCACACGGGTGTGATTTTTTGCCTTACGAGCAAAAATATGGACCCTTTCTAAAATATTCATTGCTAATATTATGTATTGCAAACATAATATCTGCTGCTGACCTATCTATGATGCTCTCATTGCTCTGATCCAAAACAGTCATCAAGGATGAGAACATAACATCTGTCTATTGTCTAACAGTAGAATATCTGTACAATATAGTCTATATAGTATATTATACATGCTATCGAAATAACATAGTTTAGTCTTTGCATGAATTCGTCGAGGCTAGATTTGACAAAACATTAGGAAGGGTGGGGATAATTAATCACATACATATTAATATATATATTATAATATGATATAGAATATAGAGAGAGTTTTTGTTTGTGTTTGTGTGTGAGAGAGAGAACAACACTAAATGTGACCATTATCTTGACACACACACACACACACACACACACACACACACACACACACACACACACACACACACACACACACACACACACACACACACACACACACACACACACACACACACACACACACACACACACACGCACACACACACACACACAGTTTAACGTAACAATTTATGTATGTCCACACACGGAAAGCATACAGGAACACAAATATTTTAGGTGCCGTAAAGGTTACATTCACAAACTCATGGATATGTCCTCATGATATAAAGGGCAGCAGAGATGACACACTTTGCCAGCCTTGCATGCCTTGTCTTTGGGCGAGCATCCCAAGTTGTCGAAACCCTCTGACAACCAGTCCGTGGGTATTTCCTATAGGCTGGATCACCATAGGAAACAAAGTTCTTAGTCTTGCACTGTTGCTTGGTGTTAAAGCACTCTCTGTAGTTGTTCTCATGCATGTGCACACACACACACACACACACACACACACACACACACATACACACTTCCTACATTTTGGGTCATTTTACCGTGCTCAGGTATTCAGCCATGTATATTATCTTTTTAGTGATAGATAGCATTCCATTTAGCTATGTTTTTTGGTAGTCTCTTTCCAGTCGTCAGGTATAGCTTTCTTTTTGTTTTCTTATAATCTGGTTAAATCCAATGGGTTTACCGCCTGGCATATAGTCCCTGGACCAGCTGACATAGGGGGCATCCCTGTAGGTTTTCTCTATGATTGACCACCTTTATTTTAGGCGGTCCTGAAATGTAATCGCTCTCTTCATTATTTTGATGAGTGGGTATATTAATGAGTGGGTATCGCCCTAATTCTGCGGTGCAATTTACAACAATTTAGACATTTAGCAGACATTTAATCCAGAGCGATTTACATTAGGCAAGAACTAAAAGCATGGGGATACATCACATATATAAAATGCATTTATCAAGCATTGCTTGTTGTTTTTCATTCTGTGTGCAGCGTCCACACACACAGAGGTTAGCCCTTGAGATGCAGCTTCTCATTTTAGGGGGGGTCCTTTTACACATACATAGGCCTACATCAATGCACACACACACACACACACACACACACACACACACACACACACACACACACACACACACACACACACACACACACACACACACACACACACACACACACACACACACACACACACACACACACACACACACACACACACACACACACACACGCACACTCATTTGTTCATATCACGCTGACCCATTCGTTTTGGGATATGTATCCCGGTGGTAATCATTAAAAAAATAAATTTCTTTAAGGTCCCATGAGTTATGTTTATTGGACTTTAGATAACCTTTGAACTCAGTACGGGGCATCAAATGGGAGATTGGACTAACTTTTATTGCAGATTAACTCCTGGTGACTGGATTCAGGAGTTGTGCAGCTGTACAATGACAGCGTCCTGCTATGTTTTCTGCAATGTCCTGTAAACGCTTGTGTATTTATTACTCTGATAACAATTCTTACAATAAATTCTGATCCCCTCCCCTAGTAAAACATGCTCAACCTGCGCTTTGAGAAGCCATTGATACTAGACATGTCTATTAGATTTAAACCAAAACTCTAGACTTGCTTGGTACAGAAGAGTCTCATTCCGCACCCATTCCAGGACGATGAAGTGTGAACAACTGCTGGTTTTGGTGTGAAGCATCTTGTTGAGTTCAATACAATGAAACAATGCCTCCCCTTTCTATGTATGTGATGTATTGCCATGCTTTTTGTAAATTTAATGTAAATCGCTCTGGATTAAGAGTGTCTGCTAAACGCATACATTGTAATTGTAATTGTAATAGAAATGTGTGAAATGGCACTAGGGAAGAAGTATGCCTATATATATTTGTATTTTATGCAGAGTACAATGAGTACATTTGCTTTGCAGCATGGCACATAATGAAGTATGTTAGCCTGGCTAATAAGCCAGACTAATATCACACAACACTGGCAGGCTTTTCTTTTTTTTGCCAACGGCTGATTCGGTCTGGTTTATTAACCAGGCTAGAAGTATCTGGGCCTACCTGAGAAGTGTCTCCATAATCAAATATACATACAGTTTATAGAAGATTTAAACACTCTTAGTTTTCTGATCACAGTGAGTTATTTGTCCAAATTAAAATTAACCAAGTTCTCCAACAGCTGGCATTCTGTCATTGGAAGTTGGGATCAACTCCACCATCATGCTTTCCTTGAACAGGAGTGTGTTTACTGCGTTCAGAAAACATTATATTTATAGCAAAACGGATGACATAACAAAATCATAGTTTATGGTATCACGTCACCAGGAATGTCTACTAAATTGATTGTGAGTATTGTTGTTATTAGAACATAGTTTACAATATTTTAGAAGAAAAATGACAAAGGCAACACTTTGATCTGACTCTAGACAGGTGATGTTTTGAGGTTATTACTAAAAAGGAGTGCACTGCTTTCATCTTAGATATACATTCATGATAGAAAGGCACATGTGTGTTAACTGGTCAGCTCTTTGTCGCATTAAATAATATACACAGTAGTTTGTTATAACTTGTTTTAATCGAGGAGAAAACACAAGTGGCACAAGAGAGAAGAGGGCCTTTGTGTGTTGACTCTACATGGTTCTCATGTGGTGTTTAAGTCCAGCCCCTTCAGAGCGTTCAGCATCAGTCTGTGAGAGTTTACTTGAGAGAAGGAACAGCAATCTACTATCCGAGACAATAATGGCAGAAGTCGCACCAGCACCAGCTCCGTCACCGGCCAAGGCCGCCAAGAAGAAGGCACCACCCCGACCCAAGAACTGTTGCAACAACACCGGCCCCAGCGTCGCTGAGCTGGTCGTCAAGGCCGTGTCCGCCTCCAAGGAGCGGAGCGGTGTGTCCCTGGCTGCGGTCAAGAAGGCTCTGGCTGCCGGCGGCTACGATGTTGAGAAGAACAAGTCCCGCGTTAAGATCGCCGTCAAGAGCCTGGTCGCTAAAGGCACCCTGGTCCAGCTCAAAGGCACCGGGGCTTCTGGCTCTTTCAAGATGAACAAGGCAGAAGCGGTGAAGGTAAAGAAACCTATTGCTAAGAAAGCAGTTAAAGCAAAGAAGCCTGCTGCAGCCAAGAAACCCGCAGCAGCTAAGAAGCCCAAGAAGGTGGCAGCAAAGAAGCCCGCAGCCGCCAAGAAATCACCCAAGAAAGCCAAGAAGCCTGCCGCCAAGAAAGTAGCAGCTAAAAGCCCGAAGAAGGCCGCCAAGAGCCCCAAGAAAGTGGCTAAGAAGCCCGCAGCAGCGGGCTTCTTAGCCAGGCTAAGATACTTCATTATGTGCCATGCTGCAAAGCAAATGTACAGAGCAAGCGATTTACATTAAATTTACAAAAAGCATGGCAATACATCACATACATAGAAAGTAGTAAATGCGTAAGCTAAGAACGTAACAGTGGAATATCTATATAATGACACTATAAACTATACGTATACTATACTATAAAGTGCTGTGACTACATACAATGCAATTCTAGTGTTGTCTACATAACACGATATAAGTCCAAGCTCCAGCCAAGAAGGTTGCCAAACCCAAGGCAGCAAAAAAGGCCGCTCCCAAAAAGAAGTAAACTGCCTGCTCCATCTTTATACCCACAAAAGGCTCTTTTAAGAGCCGACCACATTCTTTTATAAGAGTATACTATCCTCACTTTTTACGTCATGGTCACATGTTGGCACTGGAAGCTTATGGCTTTATATTAATACATTTTCGTATACATTTTTTTGAGTGGTGTAAACCACTCCTACAACTGGCTTTTGTGTGCAGAAAAAAATGAGCATGGTTGCTATGTTCAAAATAATTTCTGACGTAATTAAATCACACCCGGGTGAACTGGATGACCGTAGCAACCATGGTCATTTTCTCTGCACAAAAAAAGCCAGTTGTGAAATCACATCCAGGTGTGATTTCATTACGTCAGATCAGAGCTGATCAGGCTATATAATACCTTACCTTATATAATACCTCACATCGGACAAAAACTCCAGCTGAATCAACTTCATGGTCACAAATCATCACATCAGAAGACGAGTCTACCTAGCCAAAGATCTTTAACGTCAGACATTACGTCAGACCACAGCTGATCATGCTATATAAAACCTTACACCACTCAGTTCACACGGGTGTGATTTTTTGCCTTACGAGCAAAAATATGGACCCTTTCTAAAATATTCATTGCTAATATTATGTATTGCAAACATAATATCTGCTGCTGACCTATCTATGATGCTCTCATTGCTCTGATCCAAAACAGTCATCAAGGATGAGAACATAACATCTGTCTATTGTCTAACAGTAGAATATCTGTACAATATAGTCTATATAGTATATTATACATGCTATCGAAATAACATAGTTTAGTCTTTGCATGAATTCGTCGAGGCTAGATTTGACAAAACATTAGGAAGGGTGGGGATAATTAATCACATACATATTAATATATATATTATAATATGATATAGAATATAGAGAGAGTTTTTGTTTGTGTTTGTGTGTGAGAGAGAGAACAACACTAAATGTGACCATTATCTTGACACACACACACACACACACACACACACACACACACACACACACACACACACACACACACACACACACACACACACACACACACACACACACACACACACACACACACACACACACACACACACACACGCACACACACACAGTTTAACGTAACAATTTATGTATGTCCACACACGGAAAGCATACAGGAACACAAATATTTTAGGTGCCGTAAAGGTTACATTCACAAACTCATGGATATGTCCTCATGATATAAAGGGCAGCAGAGATGACACACTTTGCCAGCCTTGCATGCCTTGTCTTTGGGCGAGCATCCCAAGTTGTCGAAACCCTCTGACAACCAGTCCGTGGGTATTTCCTAGGCTGGATCACCATAGGAAACAAAGTTCTTAGTCTTGCACTGTTGCTTGGTGTTAAAGCACTCTCTGTAGTTGTTCTCATGCATGTGCACACACACACACACACACACACACACACACACACACACACACACACACACACACACACACACACACACACACACACACACACACACACACACATACACACTTCCTAAATTTTGGGTCATTTTACCGTGCTCAGGTATTCAGCCATGTATATTATCTTTTTAGTGATAGATAGCATTCCATTTAGCTATGTTTTTTGGTAGTCTCTTTCCAGTCGTCAGGTATAGCTTTCTTTTTGTTTTCTTATAATCTGGTTAAATCCAATGGGTTTACCGCCTGGCATATAGTCCCTGGACCAGCTGACATAGGGGGCATCCCTGTAGGTTTTCTCTATGATTGACCACCTTTATTTTAGGCGGTCCTGAAATGTAATCGCTCTCTTCATTATTTTGATGAGTGGGTACATTAATGAGTGGGTATCGCCCTAATTCTGCTGTGCAATTTACAACAATTTAGACATTTAGCAGACATTTAATCCAGAGCGATTTACATTAGGCACGAACTAAAAGCATGGGGATACATCACATATATAAAATGCATTTATCAAGCATTGCTTGTTGTTTTTCATTCTGTGTGCAGCGTCCACACACACAGAGGTTAGCCCTTGAGATGCAGCTTCTCATTTTAGGGGGGGTCCTTTTACACATACATAGGCCTACATCAATGCATACACGCACGCATGCACACACACACACACACACACACACACACACACACACACACACACACACACACACACACACACACACACACACACACACACACACACACACACACACACACACACACACACACACACACACACACACACACACACACACACACACACTCATTTGTTCATATCACGCTGACCCATTCGTTTTGGGATATGTATCCCGGTGGTAATCATTAAAAAAATAAATTTCTTTAAGGTCCCATGAGTTATGTTTATTGGACTTTAGATAACCTTTGAACTCAGTACGGGGCATCAAATGGGAGATTGGACTAACTTTTATTGCAGATTAACTCCTGGTGACTGGATTCAGGAGTTGTGCAGCTGTACAATGACAGCGTCCTGCTATGTTTTCTGCAATGTCCTGTAAACGCTTGTGTATTTATTACTCTGATAACAATTCTTACAATAAATTCTGATCCCCTCCCCTAGTAAAACATGCTCAACCTGCGCTTTGAGAAGCCACTGATACTAGACATGTCTATTAGATTTAAACCAAAACTCTAGACTTGCTTGGTACAGAAGAGTCTCATTCCGCACCCATTCCAGGACGATGAAGTGTGAACAACTGCTGGTTTTGGTGTGAAGCATCTTGTTGAGTTCAATACAATGAAACAATGCCTCCCCTTTCTATGTATGTGATGTATTGCCATGCTTTTTGTAAATTTAATGTAAATCGCTCTGGATTAAGAGTGTCTGCTAAACGCATACATTGTAATTGTAATTGTAATAGAAATGTGTGAAATGGCACTAGGGAAGAAGTATGCCTATATATATTTGTATTTTATGCAGAGTACAATGAGTACATTTGCTTTGCAGCATGGCACATAATGAAGTATGTTAGCCTGGCTAATAAGCCAGACTAATATCACACAACACTGGCAGGCTTTTCTTTTTTTTGCCAACGGCTGATTCGGTCTGGTTTATTAACCAGGCTAGAAGTATCTGGGCCTACCTGAGAAGTGTCTCCATAATCAAATATACATACAGTTTATAGAAGATTTAAACACTCTTAGTTTTCTGATCACAGTGAGTTATTTGTCCAAATTAAAATTAACCAAGTTCTCCAACAGCTGGCATTCTGTCATTGGAAGTTGGGATCAACTCCACCATCATGCTTTCCTTGAACAGGAGTGTGTTTACTGCGTTCAGAAAACATTATATTTATAGCAAAACGGATGACATAACAAAATCATAGTTTATGGTATCACGTCACCAGGAATGTCTACTAAATTGATTGTGAGTATTGTTGTTATTAGAACATAGTTTACAATATTTTAGAAGAAAAATGACAAAGGCAACACTTTGATCTGACTCTAGACAGGTGATGTTTTGAGGTTATTACTAAAAAGGAGTGCACTGCTTTCATCTTAGATATACATTCATGATAGAAAGGCACATGTGTGTTAACTGGTCAGCTCTTTGTCGCATTAAATAATATACACAGTAGTTTGTTATAACTTGTTTTAATCGAGGAGAAAACACAAGTGGCACAAGAGAGAAGAGGGCCTTTGTGTGTTGACTCTACATGGTTCTCATGTGGTGTTTAAGTCCAGCCCCTTCAGAGCGTTCAGCATCAGTCTGTGAGAGTTTACTTGAGAGAAGGAACAGCAATCTACTATCCGAGACAATAATGGCAGAAGTCGCACCAGCACCAGCTCCGTCACCGGCCAAGGCCGCCAAGAAGAAGGCACCACCCCGACCCAAGAACACCGGCCCCAGCGTCGCTGAGCTGGTCGTCAAGGCCGTGTCCGCCTCCAAGGAGCGGAGCGGTGTGTCCCTGGCTGCGGTCAAGAAGGCTCTGGCTGCCGGCGGCTACGATGTTGAGAAGAACAAGTCCCGCGTTAAGATCGCCGTCAAGAGCCTGGTCGCTAAAGGCACCCTGGTCCAGCTCAAAGGCACCGGGGCTTCTGGCTCTTTCAAGATGAACAAGGCAGAAGCGGTGAAGGTAAAGAAACCTATTGCTAAGAAAGCAGTTAAAGCAAAGAAGCCTGCTGCAGCCAAGAAACCCGCAGCAGCTAAGAAGCCCAAGAAGGTGGCAGCAAAGAAGCCCGCAGCCGCCAAGAAATCACCCAAGAAAGCCAAGAAGCCTGCCGCCAAGAAAGTAGCAGCTAAAAGCCCGAAGAAGGCCGCCAAGAGCCCCAAGAAAGTGGCTAAGAAGCCCGCAGCAGCGGGCTTCTTAGCCAGGCTAAGATACTTCATTATGTGCCATGCTGCAAAGCAAATGTACAGAGCAAGCGATTTACATTAAATTTACAAAAAGCATGGCAATACATCACATACATAGAAAGTAGTAAATGCGTAAGCTAAGAACGTAACAGTGGAATATCTATATAATGACACTATAAACTATACGTATACTATACTATAAAGTGCTGTGACTACATACAATGCAATTCTAGTGTTGTCTACATAACACGATATAAGTCCAAGCTCCAGCCAAGAAGGTTGCCAAACCCAAGGCAGCAAAAAAGGCCGCTCCCAAAAAGAAGTAAACTGCCTGCTCCATCTTTATACCCACAAAAGGCTCTTTTAAGAGCCGACCACATTCTTTTATAAGAGTATACTATCCTCACTTTTTACGTCATGGTCACATGTTGGCACTGGAAGCTTATGGCTTTATATTAATAAATTTTCGTATACATTTTTTTGAGTGGTGTAAACCACTCCTACAACTGGCTTTTGTGTGCAGAAAAAAATGAGCATGGTTGCTATGTTCAAAATAATTTCTGACGTAATTAAATCACACCCGGGTGAACTGGATGACCGTAGCAACCATGGTCATTTTCTCTGCACAAAAAAAGCCAGTTGTGAAATCACATCCAGGTGTGATTTCATTACGTCAGATCAGAGCTGATCAGGCTATATAATACCTTACCTTATATAATACCTCACATCGGACAAAAACTCCAGCTGAATCAACTTCATGGTCACAAATCATCACATCAGAAGACGAGTCTACCTAGCCAAAGATCTTTAACGTCAGACATTACGTCAGACCACAGCTGATCATGCTATATAAAACCTTACACCACTCAGTTCACACGGGAGTGATTTTTTGCCTTACGAGCAAAAATATGGACCCTTTCTAAAATATTCATTGCTAATATTATGTATTGCAAACATAATATCTGCTGCTGACCTATCTATGATGCTCTCATTGCTCTGATCCAAAACAGTCATCAAGGATGAGAACATAACATCTGTCTATTGTCTAACAGTAGAATATCTGTACAATATAGTCTATATAGTATATTATACATGCTATCGAAATAACATAGTTTAGTCTTTGCATGAATTCGTCGAGGCTAGATTTGACAAAACATTAGGAAGGGTGGGGATAATTAATCACATACATATTAATATATATATTATAATATGATATAGAATATAGAGAGAGTTTTTGTTTGTGTTTGTGTGTGAGAGAGAGAACAACACTAAATGTGACCATTATCTTGACACACACACACACACACACACACACACACACACACACACACACACACACACACACACACACACACACACACACACACACACACACACACACACACACACACACACACACACACACACACGCACACGCACACACACACAGTTTAACGTAACAATTTATGTATGTCCACACACGGAAAGCATACAGGAACACAAATATTTTAGGTGCCGTAAAGGTTACATTCACAAACTCATGGATATGTCCTCATGATATAAAGGGCAGCAGAGATGACACACTTTGCCAGCCTTGCATGCCTTGTCTTTGGGCGAGCATCCCAAGTTGTCGAAACCCTCTGACAACCAGTCCGTGGGTATTTCCTAGGCTGGATCACCATAGGAAACAAAGTTCTTAGTCTTGCACTGTTGCTTGGTGTTAAAGCACTCTCTGTAGTTGTTCTCATGCATGTGCACACACACACACACACACACACACACACACACACACACACACACACACACACACACACACACACACACACACACACACACACACACACACACACACACACACACACACACACACACACTTCCTAAATTTTGGGTCATTTTACCGTGCTCAGGTATTCAGC
The DNA here is from genome assembly GCF_951216825.1 of Electrona antarctica. Taxonomy (NCBI): domain Eukaryota; kingdom Metazoa; phylum Chordata; class Actinopteri; order Myctophiformes; family Myctophidae; genus Electrona; species Electrona antarctica. The sequence goes on from NC_136807.1 coordinate 49,014,916, forward strand.
CATGTATATTATCTTTTTAGTGATAGATAGCATTCCATTTAGCTATGTTTTTTGGTAGTCTCTTTCCAGTCGTCAGGTATAGCTTTCTTTTTGTTTTCTTATAATCTGGTTAAATCCAATGGGTTTACCGCCTGGCATATAGTCCCTGGACCAGCTGACATAGGGGGCATCCCTGTAGGTTTTCTCTATGATTGACCACCTTTATTTTAGGCGGTCCTGAAATGTAATCGCTCTCTTCATTATTTTGATGAGTGGGTACATTAATGAGTGGGTATCGCCCTAATTCTGCTGTGCAATTTACAACAATTTAGACATTTAGCAGACATTTAATCCAGAGCGATTTACATTAGGCACGAACTAAAAGCATGGGGATACATCACATATATAAAATGCATTTATCAAGCATTGCTTGTTGTTTTTCATTCTGTGTGCAGCGTCCACACACACAGAGGTTAGCCCTTGAGATGCAGCTTCTCATTTTAGGGGGGGTCCTTTTACACATACATAGGCCTACATCAATGCATACACGCACGCACGCACGCACACACACACACACACACACATGCACACACACACACACACACACACACACACACACACACACACACACACACACACACACACACACACACACACACACACACACACACACACACTCATTTGTTCATATCACGCTGACCCATTCGTTTTGGGATATGTATCCCGGTGGTAATCATTAAAAAAATAAATTTCTTTAAGGTCCCATGAGTTATGTTTATTGGACTTTAGATAACCTTTGAACTCAGTACGGGGCATCAAATGGGAGATTGGACTAACTTTTATTGCAGATTAACTCCTGGTGACTGGATTCAGGAGTTGTGCAGCTGTACAATGACAGCGTCCTGCTATGTTTTCTGCAATGTCCTGTAAACGCTTGTGTATTTATTACTCTGATAACAATTCTTACAATAAATTCTGATCCCCTCCCCTAGTAAAACATGCTCAACCTGCGCTTTGAGAAGCCACTGATACTAGACATGTCTATTAGATTTAAACCAAAACTCTAGACTTGCTTGGTACAGAAGAGTCTCATTCCGCACCCATTCCAGGACGATGAAGTGTGAACAACTGCTGGTTTTGGTGTGAAGCATCTTGTTGAGTTCAATACAATGAAACAATGCCTCCCCTTTCTATGTATGTGATGTATTGCCATGCTTTTTGTAAATTTAATGTAAATCGCTCTGGATTAAGAGTGTCTGCTAAACGCATACATTGTAATTGTAATTGTAATAGAAATGTGTGAAATGGCACTAGGGAAGAAGTATGCCTATATATATTTGTATTTTATGCAGAGTACAATGAGTACATTTGCTTTGCAGCATGGCACATAATGAAGTATGTTAGCCTGGCTAATAAGCCAGACTAATATCACACAACACTGGCAGGCTTTTCTTTTTTTTTGCCAACGGCTGATTCGGTCTGGTTTATTAACCAGGCTAGAAGTATCTGGGCCTACCTGAGAAGTGTCTCCATAATCAAATATACATACAGTTTATAGAAGATTTAAACACTCTTAGTTTTCTGATCACAGTGAGTTATTTGTCCAAATTAAAATTAACCAAGTTCTCCAACAGCTGGCATTCTGTCATTGGAAGTTGGGATCAACTCCACCATCATGCTTTCCTTGAACAGGAGTGTGTTTACTGCGTTCAGAAAACATTATATTTATAGCAAAACGGATGACATAACAAAATCATAGTTTATGGTATCACGTCACCAGGAATGTCTACTAAATTGATTGTGAGTATTGTTGTTATTAGAACATAGTTTACAATATTTTAGAAGAAAAATGACAAAGGCAACACTTTGATCTGACTCTAGACAGGTGATGTTTTGAGGTTATTACTAAAAAGGAGTGCACTGCTTTCATCTTAGATATACATTCATGATAGAAAGGCACATGTGTGTTAACTGGTCAGCTCTTTGTCGCATTAAATAATATACACAGTAGTTTGTTATAACTTGTTTTAATCGAGGAGAAAACACAAGTGGCACAAGAGAGAAGAGGGCCTTTGTGTGTTGACTCTACATGGTTCTCATGTGGTGTTTAAGTCCAGCCCCTTCAGAGCGTTCAGCATCAGTCTGTGAGAGTTTACTTGAGAGAAGGAACAGCAATCTACTATCCGAGACAATAATGGCAGAAGTCGCACCAGCACCAGCTCCGTCACCGGCCAAGGCCGCCAAGAAGAAGGCACCACCCCGACCCAAGAACACCGGCCCCAGCGTCGCTGAGCTGGTCGTCAAGGCCGTGTCCGCCTCCAAGGAGCGGAGCGGTGTGTCCCTGGCTGCGGTCAAGAAGGCTCTGGCTGCCGGCGGCTACGATGTTGAGAAGAACAAGTCCCGCGTTAAGATCGCCGTCAAGAGCCTGGTCGCTAAAGGCACCCTGGTCCAGCTCAAAGGCACCGGGGCTTCTGGCTCTTTCAAGATGAACAAGGCAGAAGCGGTGAAGGTAAAGAAACCTATTGCTAAGAAAGCAGTTAAAGCAAAGAAGCCTGCTGCAGCCAAGAAACCCGCAGCAGCTAAGAAGCCCAAGAAGGTGGCAGCAAAGAAGCCCGCAGCCGCCAAGAAATCACCCAAGAAAGCCAAGAAGCCTGCCGCCAAGAAAGTAGCAGCTAAAAGCCCGAAGAAGGCCGCCAAGAGCCCCAAGAAAGTGGCTAAGAAGCCCGCAGCAGCGGGCTTCTTAGCCAGGCTAAGATACTTCATTATGTGCCATGCTGCAAAGCAAATGTACAGAGCAAGCGATTTACATTAAATTTACAAAAAGCATGGCAATACATCACATACATAGAAAGTAGTAAATGCGTAAGCTAAGAACGTAACAGTGGAATATCTATATAATGACACTATAAACTATACGTATACTATACTATAAAGTGCTGTGACTACATACAATGCAATTCTAGTGTTGTCTACATAACACGATATAAGTCCAAGCTCCAGCCAAGAAGGTTGCCAAACCCAAGGCAGCAAAAAAGGCCGCTCCCAAAAAGAAGTAAACTGCCTGCTCCATCTTTATACCCACAAAAGGCTCTTTTAAGAGCCGACCACATTCTTTTATAAGAGTATACTATCCTCACTTTTTACGTCATGGTCACATGTTGGCACTGGAAGCTTATGGCTTTATATTAATAAATTTTCGTATACATTTTTTTGAGTGGTGTAAACCACTCCTACAACTGGCTTTTGTGTGCAGAAAAAAATGAGCATGGTTGCTATGTTCAAAATAATTTCTGACGTAATTAAATCACACCCGGGTGAACTGGATGACCGTAGCAACCATGGTCATTTTCTCTGCACAAAAAAAGCCAGTTGTGAAATCACATCCAGGTGTGATTTCATTACGTCAGATCAGAGCTGATCAGGCTATATAATACCTTACCTTATATAATACCTCACATCGGACAAAAACTCCAGCTGAATCAACTTCATGGTCACAAATCATCACATCAGAAGACGAGTCTACCTAGCCAAAGATCTTTAACGTCAGACATTACGTCAGACCACAGCTGATCATGCTATATAAAACCTTACACCACTCAGTTCACACGGGAGTGATTTTTTGCCTTACGAGCAAAAATATGGACCCTTTCTAAAATATTCATTGCTAATATTATGTATTGCAAACATAATATCTGCTGCTGACCTATCTATGATGCTCTCATTGCTCTGATCCAAAACAGTCATCAAGGATGAGAACATAACATCTGTCTATTGTCTAACAGTAGAATATCTGTACAATATAGTCTATATAGTATATTATACATGCTATCGAAATAACATAGTTTAGTCTTTGCATGAATTCGTCGAGGCTAGATTTGACAAAACATTAGGAAGGGTGGGGATAATTAATCACATACATATTAATATATATATTATAATATGATATAGAATATAGAGAGAGTTTTTGTTTGTGTTTGTGTGTGAGAGAGAGAACAACACTAAATGTGACCATTATCTTGACACACACACACACACACACACACACACACACACACACACACACACACACACACACACACACACACACACACACACACACACACACACACACACACACACACACACACACACACACACACACACACACACACGCACACACACACAGTTTAACGTAACAATTTATGTATGTCCACACACGGAAAGCATACAGGAACACAAATATTTTAGGTGCCGTAAAGGTTACATTCACAAACTCATGGATATGTCCTCATGATATAAAGGGCAGCAGAGATGACACACTTTGCCAGCCTTGCATGCCTTGTCTTTGGGCGAGCATCCCAAGTTGTCGAAACCCTCTGACAACCAGTCCGTGGGTATTTCCTAGGCTGGATCACCATAGGAAACAAAGTTCTTAGTCTTGCACTGTTGCTTGGTGTTAAAGCACTCTCTGTAGTTGTTCTCATGCATGTGCACACACACACACACACACACACACACACACACACACACACACACACACACACACACACACACACACACACACACACACACACACACACACACACACACACACACACACACACACACACACATACACACTTCCTAAATTTTGGGTCATTTTACCGTGCTCAGGTATTCAGCCATGTATATTATCTTTTTAGTGATAGATAGCATTCCATTTAGCTATGTTTTTTGGTAGTCTCTTTCCAGTCGTCAGGTATAGCTTTCTTTTTGTTTTCTTATAATCTGGTTAAATCCAATGGGTTTACCGCCTGGCATATAGTCCCTGGACCAGCTGACATAGGGGGCATCCCTGTAGGTTTTCTCTATGATTGACCACCTTTATTTTAGGCGGTCCTGAAATGTAATCGCTCTCTTCATTATTTTGATGAGTGGGTACATTAATGAGTGGGTATCGCCCTAATTCTGCTGTGCAATTTACAACAATTTAGACATTTAGCAGACATTTAATCCAGAGCGATTTACATTAGGCACGAACTAAAAGCATGGGGATACATCACATATATAAAATGCATTTATCAAGCATTGCTTGTTGTTTTTCATTCTGTGTGCAGCGTCCACACACACAGAGGTTAGCCCTTGAGATGCAGCTTCTCATTTTAGGGGGGGTCCTTTTACACATACATAGGCCTACATCAATGCATACACGCACGCACGCACACACCAGGCTAGAAGTATCTGGGCCTACCTGAGAAGTGTCTCCATAATCAAATATACATACAGTTTATAGAAGATTTAAACACTCTTAGTTTTCTGATCACAGTGAGTTATTTGTCCAAATTAAAATTAACCAAGTTCTCCAACAGCTGGCATTCTGTCATTGGAAGTTGGGATCAACTCCACCATCATGCTTTCCTTGAACAGGAGTGTGTTTACTGCGTTCAGAAAACATTATATTTATAGCAAAACGGATGACATAACAAAATCATAGTTTATGGTATCACGTCACCAGGAATGTCTACTAAATTGATTGTGAGTATTGTTGTTATTAGAACATAGTTTACAATATTTTAGAAGAAAAATGACAAAGGCAACACTTTGATCTGACTCTAGACAGGTGATGTTTTGAGGTTATTACTAAAAAGGAGTGCACTGCTTTCATCTTAGATATACATTCATGATAGAAAGGCACATGTGTGTTAACTGGTCAGCTCTTTGTCGCATTAAATAATATACACAGTAGTTTGTTATAACTTGTTTTAATCGAGGAGAAAACACAAGTGGCACAAGAGAGAAGAGGGCCTTTGTGTGTTGACTCTACATGGTTCTCATGTGGTGTTTAAGTCCAGCCCCTTCAGAGCGTTCAGCATCAGTCTGTGAGAGTTTACTTGAGAGAAGGAACAGCAATCTACTATCCGAGACAATAATGGCAGAAGTCGCACCAGCACCAGCTCCGTCACCGGCCAAGGCCGCCAAGAAGAAGGCACCACCCCGACCCAAGAACACCGGCCCCAGCGTCGCTGAGCTGGTCGTCAAGGCCGTGTCCGCCTCCAAGGAGCGGAGCGGTGTGTCCCTGGCTGCGGTCAAGAAGGCTCTGGCTGCCGGCGGCTACGATGTTGAGAAGAACAAGTCCCGCGTTAAGATCGCCGTCAAGAGCCTGGTCGCTAAAGGCACCCTGGTCCAGCTCAAAGGCACCGGGGCTTCTGGCTCTTTCAAGATGAACAAGGCAGAAGCGGTGAAGGTAAAGAAACCTATTGCTAAGAAAGCAGTTAAAGCAAAGAAGCCTGCTGCAGCCAAGAAACCCGCAGCAGCTAAGAAGCCCAAGAAGGTGGCAGCAAAGAAGCCCGCAGCCGCCAAGAAATCACCCAAGAAAGCCAAGAAGCCTGCCGCCAAGAAAGTAGCAGCTAAAAGCCCGAAGAAGGCCGCCAAGAGCCCCAAGAAAGTGGCTAAGAAGCCCGCAGCAGCGGGCTTCTTAGCCAGGCTAAGATACTTCATTATGTGCCATGCTGCAAAGCAAATGTACAGAGCAAGCGATTTACATTAAATTTACAAAAAGCATGGCAATACATCACATACATAGAAAGTAGTAAATGCGTAAGCTAAGAACGTAACAGTGGAATATCTATATAATGACACTATAAACTATACGTATACTATACTATAAAGTGCTGTGACTACATACAATGCAATTCTAGTGTTGTCTACATAACACGATATAAGTCCAAGCTCCAGCCAAGAAGGTTGCCAAACCCAAGGCAGCAAAAAAGGCCGCTCCCAAAAAGAAGTAAACTGCCTGCTCCATCTTTATACCCACAAAAGGCTCTTTTAAGAGCCGACCACATTCTTTTATAAGAGTATACTATCCTCACTTTTTACGTCATGGTCACATGTTGGCACTGGAAGCTTATGGCTTTATATTAATACATTTTCGTATACATTTTTTTGAGTGGTGTAAACCACTCCTACAACTGGCTTTTGTGTGCAGAAAAAAATGAGCATGGTTGCTATGTTCAAAATAATTTCTGACGTAATTAAATCACACCCGGGTGAACTGGATGACCGTAGCAACCATGGTCATTTTCTCTGCACAAAAAAAGCCAGTTGTGAAATCACATCCAGGTGTGATTTCATTACGTCAGATCAGAGCTGATCAGGCTATATAATACCTTACCTTATATAATACCTCACATCGGACAAAAACTCCAGCTGAATCAACTTCATGGTCACAAATCATCACATCAGAAGACGAGTCTACCTAGCCAAAGATCTTTAACGTCAGACATTACGTCAGACCACAGCTGATCATGCTATATAAAACCTTACACCACTCAGTTCACACGGGAGTGATTTTTTGCCTTACGAGCAAAAATATGGACCCTTTCTAAAATATTCATTGCTAATATTATGTATTGCAAACATAATATCTGCTGCTGACCTATCTATGATGCTCTCATTGCTCTGATCCAAAACAGTCATCAAGGATGAGAACATAACATCTGTCTATTGTCTAACAGTAGAATATCTGTACAATATAGTCTATATAGTATATTATACATGCTATCGAAATAACATAGTTTAGTCTTTGCATGAATTCGTCGAGGCTAGATTTGACAAAACATTAGGAAGGGTGGGGATAATTAATCACATACATATTAATATATATATTATAATATGATATAGAATATAGAGAGAGTTTTTGTTTGTGTTTGTGTGTGAGAGAGAGAACAACACTAAATGTGACCATTATCTTGACACACACACACACACACACACACACACACACACACACACACACACACACACACACACACACACACACACACACACACACACACACACACACACACACACACACACACACACACACACACACGCACACACACACAGTTTAACGTAACAATTTATGTATGTCCACACACGGAAAGCATACAGGAACACAAATATTTTAGGTGCCGTAAAGGTTACATTCACAAACTCATGGATATGTCCTCATGATATAAAGGGCAGCAGAGATGACACACTTTGCCAGCCTTGCATGCCTTGTCTTTGGGCGAGCATCCCAAGTTGTCGAAACCCTCTGACAACCAGTCCGTGGGTATTTCCTAGGCTGGATCACCATAGGAAACAAAGTTCTTAGTCTTGCACTGTTGCTTGGTGTTAAAGCACTCTCTGTAGTTGTTCTCATGCATGTGCACACACACACACACACACACACACACACACACACACACACACACACACACACACACACACACACACACACACACACACACACACACACACACACACACACACACACACACACACACACACACACACACATACACACTTCCTAAATTTTGGGTCATTTTACCGTGCTCAGGTATTCAGCCATGTATATTATCTTTTTAGTGATAGATAGCATTCCATTTAGCTATGTTTTTTGGTAGTCTCTTTCCAGTCGTCAGGTATAGCTTTCTTTTTGTTTTCTTATAATCTGGTTAAATCCAATGGGTTTACCGCCTGGCATATAGTCCCTGGACCAGCTGACATAGGGGGCATCCCTGTAGGTTTTCTCTATGATTGACCACCTTTATTTTAGGCGGTCCTGAAATGTAATCGCTCTCTTCATTATTTTGATGAGTGGGTACATTAATGAGTGGGTATCGCCCTAATTCTGCTGTGCAATTTACAACAATTTAGACATTTAGCAGACATTTAATCCAGAGCGATTTACATTAGGCACGAACTAAAAGCATGGGGATACATCACATATATAAAATGCATTTATCAAGCATTGCTTGTTGTTTTTCATTCTGTGTGCAGCGTCCACACACACAGAGGTTAGCCCTTGAGATGCAGCTTCTCATTTTAGGGGGGGTCCTTTTACACATACATAGGCCTACATCAATGCATACACGCACGCACGCACACACACACACACACACACACACACACACACACACACACACACACACACACACACACACACACACACACACACACACACACACACACACACACACACACACACACACACACACACTCATTTGTTCATATCACGCTGACCCATTCGTTTTGGGATATGTATCCCGGTGGTAATCATTAAAATTTCTTTAAGGTCCCATGAGTTATGTTTATTGGACTTTAGATAACCTTTGAACTCAGTACGGGGCATCAAATGGGAGATTGGACTAACTTTTATTGCAGATTAACTCCTGGTGACTGGATTCAGGAGTTGTGCAGCTGTACAATGACAGCGTCCTGCTATGTTTTTATCAAGCATTGCTTGTTGTTTTTCATTCTGTGTGCAGCGTCCACACACACAGAGGTTAGCCCTTGAGATGCAGCTTCTCATTTTAGGGGGGGTCCTTTTACACATACATAGGCCTACATCAATGCATACACGCACGCACGCACACACACACACACACACACACACACACACACACACACACACACACACACACACACACACACACACACACACACACACACACACACACACACACACACACACACACACACACACACACACACACACACACACACTCATTTGTTCATATCACGCTGACCCATTCGTTTTGGGATATGTATCCCGGTGGTAATCATTAAAATTTCTTTAAGGTCCCATGAGTTATGTTTATTGGACTTTAGATAACCTTTGAACTCAGTACGGGGCATCAAATGGGAGATTGGACTAACTTTTATTGCAGATTAACTCCTGGTGACTGGATTCAGGAGTTGTGCAGCTGTACAATGACAGCGTCCTGCTATGTTTTCTGCAATGTCCTGTAAACGCTTGTGTATTTATTACTCTGATAACAATTCTTACAATAAATTCTGATCCCCTCCCCTAGTAAAACATGCTCAACCTGCGCTTTGAGAAGCCACTGATACTAGACATGTCTATTAGATTTAAACCAAAACTCTAGACTTGCTTGGTACAGAAGAGTCTCATTCCGCACCCATTCCAGGACGATGAAGTGTGAACAACTGCTGGTTTTGGTGTGAAGCATCTTGTTGAGTTCAATACAATGAAACAATGCCTCCCCTTTCTATGTATGTGATGTATTGCCATGCTTTTTGTAAATTTAATGTAAATCGCTCTGGATTAAGAGTGTCTGCTAAACGCATACATTGTAATTGTAATTGTAATAGAAATGTGTGAAATGGCACTAGGGAAGAAGTATGCCGAATACTTTATGCAGAGTACAATGAGTACATTTGCTTTGCAGCATGGCACATAATGAAGTATGTTAGCCTGGCTAATAAGCCAGACTAATATCACACAACACTGGCAGGCTTTTCTTTTTTTTGCCAACGGCTGATTCGGTCTGGTTTATTAACCAGGCTAGAAGTATCTGGGCCTACCTGAGAAGTGTCTCCATAATCAAATATACATACAGTTTATAGAAGATTTAAACACTCTTAGTTTTCTGATCACAGTGAGTTATTTGTCCAAATTAAAATTAACCAAGTTCTCCAACAGCTGGCATTCTGTCATTGGAAGTTGGGATCAACTCCACCATCATGCTTTCCTTGAACAGGAGTGTGTTTACTGCGTTCAGAAAACATTATATTTATAGCAAAACGGATGACATAACAAAATCATAGTTTATGGTATCACGTCACCAGGAATGTCTACTAAATTGATTGTGAGTATTGTTGTTATTAGAACATAGTTTACAATATTTTAGAAGAAAAATGACAAAGGCAACACTTTGATCTGACTCTAGACAGGTGATGTTTTGAGGTTATTACTAAAAAGGAGTGCACTGCTTTCATCTTAGATATACATTCATGATAGAAAGGCACATGTGTGTTAACTGGTCAGCTCTTTGTCGCATTAAATAATATACACAGTAGTTTGTTATAACTTGTTTTAATCGAGGAGAAAACACAAGTGGCACAAGAGAGAAGAGGGCCTTTGTGTGTTGACTCTACATGGTTCTCATGTGGTGTTTAAGTCCAGCCCCTTCAGAGCGTTCAGCATCAGTCTGTGAGAGTTTACTTGAGAGAAGGAACAGCAATCTACTATCCGAGACAATAATGGCAGAAGTCGCACCAGCACCAGCTCCGTCACCGGCCAAGGCCGCCAAGAAGAAGGCACCACCCCGACCCAAGAACACCGGCCCCAGCGTCGCTGAGCTGGTCGTCAAGGCCGTGTCCGCCTCCAAGGAGCGGAGCGGTGTGTCCCTGGCTGCGGTCAAGAAGGCTCTGGCTGCCGGCGGCTACGATGTTGAGAAGAACAAGTCCCGCGTTAAGATCGCCGTCAAGAGCCTGGTCGCTAAAGGCACCCTGGTCCAGCTCAAAGGCACCGGGGCTTCTGGCTCTTTCAAGATGAACAAGGCAGAAGCGGTGAAGGTAAAGAAACCTATTGCTAAGAAAGCAGTTAAAGCAAAGAAGCCTGCTGCAGCCAAGAAACCCGCAGCAGCTAAGAAGCCCAAGAAGGTGGCAGCAAAGAAGCCCGCAGCCGCCAAGAAATCACCCAAGAAAGCCAAGAAGCCTGCCGCCAAGAAAGTAGCAGCTAAAAGCCCGAAGAAGGCCGCCAAGAGCCCCAAGAAAGTGGCTAAGAAGCCCGCAGCAGCGGGCTTCTTAGCCAGGCTAAGATACTTCATTATGTGCCATGCTGCAAAGCAAATGTACAGAGCAAGCGATTTACATTAAATTTACAAAAAGCATGGCAATACATCACATACATAGAAAGTAGTAAATGCGTAAGCTAAGAACGTAACAGTGGAATATCTATATAATGACACTATAAACTATACGTATACTATACTATAAAGTGCTGTGACTACATACAATGCAATTCTAGTGTTGTCTACATAACACGATATAAGTCCAAGCTCCAGCCAAGAAGGTTGCCAAACCCAAGGCAGCAAAAAAGGCCGCTCCCAAAAAGAAGTAAACTGCCTGCTCCATCTTTATACCCACAAAAGGCTCTTTTAAGAGCCGACCACATTATTTTATAAGAGTATACTATCCTCACTTTTTACGTCATGGTCACATGTTGGCACTGGAAGCTTATGGCTTTATATTAATACATTTTCGTATAATTTTTTTTTTGCCTTATGACTCCTTTTGTTCTAAATAACACTATGAGGGGGGGCACGCTATGAAAGGCAAAGCCATTTTATTAATCACGTAATCAAATCAATACATTCAGTTAGAACATTTTGCAAATCCCCCCCACCCCTAATACATATTGACATCAATATTTTTGAAGCCATCAATCAATGGGCCATTTGCTTCTAATGAAAAGCATGTACACCCAGGTTGGTGTTTTTCTATATACTGTAGAAGAGTGATAAACACATCTTAGGTGACATTGCGTGAAGACTATTAGTTGTGTGGCCCAATGTTCTGCATGACTCCTTTTGTTCTAAATAACACTATGAGGGGGGGCACGCTACTATGAAAGGCAAAGCCATTTTATTTCAACAAGTCAATTAAATGTGCTTTACACAGAACATCAAGCAATGGTGTTCCAAAACTATGGAATGCACTTCCCATTACAATCAGAACTGCAGCCTCACTCCCAATATTCCGCTATAGTCTGAAAACCCACCTTTTCAGACTCCTCATGGCCCGTAGCACTTACACTACCCCCTTAGATAGCACTTTATGTAGACTTATAGATTGGTTGGATAGGGGCGGGCATATATGTTTACCGTCTAAAGGTGATCATCTCGTTTTTATTTGTACTTTATTATCACGGCCAGGGCACGCAACACATTGATTATTATTGTATCAAGGGTCGCTTGTTATTTTTGAGAGAGAGAGAGAGAGAGAGAGAGAGAGAGAGAGAGAGAGAGAGAGAGAGAGAGAGAGAGAGAGAGAGAGAGAGAGAGAGAGAGAGACATTCCCACTCCCCCTCCCCCTCTCTCTCTAACACACACACACACACACACACACACACACACACACACACACACACACACACACACACACACACACACACACACACACACACACACACACACAGTTTAACGTAACAATTTATGTATGTCCACACACGGAAAGCATACAGGAACACAAATATTTTAGGTGCCGTAAAGGTTACATTCACAAACTCATGGATATGTCCTCATGATATAAAGGGCAGCAGAGATGACACACTTTGCCAGCCTTGCATGCCTTGTCTTTGGGCGAGCATCCCAAGTTGTCGAAACCCTCTGACAACCAGTCCGTGGGTATTTCCTAGGCTGGATCACCATAGGAAACAAAGTTCTTAGTCTTGCACTGTTGCTTGGTGTTAAAGCACTCTCTGTAGTTGTTCTCATGCATGTGCACACACACACACACACACACACACAAACACACACACACACACACACACACACACACACACACACACACACACACACACACACACACACACACACACACACACACACACACACACACACATACACACTTCCTAAATTTTGGGTCATTTTACCGTGCTCAGGTATTCAGCCATGTATATTATCTTTTTAGTGATAGATAGCATTCCATTTAGCTATGTTTTTTGGTAGTCTCTTTCCAGTCGTCAGGTATAGCTTTCTTTTTGTTTTCTTATAATCTGGTTAAATCCAATGGGTTTACCGCCTGGCATATAGTCCCTGGACCAGCTGACATAGGGGGCATCCCTGTAGGTTTTCTCTATGATTGACCACCTTTATTTTAGGCGGTCCTGAAATGTAATCGCTCTCTTCATTATTTTGATGAGTGGGTATATTAATGAGTGGGTATCGCCCTAATTCTGCTGTGCAATTTACAACAATTTAGACATTTAGCAGACATTTAATCCAGAGCGATTTACATTAGGCAAGAACTAAAAGCATGGGGATACATCACATATATAAAATGCATTTATCAAGCATTGCTTGTTGTTTTTCATTCTGTGTGCAGCGTCCACACACACAGAGGTTAGCCCTTGAGATGCAGCTTCTCATTTTAGGGGGGGTCCTTTTACACATACATAGGCCTACATCAATGCATACACGCACGCACACGCACACACACACACACACACACACACACACACACACACACACACACACACACACACACACACACACACACACACACACACACACACACACACACACACACACACACACTCATTTGTTCATATCACGCTGACCCATTCGTTTTGGGATATGTAATCCGGTGGTAATCATTTAAAAAATAAATTTCTTTAAGGTCCCATGAGTTATGTTTATTGGACTTTAGATAACCTTTGAACTCAGTACGGGGCATCAAATGGGAGATTGGACTAACTTTTATTGCAGATTAACTCCTGGTGACTGGATTCAGGAGTTGTGCAGCTGTACAATGACAGCGTCCTGCTATGTTTTCTGCAATGTCCTGTAAACGCTTGTGTATTTATTACTCTGATAACAATTCTTACAATAAATTCTGATCCCCTCCCCTAGTAAAACATGCTCAACCTGCGCTTTGAGAAGCCACTGATACTAGACATGTCTATTAGATTTAAACCAAAACTCTAGACTTGCTTGGTACAGAAGAGTCTCATTCCGCACCCATTCCAGGACGATGAAGTGTGAACAACTGCTGGTTTTGGTGTGAAGCATCTTGTTGAGTTCAATACAATGAAACAATGCCTCCCCTTTCTATGTATGTGATGTATTGCCATGCTTTTTGTAAATTTAATGTAAATCGCTCTGGATTAAGAGTGTCTGCTAAACGCATACATTGTAATTGTAATTGTAATAGAAATGTGTGAAATGGCACTAGGGAAGAAGTATGCCTATATATATTTGTATTTTATGCAGAGTACAATGAGTACATTTGCTTTGCAGCATGGCACATAATGAAGTATGTTAGCCTGGCTAATAAGCCAGACTAATATCACACAACACTGGCAGGCTTTTCTTTTTTTTGCCAACGGCTGATTCGGTCTGGTTTATTAACCAGGCTAGAAGTATCTGGGCCTACCTGAGAAGTGTCTCCATAATCAAATATACATACAGTTTATAGAAGATTTAAACACTCTTAGTTTTCTGATCACAGTGAGTTATTTGTCCAAATTAAAATTAACCAAGTTCTCCAACAGCTGGCATTCTGTCATTGGAAGTTGGGATCAACTCCACCATCATGCTTTCCTTGAACAGGAGTGTGTTTACTGCGTTCAGAAAACATTATATTTATAGCAAAACGGATGACATAACAAAATCATAGTTTATGGTATCACGTCACCAGGAATGTCTACTAAATTGATTGTGAGTATTGTTGTTATTAGAACATAGTTTACAATATTTTAGAAGAAAAATGACAAAGGCAACACTTTGATCTGACTCTAGACAGGTGATGTTTTGAGGTTATTACTAAAAAGGAGTGCACTGCTTTCATCTTAGATATACATTCATGATAGAAAGGCACATGTGTGTTAACTGGTCAGCTCTTTGTCGCATTAAATAATATACACAGTAGTTTGTTATAACTTGTTTTAATCGAGGAGAAAACACAAGTGGCACAAGAGAGAAGAGGGCCTTTGTGTGTTGACTCTACATGGTTCTCATGTGGTGTTTAAGTCCAGCCCCTTCAGAGCGTTCAGCATCAGTCTGTGAGAGTTTACTTGAGAGAAGGAACAGCAATCTACTATCCGAGACAATAATGGCAGAAGTCGCACCAGCACCAGCTCCGTCACCGGCCAAGGCCGCCAAGAAGAAGGCACCACCCCGACCCAAGAACACCGGCCCCAGCGTCGCTGAGCTGGTCGTCAAGGCCGTGTCCGCCTCCAAGGAGCGGAGCGGTGTGTCCCTGGCTGCGGTCAAGAAGGCTCTGGCTGCCGGCGGCTACGATGTTGAGAAGAACAAGTCCCGCGTTAAGATCGCCGTCAAGAGCCTGGTCGCTAAAGGCACCCTGGTCCAGCTCAAAGGCACCGGGGCTTCTGGCTCTTTCAAGATGAACAAGGCAGAAGCGGTGAAGGTAAAGAAACCTATTGCTAAGAAAGCAGTTAAAGCAAAGAAGCCTGCTGCAGCCAAGAAACCCGCAGCAGCTAAGAAGCCCAAGAAGGTGGCAGCAAAGAAGCCCGCAGCCGCCAAGAAATCACCCAAGAAAGCCAAGAAGCCTGCCGCCAAGAAAGTAGCAGCTAAAAGCCCGAAGAAGGCCGCCAAGAGCCCCAAGAAAGTGGCTAAGAAGCCCGCAGCAGCGGGCTTCTTAGCCAGGCTAAGATACTTCATTATGTGCCATGCTGCAAAGCAAATGTACAGAGCAAGCGATTTACATTAAATTTACAAAAAGCATGGCAATACATCACATACATAGAAAGTAGTAAATGCGTAAGCTAAGAACGTAACAGTGGAATATCTATATAATGACACTATAAACTATACGTATACTATACTATAAAGTGCTGTGACTACATACAATGCAATTCTAGTGTTGTCTACATAACACGATATAAGTCCAAGCTCCAGCCAAGAAGGTTGCCAAACCCAAGGCAGCAAAAAAGGCCGCTCCCAAAAAGAAGTAAACTGCCTGCTCCATCTTTATACCCACAAAAGGCTCTTTTAAGAGCCGACCACATTATTTTATAAGAGTATACTATCCTCACTTTTTACGTCATGGTCACATGTTGGCACTGGAAGCTTATGGCTTTATATTAATACATTTTCGTATAATTTTGTTTTGCCTTATGACTCCTTTTGTTCTAAATAACACTATGAGGGGGGGGCACGCTATGAAAGGCAAAGCCATTTTATTAATCACGTAATCAAATCAATACATTCAGTTAGAACATTTTGCAAATCCCCCCCACCCCTAATACATATTGACATCAATATTTTTGAAGCCATCAATCAATGGGCCATTTGCTTCTAATGAAAAGCATGTACACCCAGGTTGTTGTTTTTCTATACTGTAGAAGAGTGATAAACACATCTTAGGTGACATTGCGTGAAGACTATTAGTTGTGTGGCCCAATGTTCTGCATGACTCCTTTTGTTCTAAATAACACTATGAGGGGGGGCACGCTACTATGAAAGGCAAAGCCATTTTATTTCAACAAGTCAATTAAATGTGCTTTACACAGAACATCAAGCAATGGTGTTCCAAAACTATGGAATGCACTTCCCATTACAATCAGAACTGCAGCCTCACTCCCAATATTCCGCTATAGTCTGAAAACCCACCTTTTCAGACTCCATCATGGCCCGTAGCACTTACACTACCCCCTTAGATAGCACTTTATGTAGACTTATAGATTGGTTGGATAGGGGCGGGCATATATGTTTACCGTCTAAAGGTGATCATCTCGTTTTTATTTGTACTTTATTATCACGGCCAGGGCACGCAACACATTGATTATTATTGTATCAAGGGTCGCTTGTTATTTTTGAGAGAGAGAGAGAGAGAGAGAGAGAGAGAGAGAGAGAGAGAGAGAGAGAGAGACATTCCCACTCCCCCTCCCCCTCTCTCTCTAACACACACACACACACACACACACACACACACACACACACACACACACACACACACACACACACACACACACACACACACACACACACACACACACACACACACACACACACACACAGTTTAACGTAACAATTTATGTATGTCCACACACGGAAAGCATACAGGAACACAAATATTTTAGGTGCCGTAAAGGTTACATTCACAAACTCATGGATATGTCCTCATGATATAAAGGGCAGCAGAGATGACACACTTTGCCAGCCTTGCATGCCTTGTCTTTGGGCGAGCATCCCAAGTTGTCGAAACCCTCTGACAACCAGTCCGTGGGTATTTCCTAGGCTGGATCACCATAGGAAACAAAGTTCTTAGTCTTGCACTGTTGCTTGGTGTTAAAGCACTCTCTGTAGTTGTTCTCATGCATGTGCACACACACACACACACACACACACAAACACACACACACACACACACACACACACACACACACACACACACACACACACACACACACACACACACACACACATACACACTTCCTAAATTTTGGGTCATTTTACCGTGCTCAGGTATTCAGCCATGTATATTATCTTTTTAGTGATAGATAGCATTCCATTTAGCTATGTTTTTTGGTAGTCTCTTTCCAGTCGTCAGGTATAGCTTTCTTTTTGTTTTCTTATAATCTGGTTAAATCCAATGGGTTTACCGCCTGGCATATAGTCCCTGGACCAGCTGACATAGGGGGCATCCCTGTAGGTTTTCTCTATGATTGACCACCTTTATTTTAGGCGGTCCTGAAATGTAATCGCTCTCTTCATTATTTTGATGAGTGGGTATATTAATGAGTGGGTATCGCCCTAATTCTGCTGTGCAATTTACAACAATTTAGACATTTAGCAGACATTTAATCCAGAGCGATTTACATTAGGCAAGAACTAAAAGCATGGGGATACATCACATATATAAAATGCATTTATCAAGCATTGCTTGTTGTTTTTCATTCTGTGTGCAGCGTCCACACACACAGAGGTTAGCCCTTGAGATGCAGCTTCTCATTTTAGGGGGGGTCCTTTTACACATACATAGGCCTACATCAATGCATACACGCACGCACACGCACACACACACACACACACACACACACACACACACACACACACACACACACACACACACACACACACACACACACACACACACACACACACACACACACACACTCATTTGTTCATATCACGCTGACCCATTCGTTTTGGGATATGTAATCCGGTGGTAATCATTTAAAAAATAAATTTCTTTAAGGTCCCATGAGTTATGTTTATTGGACTTTAGATAACCTTTGAACTCAGTACGGGGCATCAAATGGGAGATTGGACTAACTTTTATTGCAGATTAACTCCTGGTGACTGGATTCAGGAGTTGTGCAGCTGTACAATGACAGCGTCCTGCTATGTTTTCTGCAATGTCCTGTAAACGCTTGTGTATTTATTACTCTGATAACAATTCTTACAATAAATTCTGATCCCCTCCCCTAGTAAAACATGCTCAACCTGCGCTTTGAGAAGCCACTGATACTAGACATGTCTATTAGATTTAAACCAAAACTCTAGACTTGCTTGGTACAGAAGAGTCTCATTCCGCACCCATTCCAGGACGATGAAGTGTGAACAACTGCTGGTTTTGGTGTGAAGCATCTTGTTGAGTTCAATACAATGAAACAATGCCTCCCCTTTCTATGTATGTGATGTATTGCCATGCTTTTTGTAAATTTAATGTAAATCGCTCTGGATTAAGAGTGTCTGCTAAACGCATACATTGTAATTGTAATTGTAATAGAAATGTGTGAAATGGCACTAGGGAAGAAGTATGCCTATATATATTTGTATTTTATGCAGAGTACAATGAGTACATTTGCTTTGCAGCATGGCACATAATGAAGTATGTTAGCCTGGCTAATAAGCCAGACTAATATCACACAACACTGGCAGGCTTTTCTTTTTTTTGCCAACGGCTGATTCGGTCTGGTTTATTAACCAGGCTAGAAGTATCTGGGCCTACCTGAGAAGTGTCTCCATAATCAAATATACATACAGTTTATAGAAGATTTAAACACTCTTAGTTTTCTGATCACAGTGAGTTATTTGTCCAAATTAAAATTAACCAAGTTCTCCAACAGCTGGCATTCTGTCATTGGAAGTTGGGATCAACTCCACCATCATGCTTTCCTTGAACAGGAGTGTGTTTACTGCGTTCAGAAAACATTATATTTATAGCAAAACGGATGACATAACAAAATCATAGTTTATGGTATCACGTCACCAGGAATGTCTACTAAATTGATTGTGAGTATTGTTGTTATTAGAACATAGTTTACAATATTTTAGAAGAAAAATGACAAAGGCAACACTTTGATCTGACTCTAGACAGGTGATGTTTTGAGGTTATTACTAAAAAGGAGTGCACTGCTTTCATCTTAGATATACATTGATGATAGAAAGGCACATGTGTGTTAACTGGTCAGCTCTTTGTCGCATTAAATAATATACACAGTAGTTTGTTATAACTTGTTTTAATCGAGGAGAAAACACAAGTGGCACAAGAGAGAAGAGGGCCTTTGTGTGTTGACTCTACATGGTTCTCATGTGGTGTTTAAGTCCAGCCCCTTCAGAGCGTTCAGCATCAGTCTGTGAGAGTTTACTTGAGAGAAGGAACAGCAATCTACTATCCGAGACAATAATGGCAGAAGTCGCACCAGCACCAGCTCCGTCACCGGCCAAGGCCGCCAAGAAGAAGGCACCACCCCGACCCAAGAACACCGGCCCCAGCGTCGCTGAGCTGGTCGTCAAGGCCGTGTCCGCCTCCAAGGAGCGGAGCGGTGTGTCCCTGGCTGCGGTCAAGAAGGCTCTGGCTGCCGGCGGCTACGATGTTGAGAAGAACAAGTACCGCGTTAAGATCGCCGTCAAGAGCCTGGTCGCTAAAGGCACCCTGGTCCAGCTCAAAGGCACCGGGGCTTCTGGCTCTTTCAAGATGAACAAGGCAGAAGCGGTGAAGGTAAAGAAACCTATTGCTAAGAAAGCAGTTAAAGCAAAGAAGCCTGCTGCAGCCAAGAAACCCGCAGCAGCTAAGAAGCCCAAGAAGGTGGCAGCAAAGAAGCCCGCAGCCGCCAAGAAATCACCCAAGAAAGCCAAGAAGCCTGCCGCCAAGAAAGTAGCAGCTAAAAGCCCGAAGAAGGCCGCCAAGAGCCCCAAGAAAGTGGCTAAGAAGCCCGCAGCAGCGGGCTTCTTAGCCAGGCTAAGATACTTCATTATGTGCCATGCTGCAAAGCAAATGTACAGAGCGAGCGATTTACATTAAATTTACAAAAAGCATGGCAATACATCACATACATAGAAAGTAGTAAATGTGTAAGCTAAGAACGTAACAGTGGAATATCTATATAATGACACTATAAACTATACGTATACTATACTATAAAGTGCTGTGACTACATACAATGCAATTCTAGTGTTGTCTACATAACACGATATAAGTCCAAGCTCCAGCCAAGAAGGTTGCCAAACCCAAGGCAGCAAAAAAGGCCGCTCCCAAAAATAAGTAAACTGCCTGCTCCATCTTTATACCCACAAAAGGCTCTTTTAAGAGCCGACCACATTATTTTATAAGAGTATACTATCCTCACTTTTTACGTCATGGTCACATGTTGGCACTGGAAGCTTATGGCTTTATATTAATACATTTTCGTATACATTTTTTTTGCCTTACGAGCAAAAATATGGACCCTTTCTAAAATATTCATTGCTAATATTATGTATTGCAAACATAATTTCTGCTGCTGACCTATCTATGATGCTCTCATTGCTCTGATCCAAAACAGTACAACACAATATTCAATGCATGGCATTACATTACATCAGATAATGAATACATGTCATCAGATTAATACATCAAAGTTACTCACGTAATCAAATCAATACATTCAGTTAGAACATTTTGCAAATCCCCCCCACCCCTAATAAATATTAACATCAATATTTGTGAAGCCATCAATCACTGTTTTGCTATGGCCATGACCACTGTTTTGTTCGAAATAGCATTTCAATTGAGTAGTGCCATTACAAATGTAATAGCAAAACAACTAAAGAGGAAAACAGTAACACGTCCACCTCATCAAATTAAAATTGTCAAGTTAGACATGTATTACCATGTGTTGTGCCTATATCTCACAACTTCATCAAATGCATAGAAATAGTCATCAAGGATGAGAACATAACATCTGTCTATTGTCTAACAGTAGAATATCTGTACAATATAGTCTATATAGTATATTATACATGCTATCGAAATAACATAGTTTAGTCTTTGCATGAATTCGTCGAGGCTAGATTTGACAAAACATTAGGAAGGGTGGGGATAATTAATCACATACATATTAATATATATATTATAATATGATATAGAATATAGAGAGAGTTTTTGTTTGTGTTTGTGTGTGAGAGAGAGAACAACACTAAATGTGACCATTATCTTGACACACACACACACACACACACACACACACACACACACACACACACACACACACACACACACACACACACACACACACACACACACACACACACACACCATGGACACTTTAATTAATACTGTACATTTTGATCATTTGCATATTGTATTGTGTAAGTTAATGTTCTATTTGTATGTTTGATATTGTTTTCTGATATATTTTTATTTATTTTATTTTTTGCTGCATTGTATGCTTTGGCAATACTGTAGTTACTACATTCATGCCAATAAAGCTAATTAAATTGAATTGAATTGAGAGAGAGAGTGGTGGGGGGCGGGGTTAGTAACAACCACGCAGCTCGCTCTGCCTGTCGGGGTTAGTAACGCCCACGCAGCTCGCTCTGCCTGTCCTCCCTTACGTCCTCCGAACACACATAAAAGAGCAAGTCTCTGAGCTCTCAAAACACTCAGTTTTCTATCTCTAACTACAGCTGAACTCAAAATGTCAGGAAGAGGCAAGGGAGGAAATGTTGGGGAGGGTATGTTGACTGAAAGCAGAAAACGGCAGCGTGGTGCTGATGAGGAGGATGGCCAACTGGTGCCCCAAGCTAAGCGGCCGAGCGGAGCTCATCCTCTCTGCCCTGAGCCAGGCCGCGATGCCTGGGACTCCGAGTCATCTAACACTAGCGAGAGCAGTGGAATCCACGGTCCAGACGATGTGGTTTGGAGCTGCAGCAGTCAGTGTGCTGTGGACGGTGTTGGAGGCCACAGTGCTCCTGGACCCTGCAGTCCGCTAGCCCACTCTTTGGAGTGGGCTAGCGTAACAATTTATGTATGTCCACACACGGAAAGCATACAGGAACACAAATATTTTAGGTGCCGTAAAGGTTACATTCACAAACTCATGGATATGTCCTCATGATATAAAGGGCAGCAGAGATGACACACTTTGCCAGCCTTGCATGCCTTGTCTTTGGGCGAGCATCCCAAGTTGTCGAAACCCTCTGACAACCAGTCCGTGGGTATTTCCTAGGCTGGATCACCATAGGAAACAAAGTTCTTAGTCTTGCACTGTTGCTTGGTGTTAAAGCACTCTCTGTAGTTGTTCTCATGCATGTGCACACACACACACACACACACACACACACACACACACACACACACACACACACACACACACACACACACACACACACACACACACACACACACATACACACTTCCTAAATTTTGGGTCATTTTACCGTGCTCAGGTATTCAGCCATGTATATTATCTTTTTAGTGATATATAGCATTCCATTTAGCTATGTTTTTTGGTAGTCTCTTTCCAGTCGTCAGGTATAGCTTTCTTTTTGTTTTCTTATAATCTGGTTAAATCCAATGGGTTTACCGCCTGGCATATAGTCCCTGGACCAGCTGACATAGGGGGCATCCCTGTAGGTTTTCTCTATGATTGACCACCTTTATTTTAGGCGGTCCTGAAATGTAATCGCTCTCTTCATTATTTTGATGAGTGGGTATTAATGAGTGGGTATCGCCCTAATTCTGCTGTGCAATTTACAACAATTTAGACATTTAGCAGACATTTAATCCAGAGCGATTTACATTAGGCAAGAACTAAAAGCATGGGGATACATCACATATATAAAATGCATTTATCAAGCATTGCTTGTTGTTTTTCATTCTGTGTGCAGCGTCCACACACACAGAGGTTAGCCCTTGAGATGCAGCTTCTCATTTTAGGGGGGGTCCTTTTACACATACATAGGCCTACATCAATGCATACACGCACGCACGCACACACACACACACACACACACACACACACACACACACACACACACACACACACACACACACACACACACACACACACACACACACACACACACACACACACACACACACACACACTCATTTGTTCATATCACGCTGACCCATTCGTTTTGGGATATGTATCCCGGTGGTAATCATTAAAAAAATAAATTTCTTTAAGGTCCCATGAGTTATGTTTATTGGACTTTAGATAACCTTTGAACTCAGTACGGGGCATCAAATGGGAGATTGGACTAACTTTTATTGCAGATTAACTCCTGGTGACTGGATTCAGGAGTTGTGCAGCTGTACAATGACAGCGTCCTGCTATGTTTTCTGCAATGTCCTGTAAACGCTTGTGTATTTATTACTCTGATAACAATTCTTACAATAAATTCTGATCCCCTCCCCTAGTAAAACATGCTCAACCTGCGCTTTGAGAAGCCACTGATACTAGACATGTAGATTAGATTTAAACCAAAACTCTAGACTTGCTTGGTACAGAAGAGTCTCATTCCGCACCCATTCCAGGACGATGAAGTGTGAACAACTGCTGGTTTTGGTGTGAAGCATCTTGTTGAGTTCAATACAATGAAACAATGCCTCCCCTTTCTATGTATGTGATGTATTGCCATGCTTTTTGTAAATTTAATGTAAATCGCTCTGGATTAAGAGTGTCTGCTAAACGCATACATTGTAATTGTAATTGTAATAGAAATGTGTGAAATGGCACTAGGGAAGAAGTATGCCTATATATATTTGTATTTTATGCAGAGTACAATGAGTACATTTGCTTTGCAGCATGGCACATAATGAAGTATGTTAGCCTGGCTAATAAGCCAGACTAATATCACACAACACTGGCAGGCTTTTCTTTTTTTTTGCCAACGGCTGATTCGGTCTGGTTTATTAACCAGGCTAGAAGTATCTGGGCCTACCTGAGAAGTGTCTCCATAATCAAATATACATACAGTTTATAGAAGATTTAAACACTCTTAGTTTTCTGATCACAGTGAGTTATTTGTCCAAATTTATGGTATCACGTCACCAGGAATGTCTACTAAATTGATTGTGAGTATTGTTGTTATTAGAACATAGTTTACAATATTTTAGAAGAAAAATGACAAAGGCAACACTTTGATCTGACTCTAGACAGGTGATGTTTTGAGGTTATTACTAAAAAGGAGTGCACTGCTTTCATCTTAGATATACATTCATGATAGAAAGGCACATGTGTGTTAACTGGTCAGCTCTTTGTCGCATTAAATAATATACACAGTAGTTTGTTATAACTTGTTTTAATCGAGGAGAAAACACAAGTGGCACAAGAGAGAAGAGGGCCTTTGTGTGTTGACTCTACATGGTTCTCATGTGGTGTTTAAGTCCAGCCCCTTCAGAGCGTTCAGCATCAGTCTGTGAGAGTTTACTTGAGAGAAGGAACAGCAATCTACTATCCGAGACAATAATGGCAGAAGTCGCACCAGCACCAGCTCCGTCACCGGCCAAGGCCGCCAAGAAGAAGGCACCACCCCGACCCAAGAACACCGGCCCCAGCGTCGCTGAGCTGGTCGTCAAGGCCGTGTCCGCCTCCAAGGAGCGGAGCGGTGTGTCCCTGGCTGCGGTCAAGAAGGCTCTGGCTGCCGGCGGCTACGATGTTGAGAAGAACAAGTCCCGCGTTAAGATCTCCGTCAAGAGCCTGGTCGCTAAAGGCACCCTGGTCCAGGTGCAGCGCAGCAAGCATAAGATGCATAAGATGGCCATGAACTTCTTCAAGTCGTCTGCCGGGCCTAACCGGTGTGGTGGTGTGGTGACCGTGGAGTCTCCTCTCTGCCCGCGTCTCCCCGTGGAACGTGTCTCCACAGAGCGGCCCGGTTCCATCCTGGACCGTGATGACAAACTGCACTGTTTCTCTCCAGAGAAACAGCTCTCCCCGCCCGGCTCAAAGCGCGCCGTCGGGTGGTATGTGTGTCCAGAGGAGATGCCCGGCCCGGAGCGGATCGATTACCTGCTGAAAAAAATGGACGAGGACCGTGTTTCTCCATATACATTTTCGATATTGCATTAGTTTTATTCAAAGGTCTGTTAGTTTTTGGTTAAATCAAAAAGTTAAATCAAAAAGTAAACTGCCTGCTCCATCTTTATACCCACAAAAGGCTCTTTTAAGAGCCGACCACATTATTTTATAAGAGTATACTATCCTCACTTTTTACGTCATGGTCACATGTTGGCACTGGAAGCTTATGGCTTTATATTAATACATTTTCGTATAATTTTTTTTTGCCTTATGACTCCTTTTGTTCTAAATAACACTATGAGGGGGGGCACGCTATGAAAGGCAAAGCCATTTTATTAATCACGTAATCAAATCAATACATTCAGTTAGAACATTTTGCAAATCCCCCCCACCCCTAATACATATTGACATCAATATTTTTGAAGCCATCAATCAATGGGCCATTTGCTTCTAATGAAAAGCATGTACACCCAGGTTGTTGTTTTTCTATACTGTAGAAGAGTGATAAACACATCTTAGGTGACATTGCGTGAAGACTATTAGTTGTGTGGCCCAATGTTCTGCATGACTCCTTTTGTTCTAAATAACACTATGAGGGGGGGCACGCTACTATGAAAGGCAAAGCCATTTTATTTCAACAAGTCAATTAAATGTGCTTTACACAGAACATCAAGCAATGGTGTTCCAAAACTATGGAATGCACTTCCCATTACAATCAGAACTGCAGCCTCACTCCCAATATTCCGCTATAGTCTGAAAACCCACCTTTTCAGACTCCATCATGGCCCGTAGCACTTACACTACCCCCTTAGATAGCACTTTATGTAGACTTATAGATTGGTTGGATAGGGGCGGGCATATATGTTTACCGTCTAAAGGTGATCATCTCGTTTTTATTTGTACTTTATTATCACGGCCAGGGCACGCAACACATTGATTATTATTGTATCAAGGGTCGCTTGTTATTTTTGAGAGAGAGAGAGAGAGAGAGAGAGAGAGAGAGAGAGAGGGAGAGAGAGAGAGAGAGAGAGAGAGAGAGACATTCCCACTCCCCCTCCCCCTCTCTCTAACACACACACACACACACACACACACACACACACACACACACACACACACACACACACACACACACACACACACACACACACACACACACACACACACACACACACACACACACACACACACACACACAGTTTAACGTAACAATTTATGTATGTCCACACACGGAAAGCATACAGGAACACAAATATTTTAGGTGCCGTAAAGGTTACATTCACAAACTCATGGATATGTCCTCATGATATAAAGGGCAGCAGAGATGACACACTTTGCCAGCCTTGCATGCCTTGTCTTTGGGCGAGCATCCCAAGTTGTCGAAACCCTCTGACAACCAGTCCGTGGGTATTTCCTAGGCTGGATCACCATAGGAAACAAAGTTCTTAGTCTTGCACTGTTGCTTGGTGTTAAAGCACTCTCTGTAGTTGTTCTCATGCATGTGCACACACACACACACACACACACACACACACACACACACACACACATACACACTTCCTAAATTTTGGGTCATTTTACCGTGCTCAGGTATTCAGCCATGTATATTATCTTTTTAGTGATAGATAGCATTCCATTTAGCTATGTTTTTTGGTAGTCTCTTTCCAGTCGTCAGGTATAGCTTTCTTTTTGTTTTCTTATAATCTGGTTAAATCCAATGGGTTTACCGCCTGGCATATAGTCCCTGGACCAGCTGACATAGGGGGCATCCCTGTAGGTTTTCTCTATGATTGACCACCTTTATTTTAGGCGGTCCTGAAATGTAATCGCTCTCTTCATTATTTTGATGAGTGGGTATATTAATGAGTGGGTATCGCCCTAATTCTGCTGTGCAATTTACAACAATTTAGACATTTAGCAGACATTTAATCCAGAGCGATTTACATTAGGCAAGAACTAAAAGCATGGGGATACATCACATATATAAAATGCATTTATCAAGCATTGCTTGTTGTTTTTCATTCTGTGTGCAGCGTCCACACACACAGAGGTTAGCCCTTGAGATGCAGCTTCTCATTTTAGGGGGGGTCCTTTTACACATACATAGGCCTACATCAATGCATACACGCACGCACGCACGCACGCACGCACACACACACACACACACACACACACACACACACACACACACACACACACACACACACACACACACACACACACACACACACACACACACACACACACACACACACACACACACACACACACACACACACACACACACACACACACACACACACACACACACACACACACTCATTTGTTCATATCACGCTGACCCATTCGTTTTGGGATATGTATCCCGGTGGTAATCATTTAAAAAATAAATTTCTTTAAGGTCCCATGAGTTATGTTTATTGGACTTTAGATAACCTTTGAACTCAGTACGGGGCATCAAATGGGAGATTGGACTAACTTTTATTGCAGATTAACTCCTGGTGACTGGATTCAGGAGTTGTGCAGCTGTACAATGACAGCGTCCTGCTATGTTTTCTGCAATGTCCTGTAAACGCTTGTGTATTTATTACTCTGATAACAATTCTTACAATAAATTCTGATCCCCTCCCCTAGTAAAACATGCTCAACCTGCGCTTTGAGAAGCCACTGCTACTAGACATGTCTATTAGATTTAAACCAAAACTCTAGACTTGCTTGGTACAGAAGAGTCTCATTCCGCACCCATTCCAGGACGATGAAGTGTGAACAACTGCTGGTTTTGGTGTGAAGCATCTTGTTGAGTTCAATACAATTACAATTTACAATTTACAATTTAGGCATTTAGCAGACGCTCTTAATCCAGAGCGATTTACAATAAGCAAGAACAAAAGCATGGGAATACATCACATATGTAAAAAGCAATGAAACAATGCCTCCCCTTTCTATGTATGTGATGTATTGCCATGCTTTTTGTAAATTTAATGTAAATCGCTCTGGATTAAGAGTGTCTGCTAAACGCATACATTGTAATTGTAATTGTAATAGAAATGTGTGAAATGGCACTAGGGAAGAAGTATGCCTATATATATTTGTATTTTATGCAGAGTACAATGAGTACATTTGCTTTGCAGCATGGCACATAATGAAGTATGTTAGCCTGGCTAATAAGCCAGACTAATATCACACAACACTGGCAGGCTTTTCTTTTTTTTGCCAACGGCTGATTCGGTCTGGTTTATTAACCAGGCTAGAAGTATCTGGGCCTACCTGAGAAGTGTCTCCATAATCAAATATACATACAGTTTATAGAAGATTTAAACACTCTTAGTTTTCTGATCACAGTGAGTTATTTGTCCAAATTAAAATTAACCAAGTTCTCCAACAGCTGGCATTCTGTCATTGGAAGTTGGGATCAACTCCACCATCATGCTTTCCTTGAACAGGAGTGTGTTTACTGCGTTCAGAAAACATTATATTTATAGCAAAACGGATGACATAACAAAATCATAGTTTATGGTATCACGTCACCAGGAATGTCTACTAAATTGATTGTGAGTATTGTTGTTATTAGAACATAGTTTACAATATTTTAGAAGAAAAATGACAAAGGCAACACTTTGATCTGACTCTAGACAGGTGATGTTTTGAGGTTATTACTAAAAAGGAGTGCACTGCTTTCATCTTAGATATACATTCATGATAGAAAGGCACATGTGTGTTAACTGGTCAGCTCTTTGTCGCATTAAATAATATACACAGTAGTTTGTTATAACTTGTTTTAATCGAGGAGAAAACACAAGTGGCACAAGAGAGAAGAGGGCCTTTGTGTGTTGACTCTACATGGTTCTCATGTGGTGTTTAAGTCCAGCCCCTTCAGAGCGTTCAGCATCAGTCTGTGAGAGTTTACTTGAGAGAAGGAACAGCAATCTACTATCCGAGACAATAATGGCAGAAGTCGCACCAGCACCAGCTCCGTCACCGGCCAAGGCCGCCAAGAAGAAGGCACCACCCCGACCCAAGAACACCGGCCCCAGCGTCGCTGAGCTGGTCGTCAAGGCCGTGTCCGCCTCCAAGGAGCGGAGCGGTGTGTCCCTGGCTGCGGTCAAGAAGGCTCTGGCTGCCGGCGGCTACGATGTTGAGAAGAACAAGTACCGCGTTAAGATCGCCGTCAAGAGCCTGGTCGCTAAAGGCACCCTGGTCCAGCTCAAAGGCACCGGGGCTTCTGGCTCTTTCAAGATGAACAAGGCAGAAGCGGTGAAGGTAAAGAAACCTATTGCTAAGAAAGCAGTTAAAGCAAAGAAGCCTGCTGCAGCCAAGAAACCCGCAGCAGCTAAGAAGCCCAAGAAGGTGGCAGCAAAGAAGCCCGCAGCCGCCAAGAAATCACCCAAGAAAGCCAAGAAGCCTGCCGCCAAGAAAGTAGCAGCTAAAAGCCCGAAGAAGGCCGCCAAGAGCCCCAAGAAAGTGGCTAAGAAGCCCGCAGCAGCGGGCTTCTTAGCCAGGCTAAGATACTTCATTATGTGCCATGCTGCAAAGCAAATGTACAGAGCGAGCGATTTACATTAAATTTACAAAAAGCATGGCAATACATCACATACATAGAAAGTAGTAAATGCGTAAGCTAAGAACGTAACAGTGGAATATCTATATAATGACACTATAAACTATACGTATACTATACTATAAAGTGCTGTGACTACATACAATGCAATTCTAGTGTTGTCTACATAACACGATATAAGTCCAAGCTCCAGCCAAGAAGGTTGCCAAACCCAAGGCAGCAAAAAAGGCCGCTCCCAAAAAGAAGTAAACTGCCTGCTCCATCTTTATACCCACAAAAGGCTCTTTTAAGAGCCGACCACATTATTTTATAAGAGTATACTATCCTCACTTTTTACGTCATGGTCACATGTTGGCACTGGAAGCTTATGGCTTTATATTAATACATTTTCGTATACATTTTTTTTGCCTTACGAGCAAAAATATGGACCCTTTCTAAAATATTCATTGCTAATATTATGTATTGCAAACATAATTTCTGCTGCTGACCTATCTATGATGCTCTCATTGCTCTGATCCAAAACAGTACAACACAATATTCAATGCATGGCATTACATTACATCACAGATAATGAATACATGTCATCAGATTAATACATCAAAGTTACTCACGTAATCAAATCAATACATTCAGTTAGAACATTTTGCAAATCCCCCCCACCCCTAATAAATATTGACATCAATATTTGTGAAGCCATCAATCACTGTTTTGCTATGGCCATGACCACTGTTTTGTTCGAAATAGCATTTCAATTGAGTAGTGCCATTACAAATGTAATAGCAAAACAACTAAAGAGGAAAACAGTAACACGTCCACCTCATCAAATTTAAATTGTCAAGTTAGACATGTATTACCATGTGTTGTGCCTATATCTCACAACTTCATCAAATGCATAGAAATAGTCATCAAGGATGAGAACATAACATCTGTCTATTGTCTAACAGTAGAATATCTGTACAATATAGTCTATATAGTATATTATACATGCTATCGAAATAACATAGTTTAGTCTTTGCATGAATTCGTCGAGGCTAGATTTGACAAAACATTAGGAAGGGTGGGGATAATTAATCACATACATATTAATATATATATTATAATATGATATAGAATATAGAGAGAGTTTTTGTTTGTGTTTGTGTGTGAGAGAGAGAACAACACTAAATGTGACCATTATCTTGACACACACACACACACACACACACACACACACACACACACACACACACACACACACACACACACACACACACACACACACACACACACACACACACACACACACACACACACACACACACACACCATGGACACTTTAATTAATACTGTACATTTTGATCATTTGCATATTGTATTGTGTAAGTTAATGTTCTATTTGTATGTTTGATATTGTTTTCTGATATATTTTTATTTATTTTATTTTTTGCTGCATTGTATGCTTTGGCAATACTGTAGTTACTACATTCATGCCAATAAAGCTAATTAAATTGAATTGAATTGAGAGAGAGAGTGGTGGGGGGCGGGGTTAGTAACAACCACGCAGCTCGCTCTGCCTGTCGGGGTTAGTAACGCCCACGCAGCTCGCTCTGCCTGTCCTCCCTTACGTCCTCCGAACACACATAAAAGAGCAAGTCTCTGAGCTCTCAAAACACTCAGTTTTCTATCTCTAACTACAGCTGAACTCAAAATGTCAGGAAGAGGCAAGGGAGGAAATGTTGGGGAGGGTATGTTGACTGAAAGCAGAAAACGGCAGCGTGGTGCTGATGAGGAGGATGGCCAACTGGTGCCCCAAGCTAAGCGGCCGAGCGGAGCTCATCCTCTCTGCCCTGAGCCAGGCCGCGATGCCTGGGACTCCGAGTCATCTAACACTAGCGAGAGCAGTGGAATCCACGGTCCAGACGATGTGGTTTGGAGCTGCAGCAGTCAGTGTGCTGTGGACGGTGTTGGAGGCCACAGTGCTCCTGGACCCTGCAGTCCGCTAGCCCACTCTTTGGAGTCGGCTGACCCCACAGACCTGGTGTCCTACCACCAGATCAACCGCATTCTAAGGGAGGCCCACTTCCAGAGCCTGCAGAGCCCGTGGAACGTGTCTCCACAGAGCGGCCCGGTTCCATCCTGGACCGTGATGACAAACTGCACTGTTTCTCTCCAGAGAAACAGCTCTCCCCGCCCGGCTCAAAGCGCGCCGTCGGGTGGTATGTGTGTCCAGAGGAGATGCCCGGCCCGGAGCGGATCGATTACCTGCTGAAAAAAATGGACGAGGACCGTGTTTCTCCATATACATTTTCGATATTGTATTAGTTTTATTCAAAGGTCTGTTAGTTTTTGGTTAAATCAAAAAGTTAAATCAAAAAGTAAACTGCCTGCTCCATCTTTATACCCACAAAAGGCTCTTTTAAGAGCCGACCACATTATTTTATAAGAGTATACTATCCTCACTTTTTACGTCATGGTCACATGTTGGCACTGGAAGCTTATGGCTTTATATTAATACATTTTCGTATAATTTTTTTTTGCCTTATGACTCCTTTTGTTCTAAATAACACTATGAGGGGGGGCACGCTATGAAAGGCAAAGCCATTTTATTAGTCACGTAATCAAATCAATACATTCAGTTAGAACATTTTGCAAATCCCCCCCACCCCTAATACATATTGACATCAATATTTTTGAAGCCATCAATCAATGGGCCATTTGCTTCTAATGAAAAGCATGTACACCCAGGTTGGTGTTTTTCTATATACTGTAGAAGAGTGATAAACACATCTTAGGTGACATTGCGTGAAGACTATTAGTTGTGTGGCCCAATGTTCTGCATGACTCCTTTTGTTCTAAATAACACTATGAGGGGGGGCACGCTACTATGAAAGGCAAAGCCATTTTATTTCAACAAGTCAATTAAATGTGCTTTACACAGAACATCAAGCAATGGTGTTCCAAAACTATGGAATGCACTTCCCATTACAATCAGAACTGCAGCCTATAAGCGGGATAATATCTGGCTAGGTGGTTACACTCCTTCAGGGAGTGTAACCACCTCGGCTTCGCCTCGGTGGTTAAACTCCCTGTCGGTGAATTATCTCCCGACAATGACCACCTAGCCAGATATTATCCCTTACATAAAAGTTAGTCCAATCTCCCATTTGATGCCCCGTACTGAGTTCAAAGGTTATCTAAAGTCCAATAAACATAACTCATGGGACCTTAAAGAAATTTATTTTTTTAATGATTACCACCGGGATACATATCCCAAAACGAATGGGTCAGCGTGATATGAACAAATGAGTGTGTGTGTGTGTGTGTGTGTGTGTGTGTGTGTGTGTGTGTGTGTGTGTGTGTGTGTGTGTGTGTGTGTGTGTGTGTGTGTGTGTGTGTGTGTGTGTGTGTGTGTGTGTGCGTGCGTGCGTGCGTGCGTGTATGCATTGATGTAGGCCTATGTATGTGTAAAAGGACCCCCCCTAAAATGAGAAGCTGCATCTCAAGGGCTAACCTCTGTGTGTGTGGACGCTGCACACAGAATGAAAAACAACAAGCAATGCTTGATAAATGCATTTTATATATGTGATGTATCCCCATGCTTTTAGTTCTTGCCTAATGTAAATCGCTCTGGATTAAATGTCTGCTAAATGTCTAAATTGTTGTAAATTGCACAGCAGAATTAGGGCGATACCCACTCATTAATACCCACTCATCAAAATAATGAAGAGAGCGATTACATTTCAGGACCGCCTAAAATAAAGGTGGTTAATCATAGAGAAAACCTACAGGGATGCCCCCTATGTCAGCTGGTCCAGGGACTATATGCCAGGCGGTAAACCCATTGGATTTAACCAGATTATAAGAAAACAAAAAGAAAGCTATACCTGACGACTGGAAAGAGACTACCAAAAAACATAGCTAAATGGAATGCTATCTATCACTAAAAAGATAATATACATGGCTGAATACCTGAGCACGGTAAATACACACTTCACACACACATACACACTTCCTAAATTTTGGGTCATTTTACCGTGCTCAGGTATTCAGCCATGTATATTATCTTTTTAGTGATAGATAGCATTCCATTTAGCTATGTTTTTTGGTAGTCTCTTTCCAGTCGTCAGGTATAGCTTTCTTTTTGTTTTCTTATAATCTGGTTAAATCCAATGGGTTTACCGCCTGGCATATAGTCCCTGGACCAGCTGACATAGGGGGCATCCCTGTAGGTTTTCTCTATGATTGACCACCTTTATTTTAGGCGGTCCTGAAATGTAATCGCTCTCTTCATTATTTTGATGAGTGGGTATTAATGAGTGGGTATCGCCCTAATTCTGCTGTGCAATTTACAACAATTTAGACATTTAGCAGACATTTAATCCAGAGCGATTTACATTAGGCAAGAACTAAAAGCATGGGGATACATCACATATATAAAATGCATTTATCAAGCATTGCTTGTTGTTTTTCATTCTGTGTGCAGCGTCCACACACACAGAGGTTAGCCCTTGAGATGCAGCTTCTCATTTTAGGGGGGGTCCTTTTACACATACATAGGCCTACATCAATGCATACACGCACGCACGCACGCACGCACGCACGCACGCACGCACGCACGCACGCACGCACGCACGCACGCACGCACGCACGCACGCACGCACACACACACACACACACACACACACACACACACACACACACACACACACACACACACACACACACACACACACACACACACACACACACACACACACACACACACACACACACACACACACACACACACACTCATTTGTTCATATCACGCTGACCCATTCGTTTTGGGATATGTATCCCGGTGGTAATCATTAAAAAAATAAATTTCTTTAAGGTCCCATGAGTTATGTTTATTGGACTTTAGATAACCTTTGAACTCAGTACGGGGCATCAAATGGGAGATTGGACTAACTTTTATGTAAGGGATAATATCTGGCTAGGTGGTCATTGTCGGGAGATAATTCACCGACAGGGAGTTTAACCACCGAGGCGAAGCCGAGGTGGTTACACTCCCTGAAGGAGTGTAACCACCTAGCCAGATATTATCCCGCTTATTACATGGCTAACTAACATAAATTAATCCATTGATCCAAAACACAACAAAAAAAGTATTCCATAACTTCGCGCTGGCTGCGTCTGCCCAGCTGCAGGGCTGAAGCACTGTCGGAAAACAAGGAAGTGAGTTGATCAAATAGAATCCATTTTCGGGTCCAGCTGCTTCGTCTATTTCTCGCTCAAATGTTTTCAAAAACATTTTTAAGAGCAATGTTTAGCTGTAAATTACATTGTGTGTCAGTAGTGTGTGTGTTTACATGGCTGTTATGTTGGAAACGGCAGTAAATCAAGCGGGCGCAGCCGCGCAGCTGGTGGTGCTCAGAGGGTTTGATTAGGCAGCGGTCATTATACAGCGGAGCGGTCATTATCATGAGATAACTCACCGCTGAATTAAGCGATTGACCAATCAGAATCAAGCATTCAACCAAGCCATGTAATAATGCAGATTAACTCCTGGTGACTGGATTCAGGAGTTGTGCAGCTGTACAATGACAGCGTCCTGCTATGTTTTCTGCAATGTCCTGTAAACGCTTGTGTATTTATTACTCTGATAACAATTCTTACAATAAATTCTGATCCCCTCCCCTAGTAAAACATGCTCAACCTGCGCTTTGAGAAGCCACTGATACTAGACATGTCTATTAGATTTAAACCAAAACTCTAGACTTGCTTGGTACAGAAGAGTCTCATTCCGCACCCATTCCAGGACGATGAAGTGTGAACAACTGCTGGTTTTGGTGTGAAGCATCTTGTTGAGTTCAATACAATGAAACAATGCCTCCCCTTTCTATGTATGTGATGTATTGCCATGCTTTTTGTAAATTTAATGTAAATCGCTCTGGATTAAGAGTGTCTGCTAAACGCATACATTGTAATTGTAATTGTAATAGAAATGTGTGAAATGGCACTAGGGAAGAAGTATGCCTATATATATTTGTATTTTATGCAGAGTACAATGAGTACATTTGCTTTGCAGCATGGCACATAATGAAGTATGTTAGCCTGGCTAATAAGCCAGACTAATATCACACAACACTGGCAGGCTTTTCTTTTTTTTGCCAACGGCTGATTCGGTCTGGTTTATTAACCAGGCTAGAAGTATCTGGGCCTACCTGAGAAGTGTCTCCATAATCAAATATACATACAGTTTATAGAAGATTTAAACACTCTTAGTTTTCTGATCACAGTGAGTTATTTGTCCAAATTAAAATTAACCAAGTTTTCCAACAGCTGGCATTCTGTCATTGGACGTTGGGATCAACTCCACCATCATGCTTTCCTTGAACAGGAGTGTGTTTACTGCGTTCAGAAAACATTATATTTATAGCAAAACGGATGACATAACAAAATCATAGTTTATGGTATCACGTCACCAGGAATGTCTACTAAATTGATTGTGAGTATTGTTGTTATTAGAACATAGTTTACAATATTTTAGAAGAAAAATGACAAAGGCAACACTTTGATCTGACTCTAGACAGGTGATGTTTTGAGGTTATTACTAAAAAGGAGTGCACTGCTTTCATCTTAGATATACATTCATGATAGAAAGGCACATGTGTGTTAACTGGTCAGCTCTTTGTCGCATTAAATAATATACACAGTAGTTTGTTATAACTTGTTTTAATCGAGGAGAAAACACAAGTGGCACAAGAGAGAAGAGGGCCTTTGTGTGTTGACTCTACATGGTTCTCATGTGGTGTTTAAGTCCAGCCCCTTCAGAGCGTTCAGCATCAGTCTGTGAGAGTTTACTTGAGAGAAGGAACAGCAATCTACTATCCGAGACAATAATGGCAGAAGTCGCACCAGCACCAGCTCCGTCACCGGCCAAGGCCGCCAAGAAGAAGGCACCACCCCGACCCAAGAACACCGGCCCCAGCGTCGCTGAGCTGGTCGTCAAGGCCGTGTCCGCCTCCAAGGAGCGGAGCGGTGTGTCCCTGGCTGCGGTCAAGAAGACTCTGGCTGCCGGCGGCTACGATGTTGAGAAGAACAAGTACCGCGTTAAGATCGCCGTCAAGAGCCTGGTCGCTAAAGGCACCCTGGTCCAGCTCAAAGGCACCGGGGCTTCTGGCTCTTTCAAGATGAACAAGGCAGAAGCGGTGAAGGTAAAGAAACCTATTGCTAAGAAAGCAGTTAAAGCAAAGAAGCCTGCTGCAGCCAAGAAACCCGCAGCAGCTAAGAAGCCCAAGAAGGTGGCAGCAAAGAAGCCCGCAGCCGCCAATAAATCACCCAAGAAAGCCAAGAAGCCTGCCGCCAAGAAAGTAGCAGCTAAAAGCCCGAAGAAGGCCGCCAAGAGCCCCAAGAAAGTGGCTAAGAAGCCCGCAGCAGCGGGCTTCTTAGCCAGGCTAAGATACTTCATTATGTGCCATGCTGCAAAGCAAATGTACAGAGCAAGCGATTTACATTAAATTTACAAAAAGCATGGCAATACATCACATACATAGAAAGTAGTAAATGCGTAAGCTAAGAACGTAACAGTGGAATATCTATATAATGACACTATAAACAATACGTATACTATACTATAAAGTGCTGTGACTACATACAATGCAATTCTAGTGTTGTCTACATAACACGATTTCACTAGTACAGACCACACATTCAATCGAACATCGTTTGACATGGTTTAGCGTTTATTTAGAAGAGAAGTGGAACATGAAAAGGAATGATAGAAATGAGGTGCATGTTGATA
Organism: Electrona antarctica; assembly: GCF_951216825.1. Classification (NCBI taxonomy): domain Eukaryota; kingdom Metazoa; phylum Chordata; class Actinopteri; order Myctophiformes; family Myctophidae; genus Electrona; species Electrona antarctica. The sequence goes on from NC_136807.1 coordinate 49,052,926, forward strand.
TGCGTGCATATTGATATGCGTGGGATGGCCTTGGCTGTCCGTGGGGACGAGGGGGAAGGGAGGAGGACGAGGGGTTGGGAATAGGGGAAGGAGGGGGGGAGTGAGGACGTAGGAGGTTTCCGAGGGGCTGGGTGACGGGTGAAGGGGGGGGGGGGAGGGTCGAGGGGTGAGGGAGACATGGATGATTTGGCGTTACAGGAGGGGGGAGGGGGTGAGGGGGGGGATGAAGGGCGAAGCCCTGATAGTGAAGACTAAGCCCCTGGGGGAGGTGAAGGAAGAGCCAGCTCGTTGCGAAGCTCTGTGGGGGGGGGAGGTGGTGGACGAAGGCCAGGTAGGATGAAGGGCGAAGCCCTGAGGGGGGATGAAGGGCGAAGCCCTGAGGGGGGAGGATGAAGGGCGTAGCCCGGGATTGAGGGGCGGCGGCCCTGAGAGATGCCCGTGTGGGCTCCGATGGGGGTATTGGACCCTGAGTATTGGCCTGGGGTCCGAAGAGAGAGGCGTCCGTCTTGGCTGACATCTGAGACGGCCCGGAGAGAGAGGCGTCCGTCTAGGCTGACGTCTGAGACGGCGCACTCCGTCATTACAGGACCCCAAGAGAGGAGTGCGTAAGAAACAGTTACTTGACGGTGGCGAGGTGGGCGTTTCTTAGACCCGAGGGCGCCTTGTCTGATGCGTGCAAGGTTGCATGCGAGATTGAAGTACTGAATTCCGAGTACCCTGGGAACCCAGGGAATGCAGGAGAGGTTGACGTGGTCCGAGGAGAGAGTCGATTCGTCCTACGTGGGTTTGAGGTGATGGTTTGAGGCGAGGAGGATGACGTGACTAGTTCTTTAGAGGCTCTCGGGAAGCCGGGTGACGTGGAATGAGACGAGGGGTAGGAGCTTCCGACAGGAGTCTGTAGGGAAGTTGTTGCTTGATGGTGGGATTTGCGAAGCAGGTCTATGGTGTTAGAGAATGGGGGTGAGTAGCGCCGACGGAGAGCTTGGTAGGTAGGTGTGGTTTATAGTCGTGCCGGTGACCCGGGATGAGTCGTCGTAGGGTCTTCCCCCCATGATGGTTTGGGACGGAATGGTAGGTTGGAGGTGGTTAGGGTGGAGTTTAATGGTCTGGACGAGTTTCCGTTTGGTGTTGTGAACTGTGATGGTTGTTTGAGCGTGGAGAAGCGGGCGGCTGGTCAATTAAGCCCAAAGGAAGCCGCGACGATGATCTGGTAGATTCGATTGATTCTTGTAATGGACCGATGTCACTGGGTAGTTGATCCTTGTCATCGAACGGCATCACGGGGTAATCGATTCTTGAGCATGTAGTGCAGAGGGGCGGTGGCACGCTGTGTCGATGGAGGGAGGCAGGGAGGGGAAGGAGGGAGTAAAGGGGGCACGCTGTGCCGGGGGAGGTAGGAAGGAGTGGAAGGAGGCACGCTGTGCCGAGGGAGGTAGGAAGGGGTGGAAGGAGGCACGCTGTGCCGAGGGAGGGAAGGAGGGAGGCACCCTGTGCCGAGGGAGGGAAGGAGGGAGGGAAGGGAGGCGGGAAGGAAGCGCCCTGCCGAGGGAGGTAGGGAGGGAGCACGCTGTGCCGGGGGAGGCGGGAGGGGAGGGGAAGGAGGGAGGGAAGGAGGGCTGGAAGAAGGCTGCAAAGGGGGAGGGAGGCGCCCTGTGCCGAGGGAGGGAAGGAGGGAGGGAAGGGAGGCGGGAAGGAAGCGCCCTGCCGAGGGAGGGAAGGAGGGAGCACGCAGTGCCAGGAGAGGTGGGGGGGAGGGGAAGGAGGGCTGGATGAAGGCTGCAAGTCAAAGTTAATGAGCACACAATCAGTAAATTGTTTAGACTGAAGATGTCCGATGATGTTAGCGGATGCCCAGCATGCGGGCAGATAACTGGGTAAATGCTCGTTACATCAGATGTTAATGAGCAGACGATCAGTAAATTGTTTTGACTGTAGATGTCAAAGAGAGGGGACTAGTAGAACTGGGTGGGTGAGGGGTGGGTGGGTAAAAGGCTGAATGGAGGGTGAATGAATTCAATAGGTTAGGAGGGGGTGATCTGCATGATCGTGGAGCATGAGGAAACGAACACGCGGATGATTGAATTGTAGCGCAATAGAATGCGTGGTTGTGATGAAAACTAGAGGCTGTCAGTACGGCCAATAGCTACGGCGAGTGGGCGTGAAGGGCACCGCAGAGAGAACGTTGTCCAGCTGTGCTTACGCGGCGGTTTGTAAAGGGGGGCCCTTTGTGGAAACTGGATGCACGGCCCACTTGGAACCCGAGCCCATTAGCCCATGTCAAAACCCATGTGGGGCCCAGATGGACATGTTGGCTGGGTAGTATGAATGAAAGGTGTTGAAGGAAACTTAGCTTTGTGTGTTGTAGTTGCTTGGTGGGCGGGTGTGTAACTCAGCCTCAGTCAGCGCAGCATTTGGGAGTGACGTCATCGAATCAGCGAAGGTGACAGGTCCGTGGCAAGAAGTGTGCCGGTTTTGAAGTTGCAGCGGGGGGGGAGAGAGGTGGTCTCTCGGATCGCGGTGGTGTTTGTGTCCCGCGACGTCGATGGGCCAGGTTGGCGTTGGAAGAATAAACTGAACGGCGGTTCAGTGAGACGGCATTAACGAGATCGATGAGGAAGCAGTTGATGGCGGGGTGTCAGCGCTGGAATACGGGGTGGCTGGCTGGCGTTGGTGGCGTCTGTCCGAGGTTTCTCCGACGGGGGACGGTGCTGAATGCTGATAGTGTGGTCCGTCCGTGGTGGCAAGGTAACTTAAGTTGAGGGTAAGTTAAGTAATGATTACTTTGAAATCGGACGGGGATTCGGCGGAGGAGCAAACACGGAAGCGGCCGTGTGACTGAGAGATACGTGACGTGAGTCATACAAAGAACCAAGCACGAAATGGCAGGTAGACGTGCAGGTATAAATACGTGGAGAAAGGGGAGGGGTTTGGGTGGAAGGTTATCAGTTACCATGGTAGATAAGTCGAGGGGAGGTACTGGATGGGTTACCATGGTGATTGATCACAGAGTGTTGCAGGAAGTTGGCCGAGGATGGAGCTTAGGGTAGATTGAGGAGGAGCAGTGTTAGTCAACGATTTATCATTGAAGGCGTGGTCTTCCTCCTGAACTTATGTTGTACCAACTCCATATAAGTCCAAGCTCCAGCCAAGAAGGTTGCCAAACCCAAGGCAGCAAAAAAGGCCGCTCCCAAAAAGAAGTAAACTGCCTGCTCCATCTTTATACCCACAAAAGGCTCTTTTAAGAGCCGACCACATTCTTTTATAAGAGTATACTATCCTCACTTTTTACGTCATGGTCACATGTTGGCACTGGAAGCTTATGGCTTTATATTAATACATTTTCGTATACATTTTTTTGAGTGTTGTAAACCACTCCTACAACTGGCTTTTGTGTGCAGAAAAAAATGAGCATGGTTGCTATGTTCAAAATAATTTCTGACGTAATTAAATCACACCTGGGTGAACTGGATGACCGTAGCAACCATGGTCATTTTCTCTGCACAAAAAAAGCCAGTTGTGAAATCACATCCAGGTGTGATTTCATTACGTCAGATCAGAGCTGATCAGGCTATATAATACCTTACCTTATATAATACCTCACATCGGACAAAAACTCCAGCTGAATCAACTTCATGGTCACAAATCATCACATCAGAAGACGAGTCTACCTAGCCAAAGATCTTTAACGTCAGACATTACGTCAGACCACAGCTGATCATGCTATATAAAACCTTACACCACTCAGTTCACACGGGTGTGATTTTTTGCCTTACGAGCAAAAATATGGACCCTTTCTAAAATATTCATTGCTAATATTATGTATTGCAAACATAATTTCTGCTGCTGACCTATCTATGATGCTCTCATTGCTCTGATCCAAAACAGTCATCAAGGATGAGAACATAACATCTGTCTATTGTCTAACAGTAGAATATCTGTACAATATAGTCTATATAGTATATTATACATGCTATCGAAATAACATAGTTTAGTCTTTGCATGAATTCGTCGAGGCTAGATTTGACAAAACATTAGGAAGGGTGGGGATAATTAATCACATACATATTAATATATATATTATAATATGATATAGAATATAGAGAGAGTTTTTGTTTGTGTTTGTGTGTGAGAGAGAGAACAACACTAAATGTGACCATTATCTTGACACACACACACACACACACACACACACACACACACACACACACACACACACACACACACACACACACACACACACACACACACACACACACACACACACACACACACCATGGACACTTTAATTAATACTGTACATTTTGATCATTTGCATATTGTATTGTGTAAGTTAATGTTCTATTTGTATGTTTGATATTGTTTTCTGATATATTTGTATTTATTTTATTTTTTGCTGCATTGTATGCTTTGGCAATACTGTAGTTACTACATTCATGCCAATAAAGCTAATTAAATTGAATTGAATTGAGAGAGAGAGTGGTGGGGGGCGGGGTTAGTAACAACCACGCAGCTCGCTCTGCCTGTCGGGGTTAGTAACGCCCACGCAGCTCGCTCTGCCTGTCCTCCCTTACGTCCTCCGAACACACATAAAAGAGCAAGTCTCTGAGCTCTCAAAACACTCAGTTTTCTATCTCTAACTACAGCTGAACTCAAAATGTCAGGAAGAGGCAAGGGAGGAAATGTTGGGGAGGGTATGTTGACTGAAAGCAGAAAACGGCAGCGTGGTGCTGATGAGGAGGATGGCCAACTGGTGCCCCAAGCTAAGCGGCCGAGCGGAGCTCATCCTCTCTGCCCTGAGCCAGGCCGCGATGCCTGGGACTCCGAGTCATCTAACACTAGCGAGAGCAGTGGAATCCACGGTCCAGACGATGTGGTTGGGAGCTGCAGCAGTCAGTGTGCTGTGGACGGTGTTGGAGGCCACAGTGCTCCTGGACCCTGCAGTCCGCTAGCCCACTCTTTGGAGTCGGCTGACCCCACAGACCTGGTGTCCTACCACCAGATCAACCGCATTCTAAGGGAGGCCCACTTCCAGAGCCTGCAGAGCCCGTGGAACGTGTCTCCACAGAGCGGCCCGGTTCCATCCTGGACCGTGATGACAAACTGCACTGTTTCTCTCCAGAGAAACAGCTCTCCCCGCCCGGCTCAAAGCGCGCCGTCGGGTGGTATGTGTGTCCAGAGGAGATGCCCGGCCCGGAGCGGATCGATTACCTGCTGAAAAAAATGGACGAGGACCGTGTTTCTCCATATACATTTTCGATATTGTATTAGTTTTATTCAAAGGTCTGTTAGTTTTTGGTTAAATCAAAAAGTTAAATCAAAAAGTAAACTGCCTGCTCCATCTTTATACCCACAAAAGGCTCTTTTAAGAGCCGACCACATTATTTTATAAGAGTATACTATCCTCACTTTTTACGTCATGGTCACATGTTGGCACTGGAAGCTTATGGCTTTATATTAATACATTTTCGTATAATTTTTTTTTGCCTTATGACTCCTTTTGTTCTAAATAACACTATGAGGGGGGGGCACGCTATGAAAGGCAAAGCCATTTTATTAGTCACGTAATCAAATCAATACATTCAGTTAGAACATTTTGCAAATCCCCCCCACCCCTAATACATATTGACATCAATATTTTTGAAGCCATCAATCAATGGGCCATTTGCTTCTAATGAAAAGCATGTACACCCAGGTTGGTGTTTTTCTATATACTGTAGAAGAGTGATAAACACATCTTAGGTGACATTGCGTGAAGACTATTAGTTGTGTGGCCCAATGTTCTGCATGACTCCTTTTGTTCTAAATAACACTATGAGGGGGGGCACGCTACTATGAAAGGCAAAGCCATTTTATTTCAACAAGTCAATTAAATGTGCTTTACACAGAACATCAAGCAATGGTGTTCCAAAACTATGGAATGCACTTCCCATTACAATCAGAACTGCAGCCTCACTCCCAATATTCCGCTATAGTCTGAAAACCCACCTTTTCAGACTCCATCATGGCCCGTAGCACTTACACTACCCCCTTAGATAGCACTTTATGTAGACTTATAGATTGGTTGGATAGGGGCGGGCATATATGTTTACCGTCTAAAGGTGATCATCTCGTTTTTATTTGTACTTTATTATCACGGCCAGGGCACGCAACACATTGATTATTATTGTATCAAGGGTCGCTTGTTATTTTTGAGAGAGAGAGAGAGAGAGAGAGAGAGAGAGAGAGAGAGAGAGAGAGAGAGAGAGAGAGAGAGAGACATTCCCACTCCCCCTCCCCCTCTCTCTCTAACACACACACACACACACACACACACACACACACACACACACACACACACACACACACACACACACACACACACACACACACGCACACACACACAGTTTAACGTAACAATTTATGTATGTCCACACACGGAAAGCATACAGGAACACAAATATTTTAGGTGCCGTAAAGGTTACATTCACAAACTCATGGATATGTCCTCATGATATAAAGGGCAGCAGAGATGACACACTTTGCCAGCCTTGCATGCCTTGTCTTTGGGCGAGCATCCCAAGTTGTCGAAACCCTCTGACAACCAGTCCGTGGGTATTTCCTAGGCTGGATCACCATAGGAAACAAAGTTCTTAGTCTTGCACTGTGGCTTGGTGTTAAAGCACTCTCTGTAGTTGTTCTCATGCATGTGCACACACACACACACACACACACACACACACACACACACACACACACACACACATACACACTTCCTAAATTCTGGGTCATTTTACCGTGCTCAGGTATTCAGCCATGTATATTATCTTTTTAGTGATATATAGCATTCCATTTAGCTATGTTTTTTGGTAGTCTCTTTCCAGTCGTCAGGTATAGCTTTCTTTTTGTTTTCTTATAATCTGGTTAAATCCAATGGGTTTACCGCCTGGCATATAGTCCCTGGACCAGCTGACATAGGGGGCATCCCTGTAGGTTTTCTCTATGATTGACCACCTTTATTTTAGGCGGTCCTGAAATGTAATCGCTCTCTTCATTATTTTGATGAGTGGGTATTAATGAGTGGGTATCGCCCTAATTCTGCTGTGCAATTTACAACAATTTAGACATTTAGCAGACATTTAATCCAGAGCGATTTACATTAGGCAAGAACTAAAAGCATGGGGATACATCACATATATAAAATGCATTTATCAAGCATTGCTTGTTGTTTTTCATTCTGTGTGCAGCGTCCACACACACAGAGGTTAGCCCTTGAGATGCAGCTTCTCATTTTAGGGGGGGTCCTTTTACACATACATAGGCCTACATCAATGCATACACGCACGCACACACACACACACACACACACACACACACACACACACACACACACACACACACACACACACACACACACACACACACACACACACACACACACACACACACTCATTTGTTCATATCACGCTGACCCATTCGTTTTGGGATATGTATCCCGGTGGTAATCATTAAAAAAATAAATTTCTTTAAGGTCCCATGAGTTATGTTTATTGGACTTTAGATAACCTTAACCATTGGACTAACTTTTATTGCAGATTAACTCCTGGTGACTGGATTCAGGAGTTGTGCAGCTGTACAATGACAGCGTCCTGCTATGTTTTCTGCAATGTCCTGTAAACGCTTGTGTATTTATTACTCTGATAACAATTCTTACAATAAATTCTGATCCCCTCCCCTAGTAAAACATGCTCAACCTGCGCTTTGAGAAGCCACTGATACTAGACATGTAGATTAGATTTAAACCAAAACTCTAGACTTGCTTGGTACAGAAGAGTCTCATTCCGCACCCATTCCAGGACGATGAAGTGTGAACAACTGCTGGTTTTGGTGTGAAGCATCTTGTTGAGTTCAATACAATGAAACAATGCCTCCCCTTTCTATGTATGTGATGTATTGCCATGCTTTTTGTAAATTTAATGTAAATCGCTCTGGATTAAGAGTGTCTGCTAAACGCATACATTGTAATTGTAATTGTAATTGTAATAGAAATGTGTGAAATGGCACTAGGGAAGAAGTATGCCTATATATATTTGTATTTTATGCAGAGTACAATGAGTACATTTGCTTTGCAGCATGGCACATAATGAAGTATGTTAGCCTGGCTAATAAGCCAGACTAATATCACACAACACTGGCAGGCTTTTCTTTTTTTTGCCAACGGCTGATTCGGTCTGGTTTATTAACCAGGCTAGAAGTATCTGGGCCTACCTGAGAAGTGTCTCCATAATCAAATATACATACAGTTTATAGAAGATTTAAACACTCTTAGTTTTCTGATCACAGTGAGTTATTTGTCCAAATTAAAATTAACCAAGTTCTCCAACAGCTGGCATTCTGTCATTGGAAGTTGGGATCAACTCCACCATCATGCTTTCCTTGAACAGGAGTGTGTTTACTGCGTTCAGAAAACATTATATTTATAGCAAAACGGATGACATAACAAAATCATAGTTTATGGTATCACGTCACCAGGAATGTCTACTAAATTGATTGTGAGTATTGTTGTTATTAGAACATAGTTTACAATATTTTAGAAGAAAAATGACAAAGGCAACACTTTGATCTGACTCTAGACAGGTGATGTTTTGAGGTTATTACTAAAAAGGAGTGCACTGCTTTCATCTTAGATATACATTCATGATAGAAAGGCACATGTGTGTTAACTGGTCAGCTCTTTGTCGCATTAAATAATATACACAGTAGTTTGTTATAACTTGTTTTAATCGAGGAGAAAACACAAGTGGCACAAGAGAGAAGAGGGCCTTTGTGTGTTGACTCTACATGGTTCTCATGTGGTGTTTAAGTCCAGCCCCTTCAGAGCGTTCAGCATCAGTCTGTGAGAGTTTACTTGAGAGAAGGAACAGCAATCTACTATCCGAGACAATAATGGCAGAAGTCGCACCAGCACCAGCTCCGTCACCGGCCAAGGCCGCCAAGAAGAAGGCACCACCCCGACCCAAGAACACCGGCCCCAGCGTCGCTGAGCTGGTCGTCAAGGCCGTGTCCGCCTCCAAGGAGCGGAGCGGTGTGTCCCTGGCTGCGGTCAAGAAGGCTCTGGCTGCCGGCGGCTACGATGTTGAGAAGAACAAGTCCCGCGTTAAGATCGCCGTCAAGAGCCTGGTCGCTAAAGGCACCCTGGTCCAGCTCAAAGGCACCGGGGCTTCTGGCTCTTTCAAGATGAACAAGGCAGAAGCGGTGAAGGTAAAGAAACCTATTGCTAAGAAAGCAGTTAAAGCAAAGAAGCCTGCTGCAGCCAAGAAACCCGCAGCAGCTAAGAAGCCCAAGAAGGTGGCAGCAAAGAAGCCCGCAGCCGCCAAGAAATCACCCAAGAAAGCCAAGAAGCCTGCCGCCAAGAAAGTAGCAGCTAAAAGCCCGAAGAAGGCCGCCAAGAGCCCCAAGAAAGTGGCTAAGAAGCCCGCAGCAGCGGGCTTCTTAGCCAGGCTAAGATACTTCATTATGTGCCATGCTGCAAAGCAAATGTACAGAGCGAGCGATTTACATTAAATTTACAAAAAGCATGGCAATACATCACATACATAGAAAGTAGTAAATGCGTAAGCTAAGAACGTAACAGTGGAATATCTATATAATGACACTATAAACTATACGTATACTATACTATAAAGTGCTGTGACTACATACAATGCAATTCTAGTGTTGTCTACATAACACGATATAAGTCCAAGCTCCAGCCAAGAAGGTTGCCAAACCCAAGGCAGCAAAAAAGGCCGCTCCCAAAAAGAAGTAAACTGCCTGCTCCATCTTTATACCCACAAAAGGCTCTTTTAAGAGCCGACCACATTATTTTATAAGAGTATACTATCCTCACTTTTTACGTCATGGTCACATGTTGGCACTGGAAGCTTATGGCTTTATATTAATACATTTTCGTATACATTTTTTTTGCCTTACGAGCAAAAATATGGACCCTTTCTAAAATATTCATTGCTAATATTATGTATTGCAAACATAATTTCTGCTGCTGACCTATCTATGATGCTCTCATTGCTCTGATCCAAAACAGTACAACACAATATTCAATGCATGGCATTACATTACATCAGATAATGAATACATGTCATCAGATTAATACATCAAAGTTACTCACGTAATCAAATCAATACATTCAGTTAGAACATTTTGCAAATCCCCCCCACCCCTAATAAATATTGACATCAATATTTGTGAAGCCATCAATCACTGTTTTGCTATGGCCATGACCACTGTTTTGTTCGAAATAGCATTTCAATTGAGTAGTGCCATTACAAATGTAATAGCAAAACAACTAAAGAGAAAAACAGTAACACGTCCACCTCATCAAATTTAAATTGTCAAGTTAGACATGTATTACCATGTGTTGTGCCTATATCTCACAACTTCATCAAATGCATAGAAATAGTCATCAAGGATGAGAACATAACATCTGTCTATTGTCTAACAGTAGAATATCTGTACAATATAGTCTATATAGTATATTATACATGCTATCGAAATAACATAGTTTAGTCTTTGCATGAATTCGTCGAGGCTAGATTTGACAAAACATTAGGAAGGGTGGGGATAATTAATCACATACATATTAATATATATATTATAATATGATATAGAATATAGAGAGAGTTTTTGTTTGTGTTTGTGTGTGAGAGAGAGAACAACACTAAATGTGACCATTATCTTGACACACACACACACACACACACACACACACACACACACACACACACACACACACACACACACACACACACACACACACACACACACACACACACACACACACCATGGTATTTAATTAATACTGTACATTTTGATCATTTGCATATTGTATTGTGTAAGTTAATGTTCTATTTGTATGTTTGATATTGTTTTCTGATATATTTTTATTTATTTTATTTTTTGCTGCATTGTATGCTTTGGCAATACTGTAGTTACTACATTCATGCCAATAAAGCTAATTAAATTGAATTGAATTGAGAGAGAGAGTGGTGGGGGGCGGGGTTAGTAACAACCACGCAGCTCGCTCTGCCTGTCGGGGTTAGTAACGCCCACGCAGCTCGCTCTGCCTGTCCTCCCTTACGTCCTCCGAACACACATAAAAGAGCAAGTCTCTGAGCTCTCAAAACACTCAGTTTTCTATCTCTAACTACAGCTGAACTCAAAATGTCAGGAAGAGGCAAGGGAGGAAATGTTGGGGAGGGTATGTTGACTGAAAGCAGAAAACGGCAGCGTGGTGCTGATGAGGAGGATGGCCAACTGGTGCCCCAAGCTAAGCGGCCGAGCGGAGCTCATCCTCTCTGCCTGTTGGATCATGCAGCCAGTGTGCTAAGTCACTGATCTACTTGCTACCTGCCACAATGCAGTCTGCTGTTCCCTTTGAGTACAACATTGATACAAAAATAAAATACAAAAAATAAAATAACAGGAGATTTGTCTATTGTTTCTTTTGCTGTTGTTTAACTCTAGACGTTAAAATGTTTATGAACCACAATGGAAACAAGTCTCTGGCTCTTCTGTCATTATCTATTCGGCCTTTTAAGAACAGCATGCACAGTAGCTCACTGGGTACAGATCCTGCCTGGGAATCTGGAGGCTGCAGGTTCAAGTCCCCGCTCTGACATAGTGTCCCAAAATCATGAAAATATGACATACTATAGTATGCCGTCCCAAACCATGGACTATAGTATGTCGATTTTTCATGATTTTCATCTTTATTTAAAATCCTCCAAAATCACGAAAAACGACATGCTATAGCCTATGCCGTCCGAAACCATGAACTATAGTATGTCGTTTTTCATGATTTTCATCTCTTTTTCAAATAGTCCAAAATCACGAAAAACGACATGCTATAGTATGCCGTCCGAAAAAAATTATAACTTTGGCATGCTACTAGTCCTACATACTTACACCTAGAATCCCCATTCAAACCTATTTAGGTTCATCTTATGGTGGACATGTTTGCCTGAAAAGGAATCTTTGAAATGTTTCATAGTTTTAGAAATATAGTGCTTTTAATTTGAGAAATGTATAATGGCAGATAGTGGCACGTCACCTTCACCTAGAAACTCCATTCACACTTTTTATAATTCAGCTTACTGTGGAGACACATGCTGGAACTTTTTACATTGAAATGTTTTGTAGTTTCTGAGTTATTTAACTTAAACGCCCAATGCATTCTCAATGGCAATAGCACAAACCTTGGCATGCTACTAGTCCTACATACTTACACCTAGAAACCCCATTCAAACGTATTTAGGTTCATCTTACGGTGGACATGTTTGCCTGAAAAGGAATCTTTGAAATGTTTCATAGTTTTAGAAATATAGTGCTTTTAAATGTGAGAAATTCAGAATGGGGGTCAATGGCAGATTTTGGCAAGTAAAGATTTGAGTGGGGTTTGAACCCACAACCTCCAGATCATGCAGCCAGTGTGCTAAGTCACTGATCTACTTGCTACCTGCCACAATGCAGTCTGCTGTTCCCTTTGAGTACAACATTGATACAAAAATAAAATACAAAAAATAAAATAACAGGAGATTTGTCTATTGTTTCTTTTGCTGTTGTTTATCTCTAGACGTTCAAATGTTTATGAACCACAATGGAAACAAGTCTCTGGCTCTTCTGTCATTATCTATTCAGCCTTTTAAGAACAGCATGCACAGTAGCTCACTGGGTACAGATCCTGCCTGGGAATCTGGAGGCTGCAGGTTCAAGTCCCCGCTCTGACATAGTGTCCCAAAATCATGAAAATATGACATACTATAGTATGCCGTCCCAAACCATGGACTATAGTATGTCGATTTTTCATGATTTTCATCTTTATTTCAAATCCTCCAAAATCACGAAAAACGACATGCTATAGTAGCCTATGCCGTCCGAAACCATGAACTATAGTATGTCGTTTTTCATGATTTTCATCTCTTTTTCAAATAGTCCAAAATCACGAAAAACGACATGCTATAGTATGCCGTCCGAAAAAAATTATAACTTTGGTATGCTACTAGTCCTACATACTTACACCTAGAATCCCCATTCAAACCTATTTAGGTTCATCTTATGGTGGACATGTTTGCCTGAAAAGGAATCTTTGAAATGTTTCATAGTTTTAGAAATATAGTGCTTTTAATTTGAGAAATTTATAATGGCAGATAGTGGCACGTCACTTTCACTTTCACCTAGAAACTCCATTCACACTTTTTATAATTCAGCTTACTGTGGAGACACATGCTGGAACTTTTTACTTTGAAATGTTTTGTAGTTTCTGAGTTATTTAACTTAAACGCCCAATGCATTCTCAATGGCAATAGCACAAACTTTGGCATGCTACTAGTCCTACATACTTACACCTAGAAACCCCATTCAAACGTATTTAGGTTCATCTTACGGTGGACATGTTTGCCTGAAAAGGAATCTTTGAAATGTTTCATAGTTTTAGAAATATAGTGCTTTTAAATGTGAGAAATTCAGAATGGGGGTCAATGGCAGATTTTGGCAAGTAAAGATTTGAGTGGGGTTTGAACCCACAACCTCCAGATCATGCAGCCAGTGTGCTAAGTCACTGATCTACTTGCTACCTGCCACAATGCAGTCTGCTGTTCCCTTTGAGTACAACATTGATACAAAAATAAAATACAAAAAATAAAATAACAGGAGATTTGTCTATTGTTTCTTTTGCTGTTGTTTAACTCTAGACGTTCAAATGTTTATGAACCACAATGGAAACAAGTCTCTGGCTCTTCTGTCATTATCTATTCGGCCTTTTAAGAACAGCATGCACAGTAGCTCACTGGGTACAGATCCTGCCTGGGAATCTGGAGGCTGCAGGTTCAAGTCCCCGCTCTGACATAGTGTCCCAAAATCATGAAAATATGACATACTATAGTATGCCGTCCCAAACCATGGACTATAGTATGTCGATTTTTCATGATTTTCATCTTTATTTAAAATCCTCCAAAATCACGAAAAACGACATGCTATAGCCTATGCCGTCCGAAACCATGAACTATAGTATGTCGTTTTTCATGATTTTCATCTCTTTTTCAAATAGTCCAAAATCACGAAAAACGACATGCTATAGTATGCCGTCCGAAAAAAATTATAACTTTGGCATGCTACTAGTCCTACATACTTACACCTAGAATCCCCATTCAAACCTATTTAGGTTCATCTTATGGTGGACATGTTTGCCTGAAAAGGAATCTTTGAAATGTTTCATAGTTTTAGAAATATAGTGCTTTTAATTTGAGAAATGTATAATGGCAGATAGTGGCACGTCACCTTCACCTAGAAACTCCATTCACACTTTTTATAATTCAGCTTACTGTGGAGACACATGCTGGAACTTTTTACATTGAAATGTTTTGTAGTTTCTGAGTTATTTAACTTAAACGCCCAATGCATTCTCAATGGCAATAGCACAAACCTTGGCATGCTACTAGTCCTACATACTTACACCTAGAAACCCCATTCAAACGTATTTAGGTTCATCTTACGGTGGACATGTTTGCCTGAAAAGGAATCTTTGAAATGTTTCATAGTTTTAGAAATATAGTGCTTTTAAATGTGAGAAATTCAGAATGGGGGTCAATGGCAGATTTTGGCAAGTAAAGATTTGAGTGGGGTTTGAACCCACAACCTCCAGGCGCGCGGCCGTCGCGTATTGTTTAGCTAAACGGCCCTAAACGAGGTCCCATTCATTCTCTACGGTAGTGAATTTTCACTACGGGCGCAGTACCGCTTCCGGCCGCAACGTGGGTGCGGACGGCGGCCGCGGCGCTGTCCTAAACTTCGGTACCGATGTAATATATGTCTGGCCACAGAGTGGGTGTGGATGGGCTGGCTGTGGCGCTGTCCTAATCTCACTGCCGATGTAATATACGTCTGGCCACAGAGTGGGTGTGGATGGGCTGGCTGTGGCGCTGTTCTGGATGTCGCTGCCAAATGCCTCTGTTTTTCTTCTCTCGAGTTATGTTTATCCTCTCGTCTCGTTGTATGTTGTCCTGCTCATCATCATCATCACCTTTGTGTTACTTTATCACAGCGAACAATCACATCAAGGTCTGTGAAATATTTTGTAATGAATAGCTGACTCTCTCGCGATTTTGGCGTTTACGTTTTATATATTTTTGGACGAGATTAATGCCTGGATTCATATATGTCTCTCTGCCTGTTTAATGTTTACGTCATATACATGAAGTCCCGAGCAGCAGCAGAAACTGACAGGTCGGTACAATGCATTGTCTCGACCACAGAAACGCCGATAAAGACGTGTAACATAATGTGTATACATTGACAGATTTTTTATTTTGCACGTCTTTGACAAAGGAAGGGATGCTAATCGAATTAGCGTGTTAGCATAATCGTAAACAGACGTTGTATGGCTCAATGGGCACGAACAGATCACTCTCTGACTTGTCAAAGGAAACGTTTTAATGCTTATATGTCTTGGTGATTTGGTGAATGTAGTGGATTCGTTTTTAGATCGATCAGGGATCTGTTAATTGAGTACTGTGCTGAGCTGTTACTGTACATGGAGCTGAACTCATGCAACCAGCAGACAAAATAATAACTCACTATCAGTGTTTACTCCTTAGATTAGACCCTACACAAGAAAGACCCGATGTTATATTTCATGATTTAACATTTATTTGACTGAGTTTAATGGTCTGATTTGTTGAAAATAGCTGATCAACAAGCTCGTAGATCGCCTAGTTTCAAATAGGCTTTATAGTGGCTTTAGCTGATGTTGATGCTATTTACAAAATCTGGGGGTCCCCGGACCCCTCGCTGTGCTATTGGAGGCTATATTGTTATTATAGGTCAGTCAGTAAACACTGAAGTTGGTGCTTTCATTTAAGTACATTGATTCACAATACCAGAATGCACTTTTAATTATAATACATGAAGCAGACAGCCCTGTGATTACATCGTTAGCATTACACTGCAACCACACTGTGGTTAATATGTTTTATTCACAATGCAAAGTTATTGTACTCCTATCATGGTGTCATCAATAATTCACATGCAAGTAAAGGCATGGTGTTGCAAAGCAAAACAAGCACTGGTAGAGTACTATCCGAGCTTCTGCTGGATATAGGGTTCGAAGCCCTCCACGCTGTGACCTGCTGACTGCCTCACCTTAGTCCTCTTTGTATGTTTACATTAAATATGAAATGCACTATTTCACTAGAGTGTAAAGACGCTGTGTTCAGATGACCACACTTGAAACCCAAATATATTGTCTACCATACAACAGTAATACAACATCATTTGTGTGATATAGCAATACAATTTTAATTGTCATATCAATATGTATAACACCCAGACAGCTAATGCAGTGTTTTCCAAACTGTGGGTCTCTCACTCAACAGTAAACAAGCCAACATACAGTTTAAGTGTACACTTGAGTTTTGGTGTTTAGTAAGAGTCATGACTGTACCTTTCAAGGTGTATAGCTTGCTGCAAGTCGTCTTCCCCCGTAAGCAAAGATTGGAGTTTAAAACGTTCGCTCTGAAAGAATATATATTCTAATATTTGCGCCACATTTTCAAGATTTTCCAAACATAGCAGATCTACAAGCTCGTAGTGCAGCACTGCGCTATGAGCTTGTAGATCTGCTATTTTTCAATAGCTAAAGTATAACATAATCCTTAAAACACCAGTCCCTGTGCCCCTTTGCCACACAGGCTCAGGAACTGCTTCACACAACACCAGCTGACACCTCCAAGGCTTCCTGGGTGATGGCGAGATGGAGGGATCAGTGCAAGGCAGCAGAACATCCAGGCTTCACCACTACATCAAGGATCCCACAGATGTTCCTGGCCAGCCAGCACCTGCCCTGCATGGAGTGGACAACCCTCAATCGTCTGAGGACAGGTGTGACGTTTCAGTACAGCAATGCAGAAGTGGGGTCTGACAGATGTGTAGCCTGTATAGTACACACACTGCCCACGCTTGATGAGTTGAATACATAGAACCAGAATGGAAACAAGGCCTGTGTTATCCTTTTAGCATTATCTGTATCTCTGTACTTCTTTGCAAGCTGTTATTAAAGTATTCAATCAATAAATCAAACAAACCATTAGAAGAATCCATTCTGTATCTCTACTCAGCCGACACGTTTTGTGATTTGATGCATGAGTTATAGGGACAATGCAGAACTTTCTAATCAAACTAACCGGTCATTTAAAAAACAATATGCTTTCCCTGCCTGTTTTTTAGTTAACGAGTGAGTGAGCGGCAGACCTTGGCGACGCAGTGCAGGCGTTGGGCGCTGCCTTCATGGACGCACAGGTCAAAGTCTCCTTCTGGAGGCGAGGAGGAGGGCTGCCACATCACCTCACAGTCCAACTGTCTGTCTTTGATGAATTGAACATGGTGGACCCTGTTGTAAACAAGTGTAATGCTTAATTGGGTCGTCCACTCACAGTTAACAGCCTTTGTATTGAGTTTGTGCTTGAAATGTACTGTAATTCTGCAAACTGTTAATACAATTTTCAATCAATCAATCAAACGCCTCTACTGTGCCTGAGGAACACACACACGCATGCACACACGCACTCACACACATACAAGTGTTGATAAAAACAAATGACTAAAACCTTTTTCATAGAGAGAGAATGCACTCTGAAAAGAATGGAATGGAAGCACCTTAAGGAATACAAATCATTGTGTGTACACTGTTTATACCCCTACACTGCTTACAGCAAATTACATCTGTATAAAGAAATTCTGTTACATAAACAGAGCAATACATTCAATACGTTTTATTTTTAGGATGGGATTTCAACTGCTGCTAGCCGATACATTTGCACTATATATTGTATCCCACAGTTTTTTGATATTTTATCTATTTTCTAATACTATTTATCTTTATCTTTGTATGTATATAAGAGTTGTGTAATTTCACAGAGTTCAACAGAAATGTTTTGTTGCTAATACAAAATAATAATAAAACTTTATTTGTATAGCACCTTTCATGACATGAAATGCAGCTCAAAGTGCTTTACACAAAAAAGAAAGAACGGCAGGGCATAAACAATACAGTGAGGACATGAATAATTTTTTTTTTAAAAGACAAATAAATCAATTAAAAGCAAGGGTGTAGAAGTGGGTCTTGAGCTGAGCTTTAAAAATGTCTACAGAGGCTGCCTTCCATTTGCTGTGCTATGATTTATAACAGCCACTAGATGGCAATGATGATGAGTACTACTGCTATCTACCAATGGTTCCCAAACTTTTTCAGTCAAGGACCCCCAAATTGACACTAATTAGCCCACAGACCCCCATTTGAAAACATATGCCAGGGACCCCCCATAAGAGATATTCTTTCCTTTTTCCCCCGGCTATAGCAGTGATTCTCAACCCGTTTAATTTCAAGGACCCCCCCAGTTTGACATGCATTAGTCTACGGACCCCCATTTCTGGTATTTCTATCTCTGGGTCCCCCAATTTATGTTTTTAAATCAATGTTAATTTAACTCAGAGTGTACAAATGGAACCATTTGGTTCCATTTGTACACTCTGAGTTACAGAACCATAACGGTCCATTTGGTTACTAACTATCATTTAGCTGCATGGGGACCCCCTGGAACTCCCTCAAGGACCCCTGAGGGTCCCCGGACCCAACTTGGTCATCTAGATGGAAAGAATTATCCAAATTCATCAATTCAATCATAACTACTGACAATGTAAATTTACAGCAGTATAGAAAATCAAGGGCAGAGAAATAAGTCACAGACACAGTGGTACAATTACAACTCAACATATTTTATTATTATTTTACATCCAGGTATGCAATTACCAGGCAGTTAACTGGTCAATAACTAACTTTAACTATGGATCTATCTTCCATGAGGGGGAATCGAACTCCAGTCTCCAAATCCCTACAAAGAAAAGTGCAAAATTCTGATTGGGTGAAAAAGATGGCAAAACTGCCTGGCAACAAAGGCAAGCCTTCGTTTCATTGGCTGTCCGGCTGTGCCGACTATACACGACCGGCCTGTGGATGGGCTGGCTGTGGCGCTGTCCTAATCTCACTGCCGATGTAATATACGTCTGGCCACAGAGTGGGTGTGGATGGGCTGGCTGTGGCGCTGTTCTGGATGTCGCTGCCAAATGCCTCTGTTTTTCTTCTCTCGAGTTATGTTTATCCTCTCGTCTCGTTGTATGTTGTCCTGCTCATCATCATCATCACCTTTGTGTTACTTTATCACAGCGAACAATCACATCAAGGTCTGTGAAATATTTTGTAATGAATAGCTGACTCTCTCGCGATTTTGGCGTTTACGTTTTATATATTTTTGGACGAGATTAATGCCTGGATTCATATATGTCTCTCTGCCTGTTTAATGTTTACGTCATATACATGAAGTCCCGAGCAGCAGCAGAAACTGACAGGTCGGTACAATGCATTGTCTCGACCACAGAAACGCCGATAAAGACGTGTAACATAATGTGTATACATTGACAGATTTTTTATTTTGCACGTCTTTGACAAAGGAAGGGATGCTAATCGAATTAGCGTGTTAGCATAATCGTAAACAGACGTTGTATGGCTCAATGGGCACGAACAGATCACTCTCTGACTTGTCAAAGGAAACGTTTTAATGCTTATATGTCTTGGTGATTTGGTGAATGTAGTGGATTCGTTTTTAGATCGATCAGGGATCTGTTAATTGAGTACTGTGCTGAGCTGTTACTTTACATGGAGCTGAACTCATGCAACCAGCAGACAAAATAATAACTCACTATCAGTGTTTACTCCTTAGATTAGACCCTACACAAGAAAGACCCGATGTTATATTTCATGATTTAACATTTATTTGACTGAGTTTAATGGTCTGATTTGTTGAAAATAGCTGATCAACAAGCTCGTAGATCGCCTAGTTTCAAATAGGCTTTATAGTGGCTTTAGCTGATGTTGTAGACCTAGAATGCCTGTGATCATTTAATTAACTTCGTAAATTTTCATGTATCATAGGCATAGAACGGTCGCTACTGTCCCTGGTAGATTTCAATTGTGTGCGGCCTGAATGTGATAAATGCTCCGTTTGTACTCACCCATTAAATAATTCCAAAAACGTGGAGGGAAATATGGTCCTCTAGTTTTATATCCATGTGAAAGTTCTGGCACAAAACGTGTATTTAGTAAATTATCTCCACTTTTTCAAGAGATGCACACGGACTTCTTTCTCTCCGGCGAGGGGGGACTGGAATGATCGATGAACTGATTTTAGACGTCATCACCAATTGACAAGGGAAACACAAAAGGTTTGGGTCACACAATTGGCAGGTGCCTTGCGATAGGTGCTGGGTAATTAATCACACCACCTGCCAATTGTGTGACCCTAACTTTTTGTGTTTCCCTTGTCAATTGGTGATGACGTCTAAAATCAGTTCATCGATCATTCCAGTCCCCCCTCGCCGGAGAGAAAGAAGTCCGTGTGCATCTCTTGAAAAAGTGGAGATAATTTACTAAATACACGTTTTGTGCCAGAACTTTCACATGGATATAAAACTAGAGGACCATATTTCATTCCACGTCTTTGGAATTATTTAATGGGTGAGTACAAACAGAGCATTTATCACATTAAGGCCGCCCAGTTAACGTCCGACATGAAAGTAACCGCGACCGTTCTATGGCTCTGTATGTGAAATACTGTATATACTGTATGTAACAACAGAGCCATTCTAGGGCTACTGATGTTGATGCTATTTACAAAATCTGGGGGTCCCCGGACCCCTCGCTGTGCTATTGGAGGCTATATTGTTATTATAGGTCAGTCAGTAAACACTGAAGTTGGTGCTTTCATTTAAGTACATTGATTCACAATACCAGAATGCACTTTTAATTATAATACATGAAGCAGACAGCCCTGTGATTACATCGTTAGCATTACACTGCAACCACACTGTGGTTAATATGTTTTATTCACAATGCAAAGTTATTGTACTCCTATCATGGTGTCATCAATAATTCACATGCAAGTAAAGGCATGGTGTTGCAAAGCAAAACAAGCACTGGTAGAGTACTATCCGAGCTTCTGCTGGATATAGGGTTCGAAGCCCTCCACGCTGTGACCTGCTGACTGCCTCACCTTAGTCCTCTTTGTATGTTTACATTAAATATGAAATGCACTATTTCACTAGAGTGTAAAGACGCTGTGTTCAGATGACCACACTTGAAACCCAAATATATTGTCTACCATACAACAGTAATACAACATCATTTGTGTGATATAGCAATACAATTTTAATTGTCATATCAATATGTATAACACCCAGACAGCTAATGCAGTGTTTTCCAAACTGTGGGTCTCTCACTCAACAGTAAACAAGCCAACATACAGTTTAAGTGTACACTTGAGTTTTGGTGTTTAGTAAGAGTCATGACTGTACTTTTCAAGGTGTATAGCTTGCTGCAAGTCGTCTTCCCCCGTAAGCAAAGATTGGAGTTTAAAACGTTCGCTCTGAAAGAATATATATTCTAATATTTGCGCCACATTTTCAAGATTTTCCAAACATAGCAGATCTACAAGCTCGTAGTGCAGCACTGCGCTATGAGCTTGTAGATCTGCTATTTTTCAATAGCTAAAGTATAACATAATCCTTAAAACACCAGTCCCTGTGCCCCTTTGCCACACAGGCTCAGGAACTGCTTCACACAACACCAGCTGACACCTCCAAGGCTTCCTGGGTGATGGCGAGATGGAGGGATCAGTGCAAGGCAGCAGAACATCCAGGCTTCACCACTACATCAAGGATCCCACAGATGTTCCTGGCCAGCCAGCACCTGCCCTGCATGGAGTGGACAACCCTCAATCGTCTGAGGACAGGTGTGACGTTTCAGTACAGCAATGCAGAAGTGGGGTCTGACAGATGTGTAGCCTGTATAGTACACACACTGCCCACGCTTGATGAGTTGAATACATAGAACCAGAATGGAAACAAGGCCTGTGTTATCCTTTTAGCATTATCTGTATCTCTGTACTTCTTTGCAAGCTGTTATTAAAGTATTCAATCAATAAATCAAACAAACCATTAGAAGAATCCATTCTGTATCTCTACTCAGCCGACACGTTTTGTGATTTGATGCATGAGTTATAGGGACAATGCAGAACTTTCTAATCAAACTAACCGGTCATTTAAAAAACAATATGCTTTCCCTGCCTGTTTTTTAGTTAACGAGTGAGTGAGCGGCAGACCTTGGCGACGCAGTGCAGGCGTTGGGCGCTGCCTTCATGGACGCACAGGTCAAAGTCTCCTTCTGGAGGCGAGGAGGAGGGCTGCCACATCACCTCACAGTCCAACTGTCTGTCTTTGATGAATTGAACATGGTGGACCCTGTTGTAAACAAGTGTAATGCTTAATTGGGTCGTCCACTCACAGTTAACAGCCTTTGTATTGAGTTTGTGCTTGAAATGTACTGTAATTCTGCAAACTGTTAATACAATTTTCAATCAATCAATCAAACGCCTCTACTGTGCCTGAGGAACACACACACGCATGCACACACGCACTCACACACATACAAGTGTTGATAAAAACAAATGACTAAAACTTTTTTCATAGAGAGAGAATGCACTCTGAAAAGAATGGAATGGAAGCACCTTAAGGAATACAAATCATTGTGTGTACACTGTTTATACCCCTACACTGCTTACAGCAAATTACATCTGTATAAAGAAATTCTGTTACATAAACAGAGCAATACATTCAATACGTTTTATTTTTAGGATGGGATTTCAACTGCTGCTAGCCGATACATTTGCACTATATATTGTATCCCACAGTTTTTTGATATTTTATCTATTTTCTAATACTATTTATCTTTATCTTTGTATGTATATAAGAGTTGTGTAATTTCACAGAGTTCAACAGAAATGTTTTGTTGCTAATACAAAATAATAATAAAACTTTATTTGTATAGCACCTTTCATGACATGAAATGCAGCTCAAAGTGCTTTACACAAAAAAGAAAGAACGGCAGGGCATAAACAATACAGTGAGGACATGAATAATTTTTTTTTTTAAAGACAAATAAATCAATTAAAAGCAAGGGTGTAGAAGTGGGTCTTGAGCTGAGCTTTAAAAATGTCTACAGAGGCTGCCTTCCATTTGCTGTGCTATGATTTATAACAGCCACTAGATGGCAATGATGATGAGTACTACTGCTATCTACCAATGGTTCCCAAACTTTTTCAGTCAAGGACCCCCAAATTGACACTAATTAGCCCACAGACCCCCATTTGAAAACATATGCCAGGGACCCCCCATAAGAGATATTCTTTCCTTTTTCCCCCGGCTATAGCAGTGATTCTCAACCCGTTTAATTTCAAGGACCCCCCCAGTTTGACATGCATTAGTCTACGGACCCCCATTTCTGGTATTTCTATCTCTGGGTCCCCCAATTTATGTTTTTAAATCAATGTTAATTTAACTATGAGTGTACAAATGGAACCATTTGGTTCCATTTGTACACTCTGAGTTACAGAACCATAACGGTCCATTTGGTTACTAACTATCATTTAGCTGCATGGGGACCCCCTGGAACTCCCTCAAGGACCCCTGAGGGTCCCCGGACCCAACTTGGTCATCTAGATGGAAAGAATTATCCAAATTCATCAATTCAATCATAACTACTGACAATGTAAATTTACAGCAGTATAGAAAATCAAGGGCAGAGAAATAAGTCACAGACACAGTGGTACAATTACAACTCAACATATTTTATTATTATTTTACATCCAGGTATGCAATTACCAGGCAGTTAACTGGTCAATAACTAACTTTAACTATGGATCTATCTTCCATGAGGGGGAATCGAACTCCAGTCTCCAAATCCCTACAAAGAAAAGTGCAAAATTCTGATTGGGTGAAAAAGATGGCAAAACTGCCTGGCAACAAAGGCAAGCCTTCGTTTCATTGGCTGTCCGGCTGTGCCGACTATACACGACCGGCCGGCGCGTGCAGCCAGTGTGCTAAGTCACTGATCTACTTGCTACCTGCCACAATGCAGTCTGATGTTTCCTTTGAGTACAACATTGATACAAAAATAAAATACAAAAAAATAAATAACAGGAGATTTGTCTATTGTTTCTTTTGCTGTTGTTTATCTCTAGACGTTCGAATGTTTATGAACCACAATGGAAACAAGTCTCTGGCTCTTCTGTCATTATCTATTCGGCCTTTTAAGAACAGCATGCACAGTAGCTCACTGGGTACAGATCCTGCCTGGGAATCTGGAGGCTGCAGGTTCAAGTCCCCGCTCTGACATAGTGTCCCAAAATCATGAAAATATGACATACTATAGTATGCCGTCCCAAACCATGGACTATAGTATGTCGATTTTTCATGATTTTCATCTTTATTTAAAATCCTCCAAAATCACGAAAAACGACATGCTATAGTATGCCGTCCGAAACCATGAACTATAGTATGTCGTTTTTCATGATTTTCATCTCTTTTTCAAATAGTCCAAAATCACGAAAAACGACATGCTATATAGTATTCCATCCGAAAATAATTATAACTTTGGCATGCTACTAGTCCTACATACTTACACCTAGAATCCCCATTCAAACCTATTTAGGTTCATCTTACGGTGGACATGTTTGCCTGAAAAGGAATCTTTGAAATGTTTCATAGTTTTAGAAATATAGTGCTTTAAATGTGAGAAATGTATAATGGCAGATAGTGGCACGTCAAAAATCACTTTCACCTAGAAACTCCATTCACACGTTTTATAATTCAGCTTACTGTGGAGACACATGCTGGAACTTTTTACTTTGAAATGTTTTGCAGTTTCTGAGTTATTTAACTCAGAAACGTCTTTTTTTCAAATCCTCAAAAAGGATGAAAAACGGCATGCTATAGTATGCCGTCCGAGACCATGGGCTATAAATTATGAAAAACGAGGATTTGAAAAAAAGACGAAAATCACTCCGAGACCATGGGCTATAGTTCATGGTCTCGGAGTGATTTCCGTCTTTTTTTCAAATCCTCAAAAATGATGAAAAACGGCATGCTATAGACAGTATGCCGTCCGAGGCCATGGGCTGAACTTGAACCCACGACCTGTGGCTCACATAGACAGCAACTTATCACTTATTCCTCAGCTTTTCATCTCTTTCCACAGTGTTCTTCTGGATGTTATTCTCCAAAACTTGCTGCAGAGAGTGAAAGCAGGAGGAAGTCAGCTGGATTTGAACTCACAACCTCTGGCTCACATAGACGTCATCTTAACACTTTAATTGCCCGGAACTATTTAATCCATTACATTCATGCGCCCAGTCGATTTATAAACACGGACCGGCCGGAAGTTCATGATGTTGTGTAGCAGCTAACAATAGCCACAGCACTTTAGAATCGATCGACAACAACGGGAGACAAGAATAAATCTATCGAGACTAGCGACTGGACTGCGGAGCGCCGTCTAACACAGGATCTTTTTTCATAAAAAGACGGGATGATTTAGATCGCGATTTTCGTTTTCATCAGCTAAACAGAGGAGGGAGTTTTTTGATGACGTCTCAGTCTTGCGCGTCACCGAGGAGAGCCCAGCAGGCGCGCCTGGGCTATACAGCCAGGTGATCTGTTCTCGTATCAATAAACTTCGTCTTTAGGACAATACTTCGTCCTGAGCGTCGGGCGTTACTAATAGAAAGGACAAAGAACTTCGTCCTGGGCGATTGGGTGCCACTGAGCTCCCTGTGATTTTATGTTTTAATCGATTAATCGTTAATATTGAATTATACAAATAGATTTTCATTTTGGACACATTTACACATCCCTACTTACAACCTTACCAAACCTTGTTACCAAACCTTACAACCTTACCAAACCTTGTTACCAAACCATACAACCTTACCAAACCTTGTTACCAAATCGAAATGATCACATCATTTTCAAGTGATCGGAATCGGATCGGGAGCAAAAAAACATGAACTTGAACAACCCTAGTATCAATATTATATCCATATCATGATATTAGACTGGATATTGTCTGTGATTTTGGATATTGTACTATAGTGATATGTTCTATAAAAAATATAAATATCGGATCGGGAAAAATCGTTATCGGCACATATTCAAAATCCAATGGACGGAATCGGATCGGGAGCAAAACAAAAACGTGATCGGGACATCCCTACTCTCAGCCAATGACAATCCGAGGGGTAACAACGATGGTATAATAATATTCTATATCAGTGGTTCCCAAAGTGGGGTCCGGGGACCCCCAGGGGTCCTTAACCCATTTTGAGCGGGAACCCCTTTTGGTGGTTACATACATTATGTTATATTATATTGAAAAATAGCAGATCTACAAGCTCATAGCGCACCACCGAGTGGCGCGCTACGAGCTTGTAGGTCTGCTATCTTTGAAATATCGTTAAAATGTGCCTCAAATCTTTCAGAAAATTGTCATGATTTAGAAAACTTTTTTTTTTAATTTCGACGTCAGGCCTGAATGGGTTAAGAGAGTTCTAGGGGGTCCCCAGCTAAATGATAATTAGGAACCAAATGGACGCTTATGGGTCTGTAACTCAGAAAGTGTGCAAATGGAACCAAATGGACCCTAATGGGTCCATTTGGTTCCATTTGTACACTCTCAGAGTTAAATTAACTTTGATTTTACAATATAAACTGGGGGTCCTATAGAGATAGAAATGCCATTAAATGGGGGACTGTAGCCTAATTCATGTCAAACCTGGTGGTCCTTGAAATTAAACGGGTTGAGAATCACTGTTACAGCCGTAGAAATCTCCTCTTATGAGGGTCCCTGGCATATCTCTTCAAATGGGGGTCCGCGGGCTAATTAGTGTCAATTTGGGGGTCCTTGACATGAAAAAGTTTGGGAACCACTGATCTATATTGTATTCAATTTGAACACATTCTATCACCTCAACTACCTCACAAGGCAGGCTCACGTATTCCCACTGGCAACAGCAACAACCACACCCAGATGATGCTGACACAGACATACAGTGGCATTGTTAAGGGCCGATTCATACTCCTATTTTACCGCTGTTTCGGCGCTGTAGTGCCGAAATGATTTCGGCTCGTCAGAAATTTTCAGTAGCACCGAAGAGCCGACTTTAGGACGGTACCCGCCCCCCCCCGAACCTCAAATTACGTCACATTGTAGGCTCTACAGAGCCGAACCGACTTTTATTCGGCTCTAAAATAAGAGTATGAATCGCGCCTTAGGGTCCATTCTGTCATTTAAGCACATTTTGGGCGGGAACCCCTTTTGGTGTTTCAAGCATTCTGTTATACTTTAGCTATTGAAAAATAGCAGATACAAGTTCATAGCGCGCCACCGAGTGGCGCGCATGAACTTGTAGGTCTGCTATTTTTGAAAAATCGTAAAAATGCGGCACACATCTTTGAATAGGTATATATTCTTTCAGAGCAAACGTTTTTTTTTTTTTTTCGACGTCAGGCCTAAATGGGTTAAGCACAGGATAACTACAGGTCGGACTGGAAACTATGACGTGAGTCTAAAAATATGGCCTATTACACACTTCCACTAATCCACACTACTAATACAAGACATTTAGGTTGTTTTTAAAGGCCACTGCACCACTACTCAACACATTAAAAAACACTAGATCATTCCAACACGCCAAAACAGTAGCAGTCACGTTTCGGGGTCAACATTCATTCAGTCATATCTGGGTTGGTTTCCTGAGAAGACAAGACAACTTAATGTAGGCATCTTTATTAACATTTTCATTAAATTAGTCTTAGGGCACACGTTATGAGCTTGTAGATCCGCTTTTTGAACTATTTTAAAAGATTTTTCAAAAATAGTAAAAAATAATAAGAAGAAGAGGCAAATAAATGTAAGGATAAGGGGTTGGCACAAGATATAGCCCTTAGGGCTCCATTTTCGTCACGCCTAAACCCCTTATCCCTAAACTTCTTTGCCTTTTGAAAAACATTTTTGAATAGTTCAGCTAGCCTCTACATTGACACGTGAGCTTGTAGACTGGCCATTTTAACTATTCAAAAATGTTTTGCAAAATAGTACAAAAAAAAAAAAGGCAAAGAAGTTTAGGGATAAGGGGTTTAGCGGTGACGAAAATGGAGCCCTTTGAGTCTTGAACTGAACATCCTGACTAAGCATTCTGCAATTATCCTTAGGCATATTTGTATAGCACCTTTTCTAACATGCAATATGTTGAATATAATATGTAAGTTCCTAAGTCACTTCCCAACGTAGCTCCGATGTGCATGGCAGAGTGTGAAGGCAATGCTGGACCGCATGGTGGACAGAGGGAAACAGACGGACCCTCGGCAGTGTATCGGGTATACAACCTTGAAACTGCAGCTGGGACAAAACTGTCTCTGTTGGGAAACGCCACAAAATTCTAACTTTAGATTCAACATTTCATTTAATTCACATTATATAAAGTCAAAATGTTTTTTTTCTCTTTCTTTGGACTGAGCTAGGCACCTATATGCATAATGTAAGGGGTGGTGAAGGTGTTTTAGGGATAAAGGCTGGTGTCCAAGATAACGGGGGAACACCCCTTGCCCAATGCTAAATCCCCATATAGTGGCTTTAGCCATCTCGCCCATAAATAGGGCCCTAAGGGCTCTATTTTCGTCCAAGTTAAACCCCTTATCCCTAAACTACTTTGACAGTATACTAAAATGGTAAATGGTGCATTTATATATCGCCTTTATCCAAGGCGCTTTACAGAGATTGTGCGTGATTACATTCACCCATGTCACACACACACACACACACATTCACACACCGATGCCGGAGGAAACCATGCAAGGCACCAACCTGCACATCGGTAGCAATTAGGGGTTCAGTGTCTTGCTCAAGGACACTTCGACACCAACTCTGGGGGAGCCCGGGTTCGAACTGGCCCATCCGGTCACTCTACCCCTGAGCCACTGCCGCCCGCATTAGTGCTGATGTTGGCGGGATCAAACCTGTGACTTTTCAGCCATTCCACAAACTAAACATCAGTCTCTCTAGATCAGGGGTTCTCAAAGTTTTTGGCTGGGGACCCCCGGAAATGCTTTGGCCATGTCTCGTGATTTTTTTTTAATTTTTAATTTTTAATTAATTAAAAATTGTTCTCAACCAGTGGTCCGGGGACCACCAGTGGTCCTTGAGGGGGTGCCCAGTTTGACATGCATAGGCTACTGACCCCCATTCAATGCCATTTATATCTGGGACACCCCCCCAAAACAAAACAGAATGCTTGAAACACCAAAAGGGGTTCCCGCCCAAAATGTGCTTAAATGGTTTGGTAACAAGGTTTGGTAAGGTTGTAAGTAGGGATGTGACCCCGGCCATGTCTCGCGACTGCAAAAATAACCTTAATAATAGAGAAAATATATCATAAATTAATACTGAAACCAGATATAATCATTAAGGATTATGTGTACTATGTAAACTCTTCATTTCCATTTTCCAGCCATGCAAAAAATTATTAATTTGGGGGACCCCCCAAAATAATTGGGTGACCCCCCCCCCCCGAGGGGTCACGACTCACGGGTTGAGAACCCCTGCTCTAGATAGAAGGCCATGCATTTGACTGAAACTCCTACATGCAATATAATATACCGGTACACATATATTACTAAACCCTACTTTGACAACACCCATCACCCCTCTGGAAACATGCCAAGCATTGTATCCTGCCAACCGTAACATTAATTAATTTGCTATTCTACGTTATTGCACATGCTTCCTTGAACACGAAAGAAAAATAACACAGCAAAGATATAGTTCCTTCTGCTGTAACCAAACAGCGAGTAGCTAATTAATGTAACAATGAAAACAATTAAGCAACGTGACTACAGCTGTGATGAACGTCTCCGGTGTGATGTGGTACACTTTGTTTTGTGTTATTGTCTGTCTCTGTACTGGGGGGGTTAGTGTTATTGTGTTACTATTGTATCACTAAGCAGTCACTGTGGTGTTATTGTATCAATGTGAAGTTCAGTGGGAAAGAACTGCCGAGTTACAGAGTTGAACATGGTGGACCCGCTTGTAAACAAGTGTAATGCTTAATTGTCCTCACACTTTGTATTGAGTTTGTGCTTGAAATGTACTGTAAAACTGTTAATAAATATTTCAATCAATCAGCATAGGAAAAACAAGCATGAACTGATCTTTGACACGTACGTGCACGGCACGACACACACACACACACACACACACACACACACACACACACACACACACACACACACACACACACACACACACACACACACACACACACACACACACACACACACACACACACACACACAGTGAGTGGCAAGAGAGATCGGGTATGTGTGTGTGTGAGGGAGGGAGAGAGGCTACTACGACAGAGAGACTTTACAGTGGGTGAGAGAGAGAGTTGTTAGTTGGGAGCCATGCGAAACTAACCTGGGCAGGCTGCCAAAAACATGGCGACACCCTGGACCTCCAATTCTTCCACAACCTAAAAGTAAAATACACGAAAGCACCCTTGTTGTGACACACACAGAGGAACAATACATAATGATGGAGGATTTCTACAATCATTTCATAATGCAAACGATAACTCATGTTGACTCTCTCTGCATGTGTTCAACAGAGGCCGTGCTTTCATGTTGTCATTAGAGTCATAAAGGGGAAGGGTGGACGACACGTCTAGACAGTACAAATGGTAATGCCTCCATTACATCTGTTAATAAAAGACTGGGAGATTTACGAGTGTTTCAACCATAGACATATAAACGAAGACGCCCCTTTCTGGCTCTGGAGCGCATGTGCTCAAGTGAGGGCAACATTTTCCACGAGATTCCTTGCGAAGCACCGCGGAAGCATGAACGTGCGTCACAGAGCGCATGTTCGGGTCTGATAAGTCCCGGAAAAGATGCGTTGTGATGGGCCAGCGTGACATAACGTGCCTTCCACTCTTCCTCTCCCAGTGTAAACTTTTCCGCCCCTCCTTCAACACATATCGCTCCAACGAACTGCAGCGGCCAATGCGGCATCTATTTTTTTAATATCTATGGTTTCAACATTGAGTGATGGAACATGGACTATATGTGTGATTGTCTGTAAGCCAAGGAATCTTGCACATAGACATATCACTCAGTGTAACTCCACATGTGTTTGCATAAGTGTGTGTGTGTGTGTGTGTGTGTGTGTGTGTGTGTGTGTGTGTGTGTGTGTGTGTGTGTGTGTGTGTGTGTGTGTGTGTGCATGTGCGCATTTGTGAGAAATATGGCAGCATCATTCATATTATTATTGGGTTGGCCTCTCCTTCTGCACCATACTCCTTGCTGTTCACGCATGCGCGCTGCCGTTCACTTCCTTGTTTAGCGCTCAGAAAGATGGCTATACTTCGGTATCCATTTGTGACTTCAACATGCCTCTCGTTTAAAATATTAACGCTTCTAGAGAGACTCGATCGTAATCATAGCGAGGTAATGTACGTTTTTTTTGTACGGAACGGAAACCCCTGGCTTTCAGAGTAAAAGCTGCCATATCTGCCCGGCACCCCGAGCTCCTATTTTGAAAGAAATCCCGGGGCTTATTGTGTTAAGGAAATACCTCCTCACCTTGCATAGAGCCGTCATGGCCATGGAGTCCATGAAGTTAACAGCGCTGAGTTCTAGAACCACACAGTGTCTGTGCGTTGCTGTCCGGACTGAGGAAGAGGATGAGGGAGAGGAGAGACATGAAGAGCTTTGATCCACAGCTGGGTTGTCCTTCCGTCCACGCATTACTGTCTTGAAGCAAAGAAAGGGAAAACAAGAGTATAAGAGTATCAACATTTTGTCTCACCCCATAGGTCCAGGGCGAATCTAAGGTGAATATTTTTGAGTGGTGTAAACCACTCCTACAGCTGGCTTTGTTAGTTTACCTGTCTGTCTGTCTGTCTGTCTGTTCGTACCAAAAAATGAGCATGGTTGCTACGGTCACCCAGTTCACCCGGGTGTGATTTCATTACGTCAGACATGACGTCAGATCAGAGCTGATCAGGCTATATAAGACCTTACACCAATCAGTTCACACGGGTGTGATTTTTTTTATACAAGTTGAAAAACATCTTCGTCCCTGGGTGGATTCGAACCACCAACCTTTCGGTTAACAGCCGAACGCGCTAACCGGTTGCGCCACAGAGGTTGAATCTAATAGACACTCCTTCAGTCTGTGTTCCCAAGTTAAGGTTTGTAATGGATGTGTGTGTAATAATAATAATAATACATTAATACATTACATTTGGGGGATATCTTTCACAATGATAAATGGACATGTTCTAGACATTCTAATGATAACAAAACAATATATATATTACAGGATTTTACTTTTGTGGGGAATACCTTCCAGTTTAAAAGTTAAAGTTGTGTGAATTTCTGCCTCTGTGGGGGGTATTTATATGCAAATATCATGACAAATGGCATTGTAAGACTAAACAAGCAAGATGGGATCGGGATTCGGGAGTCATTCTACCATAAGATGGGACATTTAAGTGGTGCAACCACTTCAAGAAAAAGCAATGTCCGTCCCTCCCTCTGTCTGTCTGTTTAGGGTACCAACAGGTGCAAAAGTGGCGCTGTTGAGCTAGAAACAGAGAGAGAGAGAGAGAGTGTTGCACTGTTGCCTGCTAATGACAATGTGGAGCATGTGTGCATGCGAGAGAAAGAGAGAGAGAGGGAGAGAGAATACCACACTTGTGGGAGAGAGAGAGTGTTGTCTGCTAATTCCCCCACACGGTAACTCTGTCATTTCTCAACCGTTTCGGACGCGGTCACGCAGGGCGGTTCGCCGGAACCCGGCCGGCACCCTGTGGGCCTGGAAGTTCCGGGGACCCCCACTCAGAGTTGCACCACTTAGTTCACACGGGTGTGATTCTTTTTTGTGGGATGGGACGGGAGTGAACATCCATTCCTGTGTCACTGTCATCCTCTACTCCACACACACAGCTCGTCAGTGCTGCTTTGTATGCTTTGACAGAAGCCCATGCTCTCACAACAGCCCCAGTGGCCTAATGGATAAGGCACTGGCCTCCTAAGCCAGGGATTGTGGGTTCGAGTCCCATCTGGGGTGTCTGACAGCAGAGTGGCGCAGCGGAAGCGTGCTGGGCCCATAACCCAGAGGTCGATGGATCGAAACCATCCTCTGCTAACAGTAATTTTTAATGGTGGGATCACTGGAAGTTTATGCATTTGTCTTTTCAATTAAAGTACATAAAGTACTGACAAGCAGTTTTTTGTTGTTGTTCATATATGGAGATTCCTGATGTCATCAGTATATGCCCAAATATGGGCATGCCCATGGAGATTCGGTTGTCAAACTCCATATATGCGCGCCTATATATGGGCCAGAGTAATATAGTAAGAGAGTGGCGACACTAGCATTGACTCCCATTGTAACAATGGAATGAGGAAGTGCTCATTCTATAGTGGACTGTGGATAATGCTCTGGCCTCCTATAATGCCATTTTGACCTGAGATCAGATTCTAAAAATGTCTTCCACATCCTGACAGTTTTCTGAAAAAGCTATGTTTCTATGTCAGTCGTTCTTCGATTTTTCAAAAATAGCAGACCTACAAGCTCGTAGCGCGCCACCGAGTGGCGCGCTACGAGCTTGTAGATCTGCTATTTTGCAATAGCTAAAGCATGACATGATGCTAACACCAAAAGGGGTTCCCGCCCAAAATGGGATAAGCCAGGGATTGTGGGCTTGAGTCCCATCTGGGGTGTCTGTCTGTCAGCAGAGTGGCGCAGCGGAAGCGTGCTGGGCCCATAACCCAGAGGTCGATGGATCGAAACCATCCTCTGCTAAACAGAGTTTTAAACAAAGCCCCCGAGCCAATCCATGTGCTCTGCTCTGACCTCTTACTGTACTCCGATGTTTTGTTTTAACACATTTTATGCAAATAAACTGTGTTACAATCACTAATAGCAGTGTGTTGTATTCATGAAAGACTAGTTGATAGTCAAATGCACGTGTGCGCAATCTGCGCACACACAATCACATACACATGCCACACATACAGTAAAATGATGACATAGTCATATTTCTCCAGCTGCACACACACACACACACACACGCACGCACTACTGGGTAGCAACAATATCATATAACCATACATAATAACCACATTAATATGGGGTGAACGTTTGTCACAAATCACCAAAAATAGCGGATCTAATAGCTGATAGCTAGCTGGTCTACAAGTTCACAATGTGACGCATGGTGAGCTTAAGTAGATATGCAGTTTTGGGCTTTACGGCTTTAAAAAACAATAATAGCCTAAGTGCATTCAGAAAATTGCCATCCTAAAGTGTCGATGTCCTCACAAATATAGTAATACGAGTGTGTGTGTGTGTGTGTGTGTGTGTGTGTGTGTGTGTGTGTGTGTGTGTGTGTGTGTGTGTGTGTGTGTGTGTGTGTGTGTGTGTGTACCCCTCTAATGTCATTGAAGACCATTTGAAGATTGGCGAAGTAGAGAGAGCTGGAGCAGGAGATGATAGTGATTCCAGGAAACTGCCTTGCCTTCAGAACACATAATAGAGGTAAATGTAACTTTAGAGTAGAAGATAATGGCCCCGAAGCACTGAAAATGGCACCCATGTTCTTTCACCATGGGAAATAAGAAAAACTCTTTCTAATCATAGACGACAGTTTGGTTTGGGGGAGATACGATACCCAAGCAGATTGTGGATATGGGTGAGAGAGAGAGAGGTTGAGAGAGAGAGAGAGAGGTTGAGAGAGTGAGAGAGAGAGAGAGAGAGAGAGAGAGAGAGAGGTTGAGAGAGAGAGAGAGGTTGAGAGAGAGAGAGAGAGAGAGAGAGAGAGAGAGAGAGAGAGAGCACAACAAAAGCCTAATCATTTAACACTTTGGTAGACGTTTTGGTTGTGTACTTACTCATGATGTAGCTAGTCAAACTGCTGACATATAACATATATAATATCGTTGATTAAAACATTATAATCCAAAAAAAGTGTCTCATTGACTGACAAGGTGAATACATAACCCAGACCTCTATACCAAAAGTGTCCTTCCTTGCTCTTTAAGCTCGTACCGTGTCATGATTACGTAC
Source organism: Electrona antarctica (assembly GCF_951216825.1). Classification (NCBI taxonomy): domain Eukaryota; kingdom Metazoa; phylum Chordata; class Actinopteri; order Myctophiformes; family Myctophidae; genus Electrona; species Electrona antarctica. Next base: position 49,088,024 of record NC_136807.1, read on the forward strand.
ATCCACACAAGTCAGCAGAGGGATACAGGAATGAGAGAAACGGACAGTCATTGATGCGTGATTATGAATCCCACCAACGTTCTAGGGTAGACCCACCTCACCATGTGTCTGATTGGCTCCCGGGAAGGCATAGTTTTACTGAGGTTAGGCCGTTCGGGTTAGGTTTAGGGGGGTGCATACTTAGTTTAGACTAGTCATTGGTTAGACATGGGTTAAGGTTAGGTTTAGGTGTGCTGCCCCGTGGGGGGTTAGGTTTAGGGTGAGGGTTTGAGATAGGTTGTAGTTGTAGGACTAATGACTGGTCGCAAAAACGAGAACTGTCAATCACAACGACTACTGGCCAATCACAGCAGGGCTTTCCTAGAACTGCGGTGGGATAAATAATAACGCGTCATTGATGCTCAGAGCTAAGACACAATGCTTCGATGTGTGACAGAAGACGGGGGACTTCAGTCAAAGATCAATAGTGTGGACTACGTGGCATTGTTGTGCTTTGTGCATTAGCTATGAGACACTTACAGTAAGTCATAGCAACCAATGAGTTGTAGCCAGTATAAAATGTCCATGTTTCGTTAGCAATAAACCACAAGAGGTCTCGGGTTACCGTGTATTTTATAATGGCCGAGGCCCGAGAGGCGTGGTGAGACACGACGTGCAGCGGAGTGCCTCCACCCCTTTCAGCCATTATTATAAAATACACGGTAAACTGGGACCTCTCGTGGTTTATTGCTTTTCTAAAACGGTTACAAACATATAGCAATACTAACCTCATAAAACTATTCTTAAGTCACAAAAGTAGCTACACTTTGCACCCACACTTCCTTGTTTTTACTCAGCCAGTCTCTGTAACGGGGGAATAGGAGGCGCTTGATGTCTTTACAAGGCCACCCGGAGCCACACATTCACAGTCATATGAGCGTGGGTGGTGCTTAGACGCCCGCACGGCCAGGGTTTGTAAGGCAATCAAGTGGTCCCCTTCCCCAGTTCAGCTACAGAGCTGCGGGATCAATGTAACGCACCTGGTAATGCTATAAAGTGATTGAAGGTGTAGAATCTGTAGATTATCGTGAGATTTACTACGTGGTCTAATCAGAAACCAGCCAATCAGAATCAAGTATTGGGATTAACCCTAGAATATACATTCTAGAACATGTTTTCACATTGATGGATTACGTAATGGAATCAAATGTAAGAAACAAACAAAAGAAACATCGTTTGAACTTTGATCTAAGCGAAACCGCCCAACCAAAAGCATACATCCCTGTGTTATTGTCTATGCTCACCTCCGTATAGAGCTCCAGGGGTCTGTAACAGTCTGTAGTGGGGATGTGACCCAACAACACACAGGAAGAACGACTGTAGGGGAGAGAGAGCAGAGACTAGTGGTGTCAAAAAAATTCAATCGCGATTTGTTGAATTAAAATCGCGATTCCGTTATGAACGATTCAAAATCGATTCATAATTTCCAAAAGTCGTTTTTTCTGGTTACAGTTACAGGAGTTTTCACTACATGGTGTCTGTGATATGAAATGTAAGCTTACCCTAATCACAGTAAACATCATGTCTTCAGTCATGTTCAAGTTACTGTAGTCACTTCAGTTCAAGACTGGAGTAGATTGTGATGAAATCCTATGTATCGAGAATCATTTTGAATAGAAATTTGTTTTGAATCTGGAAATAAATGCTTTTGAATTAAAAAATCGTTTTTCGATTGAGAATCGAGTTGAATCGAATCGTGACCCCAAGAATCGGAATCGAATCGAATCGTGGGACACCCAAAGATTCACAGCTCTAGCAGAGACAACCAACCACAATCAGAAACAACTTTATTGTCAAACGATTGCAGGTGTGAAAGAGGGGCTGAAATGCATTTTGGCCCTTATCCTTAGCAGTAACAGGAAGAGTTAAAATGGGGAAGAGAATCCTTGATTGGCAATCAAGGATTGGAGGCAGCTGGCCAGTGCCTCCAATCACTATAAAAGAGCCACCTTGCCAGTGGTTCTTTCATTCCACCTGGGCCACACCCGAGCATGGCCACACAGGGCATATTGTTTGTTTGATTCAGTCCTCAGTTTGTTGGGCAGATTAGTTTCCCTGACAAGTTTTTGTTGGAAACAATGTGTTATTTCTACTTTAAAATTAATGATTCTATTTAATAAATTACATTTTTGCATTTATCCCATGCTTGTTTCCCTTCTTTGTTATGGTCTGAGAGCCGGACCTTAACAATGCTGAAAATAGCAGATTTTGTGAGCTTGTAGATCGGCTATTTTCAGCAAGTGAAAAATCAGCCATTACGACGGCATCAAGGCCCGCCAAAATACATTTTAGTCGAATAAATCAACTGTAGATTTAGTCGACTAGAATCTTATATTTAGTTGACTAAAACTAGACTAACACTAAAACATTCCAGGTGACTACAATGTGACTGAAACTAAATTAAAACTATTCAAGAGACTATGACTAAAACAAAACTTTGCTGACAAAAACACTAAAAGGGTTGAGGATAATATTGGCCACGCTAACTTTTTCTATGATTAAATCCTCCTGATTGTTAATTTTTTTGGTGTATGTGCACAAACGTTGTCCTCCATTGAAAATGAATGGACAATATTGAGTGTTCGTGTAAACACAAACATTGATGACGATGGGAAGGACGCAAATTGTGATCGGAATAAGATGATCTTTTTTTTTAAAGATTTATTTGGCCTTTATTGACAGTACAGTAGCCCGACAGGACATGGAGAGAGATGTAGGTAGATATAGGTCTTTGCATCAGTTTCTCTTTCTTTTGTTCCTTGGTCTGGAGTCTGTTGGTTTGTCGGTTGCCATGGCTACCAGTTCCCATCTGACGTTGTGTGGGAGTGTCGTATATTACAAAGCCACATTACGATGAAATATCCATATAATGTTGTATAATGTCATATACTGTTTGTGCACAACAAACCTGCACTGACTGAGTTTCTGCATGTGAGCTCTGGGAGGCTTGATATTAGCTGGCCCACAGACACATTCCAAGAACGGCCTATGTGATCAGTTGAAAAGGTCTGCTATGAAATTGTAAAGGCTATTGTATTGAACCGTGGATACCATTGTGTTAATAATCTATAGAAGTGACCATCTACTTAGTATGCGGTGGTCTGGGGACGCACATGCACATGCGTACACACATACAAGGGCGTTGGGGTGCACACCCTACATGCACTATTTGGGGATAATTATAAAGAGGGTCTCAAATGTGCGGAGATCCAGAATCCAGTGAGAATCCACAGAATCCAGTCAGAGAGGTCAGTCGAGAATCCAGTCAGTCAGAGTGAGATCTATAGCCAGGTTCCAGATGAGATCGGGGACTGCTATATGGGACTGCTCTAGGATGGCTCTGGAGTTGACTGATCATGAATTTGGTAACTAAGCTTTGTCCTTAATAAAATGATACAGAAATAAGGACATGCCTGGCCTCTCCAATCATTTATGCAACAGGGTAAAAAGTGCTTCCTGGACACTCAATATATGACAAATAATGGCAATACACTACAAATTATGGCGAGCTAGATCATGGCCTCATTGTTCGCGCTCGGGGGGCAGTCTCTGCTCCTCTGGGACGGATTGAGGAAAAGAACTTTGTTTTGTCACGGAGTGTGTCTGGGAGTGCTTGACCTTGTTGTTTAGGTGGTTGGAAGGCCATGACGACTTGTAGGCAACAGGGTAAAAAGTGCTTCCTGGACACTCAATATATGACAAATAATGGCAATACACTACAGGAGCTCAGACTGATCCAGACTGTATTGAATAACTGCTAGCTTGCATAAAGTCTTAAGACTGGGACTCATGTCCAAGATGTGCAGGTCAGTGATGTTCTCTCTTTTTCTTTCTATTCCTCCAAAGACGACGATACGATCTCCCACCATGCAACAGCGGCTCACAGCCATTGAGGACAGGCCTTTCCCCTTGGGCCTTCCCCAGGTTGCCCCGATCCAGGAGAAGGTCTCTGGACAGAATTTCTTCAGACATTTCTGACCGTCACCGTAGTGACGACCCATTATGTACAGCTCTCCATTGTAGGCAAAGGATGAATGAAAGACAAATTCTCCTGGAGGATTCTGTGCATAAGGCGGCGTGCTCAGCCAGCAGTCGGTCTCTGTGTCAAACACTCGGATGTCGCTGTAGACGTCCCAGTGCCACTGGACCTCCGCGCCCCCAAATACAAACATCTTTTTCCCGATGATGGTGGCAGACTGGCAGTGTGAACGTGGAGGTGGAGTTCCCCTGGCATTAATTACAGTCCAGACCATCGTGGCAGTGTCCAACTTGTACATGTCATTAGTGTATACATACAGCTGGTTGCCGACGCCGTGGACACCGCCATGGATGTACATGACCTTCCCCAAGACACAGGCCGAGTGGTGGCGCCTCCCCTTTGGAACAGTCCCAGAAACCTCGTTCTTCAACCAACGGTGGGTGTCGACATCGAGGGCATGAAGCCGCCGTTCGTCATCGGGCCATTCGCCCCAGATGTAGATGGCATCTTCTATGAGAACGGCTGTGTATCCATGAAGCACGGGTGCACAGCAGTGACTCGCCGTGGATGGCGCACGGCATGGAAATCCGGGGAGACGTCTTCTTGGACTCTTCAACTCCCCCCAGCACAAAGACACGGTATTGAAGACGTTGACGTTCATCTGGTACTCGCCGGACAGTCCTCCGAAGCAGTACACCTGGTGCTGGCGCGCCACAGCAGCGTGGATCTCCCTCCCTCCTCCGTCCTGGTGGAGAGTCCAGCGCAGCATTCTTGTATCTGTATACGATGGAGTGGATTCTGGTCAATGGGCTTTGACTTCAGCTCTATATGATCGACTGTGTGTGCGTGTGCGGAAAACAAAGGAATGCACAGTCCAGGGAGAATTGGAGCTGAATTGCTTTGTACTGTCAAATACAGCTTCATTGGCAATATGGCCTTCCGGGTCTGTTGATTTGCTTCTGAAATAGCTCAGCTTCTCAAGGTTCAGAGTGCTATCTCACATTTCCCTTTATACTATCCTGGAGGACGTCACATGTCATAAGATGTCACAGATGACCATATTAGGCCACTGTAGTGCAGAACATTATTGACGACATCCATGTTTGTCCGGGCCCGTGTATATCAGCAGCGCTGTGATTGACTACAGACCTCTCTTTTTGTCAGGTGAAACCTGACTTACGAGAAGCTCATGAAATGTAGACGACAAGATCGCCACCTAGTCATACTGACGTGGTGACGTGATTGGCTGCTTCTATAGCCAATGGGACAGCACGCAACGGCAAAAGCTCCCTCTGGCCAATGGGAAGGGGACAGCGCAGAGCAACGCAGCCACGCAGGCTGCAGGCAGACAGCGCAGAGCAACGCAGCCACGCAGGCTGCAGACAGACAGCGCAGAGCAACGCAGCCACGCAGGCCGTGCAGACAGACAGACAGTGCAGAAGAAGGATCTCTCCCCGACACGGCACCCAGGGTGCCGGCCCGGTTCCAGCGATCCGCCCCGTGTCCGAAACGGTCGAGAAATGCCAGTTGCCGTGTGGGGGTCCCCGGGACATCCAGACCCCCAGGTACAGTACGGTACGGCCGGTTCCGGTCGTACTGTACTGTCACACCCAAAATCATCATATACTGTATATACAGTTAATATGCGCAATTAATTAATGAATTCAACCATGTGTAATGCTGTGTGTATAACTGTGTGTTGAATCTGAGGAATGTTTTCAGCGTTGAATTAACCCATTCAGGGTTAATTCAGGTTAATTAAGGTGTTTTAAGCATTATGTTATACTTTAGCTATTGAAAAATAGCAGATCTATACAAGCTCATAACGCGGCACTCAGTGTCGCGCTACGAGCTTGTATAGATCTGCTATTTTAGAAAATCGCGAAAAAGTGGCGCAAATCTTTGAATATATATTCTTTCAGAGCGAACATTTTTAACTCAAATCTTTTGCTCCTGGGGGAGGTCCCTGGAACAACATAGTTTCAGATGGGGGTCGGCGGCCAAATAAATATCATTTCTGGGGGTCCTTGACATGAAAAATGAAGGTTGAGCACCACTGACACAGAAACATAGGTTTTTCCAGAAAACTGTCTTTAGAAGACTTTTTTTTTTTTTTTTGAATCAGCCTCAGGTCTAAATGGGTTAAAGATGGAGTGCCACAATTGTTGTATTTTTCCAGTTTTTCATGTGTCTATGAGGTGACAGTACTTCATTAGACACTAGTGCAATGGTGTATTAACTTTGTATTTAGGGTTTCTTCCTGGAGGCTGAACCCTTGACAGTCAAACGGGCCAATGAAATAAACAGTAATATCACACTATCAGCCCCTCCCCTAACCCCTCCCCTTGTATCATACAACTACAGCTGTGGGTGCGGCTTCAGTTCAGGTGGATCACCACCCATCACCACGCACCAGGCAAACCACGAACTGGTGGGCGTGCCCACATAAAAACAACATTTTAACAAATACTGTACACAAAAAATTATACCTCCTTATATAACAATAAGACTTGATGATCATGTTTTACTAGGGTGGGGAAAAAATCGCAGCACTCCATCTTTAAGTAACACTGTGTGTACTGATGGTATTTCCCACTGACCGCTGGGTCCTGTAGATGAGAACCAGCAGAGAGAAAGCCGCAGCCACGGCCAGACCCAGGTCCAGGTTGAAGATCAGGGTGGACATCAGAGATACCACAAAGACCATCTGAAAGGGAGATATGGGGGAGAGAGAGAGAGACAGGACTTTAACTCTTGAACCGGTCATCATCAACTCCCCATATATTAAAGCCATTTAGGCCTGACGTCGAAATCCTGACAGTTTTCTGAAATACCCGTTTCTGTATCAGTGGCGCTCAATATTTCATGTCAAGGACCCCAAAAATGATATGTATTTGGCCGCCGAGCCCCATCTGAAAATATGTTATTCCAGGGACCCCCCCCCCCCCAGAAGCAAATATGAGTTAAAAACGTTCACTCTGAAAGAATATATATTCAAAGATTTGCACCACATTTTCAAGATGTTTCAAAAATAGCAGATCTACAAGCTCGGTGCCACGCTATGAGCTTGTACAGTAGATCTGCTATTTTTCAATAGCTAAAGTATAACATTATGCTTAAAACACCAAAAGGAGTTCCCGCCCAGAATGGGTTAAAGTCATTTGTGCAAGATTAGATTTTGTGCCATTTTGCGGGGGGGTTTTTCTCCAAAAGACATTGTTCGAACAACGCTTACAAAGTTTGACAAAAACTCACACAACTCTTGTTTAATTAAGAACGCACTACGTGAGTCAGTAATTATCAGAAACTGAAACAGGTGCTATTTGGAGAGGGTTCAGTTGGTTCCCTTTGTAGTATAGGCTGACATCCAAATGAGAGAATCAGGCGAACTTAAAGGGGCATTCCACTCATTTTCAACATTTTACTATGTCATTAATATACCTTAGAGCTGTTGTGTGGAAATAATAAAAAAGTCCCCCCATTCTGTGTTTCCTAGAACTAGAGGTCTGAAAAAAATCATTAACATGGTGAAACACATCTTGATGACATCATCAAGATGTGTTTCACCATGTTAATGATTTTTGAGTGGTGTAAACCACTCCTACAACTGGCTTTTGTGTGCAGAAAAAAATGAGCATGGTTGCTATGTTCAAAATAATTTCTGACGTAATTAAATCACACCCGGGTGAACTGGATGACCGTAGCAACCATGGTCATTTTCTCTGCACAGAAAAAGCCAGTTGTGAAATCACATCCGGGTGTGATTTCATTACGTCAGATCAGAGCTGATCAGGCTACATAATACCTTACCTTATTTCATTACGTCAGACATTACGTCAGACCACAGCTGATCATGCTATATAAAACCTTACACCACTCAGTTCACACGGGTGTGATTTTTTTTATAATTACAGTTCTAGGAAGCACAGAATGGGGGGACTGCTCTAAGGTATATTAATGGCATAGTAAAATGTTGAAAATGAGTGGAATGCCCCTTTAAGAAGAATCCAAGGCACTCCCGGATCAGTTGAGGTAAAAAAGCCCTTCTGGCTTGGCAAAGGTAAAAGCGCAGGTGACCAACGTGTTGTCGGCTCAGAGGCCTTCATGAGGGTCACACAACTCTGTACACAATACACATCATCTCTGAAATCACGCGATCAAGATCTATCAGTCAGATTTTTCATATTCCAAATATGCTATAATTGCCTTCCGAAGTTTGTGGGCACTTGTTTCTTATTCTTAATGGGAAGCTTGAAAGAAAAACCTAGCGTGTTTGCGTGCGTGCGTGCGTGCGTGCGTGCGTGCGTGCGTGCGTGCGTGCGTGCGTGCGTGCGTGCGTGCGTGCGTGTGTGTGTGTGGGCCCTACCAGGTCCAATCGGTCCGATGCCCAGAGTACACACACATCTTTGAACTGTGCCAGGATCCCCTGCAGGTTGACGACAATGATCACTGCCAACACAGCCTGGAACCAACGCACACATGCACATGCACACACACACACAGGCACACGCACGCGCGCACACGCGCAAATTCAAATTAATGAACTTCATACAGTAGAGCAGTGGTTCCCAAAGTGGGGTCCGGGGACCCCCAGGGGTCCTTGAGGGAGTTCCAGGGGGTCCCCAGCTAAATGATAGTTTGGAACCAAATGGACCCTTATGGGTCTTTAACTCTGAGAGTGTACAAATGGAACCATTTGTACACTCTCGCCAAATTATTTTGGGGGGTCCCCAAATTAAAAAAAAAAGGGGGACCCCAAAGAGAGTTTACATAGTACACATAGTACGTAAACATCGCATGCATACACTCTCCTTAATGATTATATCTGGTTTCAGTATTCATTTATGATTTATGATATATTTTCTCTATTATTAAGGTTATTTTTCCAGTCAGTTTGTATTGGTGGTGGGGAGGGGGGGGCGGGGCGGGGGTCGCGAGACATTTCCGGGGGTCCCCGACTCCCCAGCCAAAAACGTTGAGAACCCCTGCTGTAGACTAATATGCATGTCAAACTGGGGGTCCTTGAACAAGCCGTAAAACTCTTCTCTTATGTGGGTCCCTGGCATAATATTTTCAAATGGGGGTCCACGTGCTGATAAGTGTCAATTTGGGGGTCCTTGACGTGAAAATGTTTGGGAACCACTGCAGTAGAGTGACAACAGTAAAAGAAAACAAGATGTTAGATGTGATAATTATGAATGAACCCTTTGGACCTTTGGCAGCTGCTCAAAGAGATGGCCAATCTTCAACAGGATGGTTAGAATCACCAGGGCTGACACCAGACCAGCCATCTGACCAGAGACATAAAACCACCAGGATGGTTAGAATCACAAGGGCTGACACCAGACCAGCCATCTGACCAGAGACATAAAACCACCAGGATGGTTAGAATCACCAGGGCTGACACCAGACCAGCCATCTGACCAGAGACATAAAACCACCAGGATGGTTAGAATCACCAGGGCTGACACCAGACCAGCCATCTGACCAGAGAAATAAAACCACCATGATGGTTAGAATCACCAGGGCTGACACCAGACCAGCCATCTGACCAGAGACATAAAACCACCAGGATGGTTAGAATCACCAGGGCTGACACCAGACCAGCCATCTGACCAGAGACATAAAACCACCAGGATGGTTAGAATCACCAGGGCTGACACCAGACCAGCCATCTGACCAGAGACATAAAACCACCAGGATGGTTAGAATCACCAGGGCTGACACCAGACCAGCCATCTGACCAGAGAAATAAAACCACCAGGATGGTTAGAATCACCAGGGCTGACACCAGACCAGCCATCTGACCAGAGACATAAAACCACCAGGATGGTTAGAATCACCAGGGCTGACACCAGACCAGCCATCTGACCAGAGAAATAAAACCACCAGGATGGTTAGAATCACCAGGGCTGACACCAGACCAGCCATCTGACCAGAGACATAAAACCACCAGGATGGTTAGAATCACCAGGGCTGACACCAGACCAGCCATCTGACCAGAGACATAAAACCACCAGGATGGTTAGAATCACCAGGGCTGACACCAGACCAGCCATCTGACCAGAGATATAAAACCACCAGGATGGTTAGAATCACCAGGGCTGACACCAGACCAGCCATCTGACCAGAGACATAAAACCACCAGGATGGTTAGAATCACCAGGGCTGACACCAGACCAGCCATCTGACCAGAGAAATAAAACCACCAGGATGGTTAGAATCACCAGGGCTGACACCAGACCAGCCATCTGACCAGAGACATAAAACCACCAGGATGGTTAGAATCACAAGGGCTGACACCAGACCAGCCATCTGACCAGAGACATAAAACCACCAGGATGGTTAGAATCACAAGGGCTGACACCAGACCAGCCATTTGACCAGAGAAATAAAACCACCAGGATGGTTAGAATCACCAGGGCTGACACCAGACCAGCCATCTGACCAGAGAAATAAAAAAGGTCCATGAAGCAGTGTTGAAAACTAAGCTATGATGTCTAAAACTAAGACTAAATATACTGACAATTTCGTCAACAAATAAAAACTAGACTAAAATGTTAGGAAGGGACTAGTGGACAAGAGATCCAGTATAAGCCATTTTACAATTGGTTGCATGCTGAAAATAGCAGATCTACAAGCTCACAACGCGTCGCAGCGCGACGCCTTGTGAGCTTGTAGATCGGCTATTTTCAGCAGGTGTAAACAGTCATTACGACGGCATCAAGGCCCGCCAAAATGCATTTTAGATGTAGTCTAAAATATTATGATATTTAGTAAGTCGACTGAAACTAGACTAACACTAGAACATTCCGGGTGACTAAAATGTGACTAAAACTAAATGAAAACTATTCAAAGAGACTATGACTAAAACTAAAAATGAAAATTTGCTGTCAAAAACAGCACTGCAATGAAGCCTGAAATATATCAATGATGTGTGTGAACTGTATCGCTGAGGTACATTTAATCTAAGTATCTGTGTGCGTGTGTGCGTGTACGGTTGTAATGCACGTAACTCGAGAACCGTTTGACCCACCGACTTCACATTCCACACACGCGTTCCACACCCCCACAGGGAGTGCAGTGCCAGGTATCGAGTCGGTCGGACCCACGGTTCTCCAGAACCACCACAAAAGGCTCGGGTGCTATGACAACGTATACCATTAGGTTCCCAAGTAGCATCGTTCCCAAGTAGGCCGGTGGCCGACGGCGACGGGCACGTACAGGTCTAGTTAATATAAATGAATTGTACAACCTGTGTCTTCACCCCGATGCTGTCCTGCACCATACTGCGAGAGAAGGAACAGCTGACGGCAAAACACTGGAACACACCTCCAATGGAGTTACACAGACCCAGAGCCAGTAGGTCCTAAGGCAGAGAGAGAGACCATTCAAAACACTGGAACACACCTCCAATGGAGTTACACAGACCCAGAGCCAGTAGGTCCTAAGGCAGAGAGAGAGACCATTCAAAACACTGGAACACACCTCCAATGGAGTTACACAGACCCAGAGCCAATAGGTCCTAAGGCAGAGAGACATCAGCTTATGGTACTAGATCACAAGATATGCTTTTATTGAAGGTACCAAAAACTACTACTAAATTGGGAGATACTGCCTTCAGGGTGTATGCTCCACATTTATGGAATGGTTGTCAAAACAAATTGAAGTTGAATGTTTTTGTTTTGTTTACTACTTTTAAGAGACTCTTAACTGACCTCACACTAGAGGAAGGCATATGCACCTGCTTTCTGTAACATTTGGTTACAAGGTTTTGTTTCTGTGTGTATGTGCTTATGTATTATATTTGTTGTACTGTGTGTCCATGTCATGTATGTAAAATGTAAATGTTCTTATTTGTATACAGGGCGCCATTGAAAAAGAGACCCTGGTCTCAATTGGATTCCCCTGAAATAAAGGTTACAAACAGAGAGAGAGACCATTCGGGACAGTAGTGGGCTGTTATTATTTCTGATTAAATAATACATGTACTCTATTTGCACGTGCACGTGAGATACATCAGCATTATATGTGACCAGATTTGACTGAGAGCCTGCCATCGCGCAAACTCCAGCTTTTCACCAGATAGGAGGAGAAAACCTTTTTTTTTCTTTCCAAAATGAGTTAATAGCACAGCCATGTCTGGAATAAGTGTCAGAGCAAAAATTGACATGTAGGCTAAATATTAAATAAATGCTTAAACATGTGGCTAGGTGTAATGTTAGAGACCACAGAAGTGAACCTTTTCAAGCCTTTTTTCTGCAAGACATTACTCTATAAGCCATATCTCCAAAACTGGTGGGTCAAACTGAACAACCAATATGTCAATTTGAAGCTCCCTGCATTCATATGACATGGAAAAACGAAAATTCAAAAAAATCCAATGGCAGTCCCTCATTCAAATCTGGTCACATATATATAACATTTATAACATATATTATAATATTAATAAATAAATTATATATACCTGTATACTGTGTGTATATACTGTATACTATAGTGTACACTGTGTGTGTGTGTGTGTGTGTGTGTGTGTGTGTGTGTGTGTGTGTGTGTGTGTGTGTGTGTGTGTGTGTGTGTGTGTGTGTGTGTGTGTGTGTGTGTGTGTGTGTGCACGCGCGTACGTACACACACACACACACACACACAACAGTATTGATCCTCTCATCCTTTCCATTGTCACAGATCCTTTGACTAGAGACAAAACAGGTCACGTGTGACGTGTCTATCACTGTCAAAACAGACAATGAGTTGCCTTTGCCAGCTCTTTGAGCGCTAGCCATAGCAAATGGCATCCCCCCGCAACTTTAGTTATAGCCCCAGTGGCCTAATGGATAAGGCACTGGCCTCCTAAGCCAGGGATTGTGGGTTCGAGTCCCATCTGGGGTGTCTGACAGCAGAGTGGCGCAGCGGAAGCGTGCTGGGCCCATAACCCAGAGGTCGATGGATCGAAACCATCCTCTGCTAAACAGAGTTTTTTATCTGCGTAAGTCTTTGTGTGCAAGAGAAATACAGCTGCTTAAAGAGATGAACTATCTTCAACAGGATAGTTGATGACTATCAACCAACCAGCTGATCGCAGACATAAAAGATAGAGCTTGTGCAAGTATCTGACTGCTTTGTTGCAGAGACTTATTCTAATCTGGAACATCACCACAATTCAACTAACCATCTGGGACGATAAAATGCAAGCAACAACAGTATGGAGTTCAGTTAATCATCAAAATAAATGGCTGCTGTACATGCAAATCCTTTTCCCATTTCAGGAAACTTAACTTATTATAATCTTCTTATGGACTGGCATGACTCATATCTCAGCCTGCTTGACTGTCCTTTTAACACATTCCCGAGCCAAAGGCTGTAAAACCAAGTTTTCCATTACGCCAGGGGTTCTCAACGTTTTTGGCCGGGGACCCCCGAAAATGCTTTGGCAACGTCTCGGGACCCCCGCCCCGCCCCCTCCCGACCCCCAATATAAATTGACTGCTACAATAACCTTAAACCATTTTGGGCGGGAACCCCTTTTGGTGTTTTAAGCATTGTTATAATTTAGCTATTGAAAAATAGCAGATCTACAAGCTCATAGCGCGCCACCGAGTGGCGCGCTACGAGCTTGTAGGTCTGCTATTTTTTTTTTTTTTTTTTTTTTCGAAAATAATTTGGGGACCCCCTAAAATAATTTGGCGACCCCCCCGAGGGGTCGCGACCCACGGGTTGAGAACCCCTGCATTATGCTACGCTTTGCTTCATCATTCAATCTGATGGAGTGAAATCCCCCGGGCTGTTTTCAATTATGTTTAACTGGGTGTGTACAGTGAGGGCAGAAATTAAATTAAAACATAATTGCATCAGAGACTCTGAAGTGATGTAAGAATCAGGACATGCTTTACATTCAATACACACAGTCTAGTTCGGTGTGTAGGAAAAAAATCACACCCGTGTGAACTGAGTGGTGCAAATCCCCCCCCCCCCCTGGCACAACAGCGCCACTTTTGGTACTCATCATTGGTACTGGTGCTCAGTAACGTCACCACAAACATAGTCACACGCATAGTTGAACAACACGGACATTGCTGTTCCTTGGAGTGGTTGCACCACTCAAAAACAATAAAACAACACATTTATAATGGGAAAAAAACAAAACATAAGGTTAAGTATGAATACATTAAATCTCAATATATATTCCATATGTTGTTGGCTAGTACTACTTTTGATAGCCACAATGTTCATACATTTAATTGTCTCAACAGTTTATGTTAACATGAAGAGTTCACCCTACAAATAGATGGCCCAGATCGATGGCCAATTTGAAATAAATCAGATTGACTAGTTTTGCTATAACTTAAACAAACTGAGGTGAATCGGGTGGAAACATAATACAGTGTACGAGCAAACAGGTTTGTGTACCTGACTGGAGTCGACGTGGTATCCGTGTTTGTGGGCGAACACTGCGCCCATGGTGGAGAGGAAACTGAACCCCACCAGAGCCACAGACAGAGCAGGAAGGAACAGCTCTCTGGCCTGGGAAAGAGAGGGGAGGACTGGGGGAGAGAGACTGGAGAGAGAGAGAGAGAGAGAGAGAGAGAGAGAGAGAGAGAGAGAGAGAGAGAGAGAGAGAGATTGGTATGGAAACCTAAACATAAAGGACAAAAACCACCTTGGTAGGATTGTGAGAACGGCCTCAAAGATTGCCGGAGTTAATTTCAGTAGTCTGGATCAAGTATTTAAAAATCAGGTGCTTATGAAAGCCAAGTTAATTTGTACGGACAACTCCCATCCCCTCAGCTCTGAGTTCAAGCTGCTTCCCTCTGGCCTTCGCCTAAAAGTTCCAGGGGCCAAAAGCAATAGGTATAAGTTCTCCTTCGTGCCTGTATCTATCCAGGCTCTAAATGCCGATAGGAGGAGGTAACTTGTCACCTGACTCGCTTGTAGGAATTATTTATACAACTGTTCTGAAAATGTTATGAATTTCAATGTTACACTGATACCTTGAGCTGCCATCCTGTTTTATTGTTCTATGTGTACTATGTGCCTTTTTACTGTGTTTTTGTGTTTCATGTTACCTGCCTTGCTGTAAACCAAATCGCCCCTCGGGGACAAACAAATAAATTAACCTGAACCTGAGATAGAGGGGTCGTTGGGTCGTTAGGGGAAGGGCATAGAAAACAAGAAGACAAAAATGATAACATTCGAGCATGGGGCTAAATATGTTTTACATTTTATATTTTTTACAACATTTTATAGCGATTTATTTTTGAGTGGTGTAAACCACTCCTACAACTGGCTTTTTTGTGCAGAAAAAATGAGCATGGTTGCTATGTTCACCCTGTTGTAATGACGTAATGAAATCACACCCGGGTGAACAGGGTGAACATAGCAACCATGCTCATTTTTTCTGCACAAACAAAGCCAGGTAATGAAATCACACCCGGGTGTGATTTCATTACGTCAGACATGATTTCATTACGTCAGACAGACCTTACACCACTCAGTTCACACGGGTGTGATTTTATTTAATTATTTACTATAGTCCTAATAAACCCCAGGAAATGTAATCTGGCCACAAAAGATCACGAGATCTACTGAATGTGTCAAACTTTGTTTGTGGCCAGATGTCATTTCCTGGGGGTTTATTAGGACTATAGTAAATAATAAAAAAATAAATCGCCATAATATTTTGGAAAAAAATACATATTTAGCCCCATGCTCGAATGACAGCTAAAATCCCTAAAACAGCTAAAATCCCTAAAACGAAAGAAGCAGCAAATGAAAAAAAAATAAAATAACACTCATCTTTTACTTTCTCTAATAACAACCTACAACATGAACCTTGGTTGAAAAAAACTAAAGTTGTCCTTTAAATGGTTGGTAGTGAGACACCAGGGCTGCAACTATTATCTTAGCTATTATCTTTACTTGTTAAATTAGTCATTGATTAATCAAGAAACGTGTTTTATTTAACTGTTGCACCCCATATGATTGAAGAATAAATGAATGAATATGTGTCTACTATGGCTCTCTACTGACCCACTGGGTATGTGTCTACTATGGCTCTCTACTGACCCACTGGGTATGTGTCTACTATGGCTCTCTACTGACCCACTGGGTATGTGTCTACTATGGCTCTACTGACCCACTGGGTATGTGTCTACTATGGCTCTATACTATTACTGACCCACTGGGTATGTGTCTACTATGGCTCTCTACTGACCCACTGGGTATGTGTCTACTATGGCTCTCTACTGACCCACTGGGTATGTGTCTACTATGGCTCTACTGACCCACTGGGTATGTGTCTACTATGGCTCTATACTGACCCACTGGGTATGTGTCTACTATGGCTCTCTACTGACCCACTGGGTATGTGTCTACTATGGCTCTCTACTGACCCACTGGGTATGTGTCTACTATGGCTCTCTACTGACCCACTGGGTATGTGTCTACTATGGCTCTACTGACCCACTGGGTATGTGTCTACTATGGCTCTATACTGACCCACTGGGTATGTGTCTACTATGGCTCTCTACTGACCCACTGGGTATGTGTCTACTATGGCTCTATACTGACCCACTGGGTATGTGTCTACTATGGCTCTATACTGACCCACTGGGTATGTGTCTACTATGGCTCTATACTGACCCACTGGGTATGTGTCTACTATGGCTCTATACTGACCCACTGGGTATGTGTCTACTATGGCTCTCTACTGACCCACTGGGTATGTGTCTACTATGGCTCTATACTATTACTGACCCACTGGGTATGTGTCTACTATGGCTCTATACTGACCCACTGGGTATGTGTCTACTATGGCTCTCTACTGACCCACTGGGTATGTGTCTACTATGGCTCTCTACTGACCCACTGGGTATGTGTCTACTATGGCTCTATACTGACCCACTGGGTATGTGTCTACTATGGCTCTATACTGACCCACTGGGTATGTGTCTACTATGGCTCTATACTGACCCACTGGGTATGTGTCTACTATGGCTCTATACTGACCCACTGGGTATGTGTCTACTATGGCTCTATACTGACCCACTGGGTATGTGTCTACTATGGCTCTATACTGACCCACTGGGTATGTGTCTACTATGGCTCTCTACTGACCCACTGGGTATGTGTCTACTATGGCTCTATACTGACCCACTGGGTATGTGTCTACTATGGCTCTCTACTGACCCACTGGGTATGTGTCTACTATGGCTCTACTGACCCACTGGGTATGTGTCTACTATGGCTCTATACTGACCCACTGGGTATGTGTCTACTATGGCTCTCTACTGACCCACTGGGTATGTGTCTACTATGGCTCTCTACTGACCCACTGGGTATGTGTCTACTATGGCTCTCTACTGACCCACTGGGTATGTGTCTACTATGGCTCTCTACTGACCCACTGGGTATGTGTCTACTATGGCTCTATACTGACCCACTGGGTATGTGTCTACTATGGCTCTCTACTGACCCACTGGGTATGTGTCTACTATGGCTATACTGACCCACTGGGTATGTGTCTACTATGGCTCTACTGACCCACTGGGTATGTGTCTACTATGGCTCTACTGACCCACTGGGTATGTGTCTACTATGGCTCTATACTGACCCACTGGGTATGTGTCTACTATGGCTCTCTACTGACCCACTGGGTATGTGTCTACTATGGCTCTACTGACCCACTGGGTATGTGTCTACTATGGCTCTATACTGACCCACTGGGTATGTGTCTACTATGGCTCTATACTGACCCACTGGGTATGTGTCTACTATGGCTCTATACTGACCCACTGGGTATGTGTCTACTCTACTATGGCTCTACTGACCCACTGGGTATGTGTCTACTATGGCTCTATACTGACCCACTGGGTATGTGTCTACTCTACTATGGCTCTCTACTGACCCACTGGGTATGTGTCTACTATGGCTCTATACTGACCCACTGGGTATGTGCCTACTATGGCTCTACTGACCCACTGGGTATGTGCCTACTATGGCTCTCTACTGACCCACTGGGTATGTGTCTACTATGGCTCTATACTGACCCACTGGGTATGTGTCTACTATGGCTCTATACTGACCCACTGGGTATGTGTCTACTATGGCTCTATACTGACCCACTGGGTATGTGTCTACTATGGCTCTATACTGACCCACTGGGTATGTGTCTACTATGGCTCTATACTGACCCACTGGGTATGTGTCTACTATGGCTCTATACTGACCCACTGGGTATGTGTCTACTATGGCTCTACTGACCCACTGGGTATGTGTCTACTATGGCTCTATACTGACCCACTGGGTATGTGTCTACTATGGCTCTCTACTGACCCACTGGGTATGTGTCTACTATGGCTCTATACTGACCCACTGGGTATGTGTCTACTATGGCTCTCTACTGACCCACTGGGTATGTGTCTACTATGGCTCTATACTGACCCACTGGGTATGTGTCTACTATGGCTCTATACTGACCCACTGGGTATGTGTCTACTATGGCTCTACTGACCCACTGGGTATGTGTCTACTATGGATCTATACTGACCCACTGGGTATGTGCCCCACCACCTGGACTCTGTGTTGACCAGCGAGGTCCATCTGCACCGACACGGCTGTAGCCGAGATGATCTGAGAAAACAAAGGAAAGCAAAGACATGTTTAAGCACTGTTAGAAGACACTGTTAAGAATGCTATTTGTCATTTGTGTTGCTGCAGGTGATCTGTGATAAGGGACGGACGGACGGACGGACGGACGGACGGAATTATGTGGTTTGTATGTGTTTGGTTAAGCACACATATAAACATAGTTATG